>NW_020897800.1:3094492-3098687 GCF_003984885.1 Neopelma chrysocephalum
CCCCCCCCCCAAAAAAAAACAAACCCACCCCCCCCAAAAAAAACCCCAAAGAAGCGCCCGCGGGATGCGGGAGGACACGCGGGGCGACCCGTCCCCATCGCCCCCCGGTAGACAAAGCGCTCGCCCCCCTTCCCTCCTCGGGCTATTAAAAACCTTCAGAAGGAAAGAAAGAAAGAAAAAAAACCACAAAACCCAAAAAATCACTTTTTTTTGCGGGCGGTAAAAGGCTGGACAAAGGTGCGGGGCTCTGGCGCACCGTGATCCGATTTATAACGCCAAGCAGGTAACAGAAAATAAAGGCAGCTCGGAATGTCTCTTTTAAATTAAAGAACCTTTGGGATAATATATAAATTCAAACCCACAATGCTTTCCTGGCATTTTTTTTTCTCATGGAGGTAAAACAGTGAAATTACAGTGGCAATAAAAAGCAGCTAAAATTTGAAAAGAAGTCAAAAATCGAACAGGCAACCTTTTCCAGTTCAATAACTATTAAACAACGGGAAGAACCAGCAAACATATCCTACAGCTCTTAAATACCCAAATGTTACACCGTCAATTAATTTTTGGTGCATCGTGTTTTAAGTTAAAGCATTTGCATTCAAATATCAAACAGTAATTCGGTGCCATAACAAGGTACAGTAACTTCATTATAAATTGCCTTGCAGAACAGAGATAAGAAATACAGTTCCAACCATAATTAATTTTACAGCAACATAAAAAAAAAACTAATAAAGAAAAACAGCAGCAGGAAACATTTTGAACATTTCTGATTCATCATTTACACATCATTTTGCCTGGAAAAGGAGGAGAGCTCGAAGTTCTAGAAAACGACTCAAACAAAACTTCAGCATTTCTTTTCAGCAGTAACCAACCATTAGGACATGCAACCATTTTATTCTTGGAGTTTATTTTTCACCTCTAAGATTCAACCCGCCTCCTGGCTTTATTTTTTATTATTATTATTATTATTATTATTCGCTTTTTATGGGTTTTTTTCTCCTTTAATTTTTTTTTTCCCCCGTGTGTCCATAGAGCACATTTCCAAGATTAATCGTTCAGTTTTAAACTTGGAAGCATGAGGCATGCTGGGATTTCAGCTGAGGTCAAGCACCAATGTACCGAGCTGTTACTGTTACGCTCTCAGGGTACTCTGTGTTGCTCTCAAGAAGGGGGGGAAGTCAAAAAAAAAAAATGAGAGAGATGCTCTATGCAGTGGCCTGCAGTTCTCCCTCCACATGAAAACACAGCATTAATATACCTACATATGTAAAGATATATATAGAGAGGGGTTTATTTACCTACATACATATTCATACACACGTAGCATCCATATGTGTATCTCTCCCCACACCTCAATAGCTGTATTTACATGATCCATATCATGTATATCTTATCTACACACGCATATATAATAATCACTAGATGTGTACACACATACATCCCCATATCTGTATCAGCTGGAAAATTATCTCGTGAATACACACACATAGACACACACACACAAAAAAATCTCTGTCATACAAACGCTGGTTTTAATTTGATTTTTTTTTACAGTAAATGGCCATAACCACCGCCCTACTATCAGCCGATCGAGCCTAAGGAGGAGAGATACACTTATTTTTCCCTTAAAAGGTCTATAAACACTATTGTATGTGTGTGTATACGACTCTATATATACACACGCGCGCACACACATATACACATAGAGAGAGGATATATTTATAAAATAAAATAAAGATGTCAAAGCACAACTCACAGCTCCCAAGAGCCTAACCCGTGGATTTAAAAGCTAAACATCACAAGTTAGGGTCTCAGGGATTGAGAGGGGCGCAACAAACTATTCCTTGCAAAAATAAAATTTGAAAGGTAATAAAAAAGAAAAGCGGGGATCAAAAAAAATAATAGTAATTAAAAAAAAAAAAACAAGGATAAAAAGGAGAAAGAGGAAAAGAATAGCAGGCAAGTTCAATTCATGGCTCAAGATTACAAAACAGGACACACAGGTGGAAGGAAAGAGCTTCTCTAAGGACCCTCTGTTGAGAGAATACATTCCGTTTTTAATCGTTTATACGAAAAAAACCAAAACATGACATGGCGCGGCAGGTTCCTTACAGCTCCCAACAAGGTCGCTTGCGACAAATACACGAAAAAGCCTCCGCATTTAAATAACGAAGAGGAAGTTTGGGGCAGTGACGGAATTATTTTCATTGTTTCAACGAGAAGGAATGCAGAAATAAGAGCAGGAATCTGCAGGCTCGCTCCCGGCCCCTGGCACAAAGCGTGCAAAGCAGCAGCAAAGGCGCTGCCTCCCCGCCCCCTCCGCCAGCCCCGGGGATGGAGAGGAGAGAGGAGGAAAAAAAAAAAAAGAAAAAAAAAAGAAAGAACCCGAGTCGCCACAAAAATCAGGTAGAAAACTCACCATTTGGAAGCTGGGGGAGAGGCTCCGATCTCCAGCGCCGAAGAGCAAAAGAGGGGACCCGGCCCGGCGGTGCGGGGCGCGGGGGGGGGTGGGTGGGAATGGGGCAGTGCCCGCACCGGGGTCGGTGCCCGGCGGGGTTTGACACCCGAGCGGGTGCGGAGCGTGCGGTGTGTGCGCAGAGCCGGGGGAGGGAGCGAGGGAGGGCGGCTGTGCGCAGCTGGGCGAGCCGCTGGCATTTTTAAAACATCTCTCTCTCTTTCTTTTTTTTTTTTTTATATATATATATGGGGAAAAAAAAAAGGGAGGGGGATATATCAAGGAAAAGAGGGGGGGAAATAATAATAAAAAAAAAAGCGGGTGGCGGGGTGGGAGGTTGGGGGGGGGGGGGAAGGAAAAGGAACCAAATTCCTCCGCAGCTCTCTCCTCTCTCTCGCCTGCCGCCCTCCGCGCTCCCACCAACGCTGCTGCTGCCGCTGCTGCTGTTGTTATTATTATTATGATGAAGAGACGGGGGCTGGGGGGCTGCGGGAGCCGGGGCCAGCCCGGTGCCGGAGCGAGCCCCAGACTGTCAGCGGGGAGGAGGAGGAGGAGGAGGAGGGAGGGAGGGAGGAAGGGCGCGGGCAGCAGCGCCGCAGCCCCGGCCGCCCTCCCCTGCCAGCCGCCGGCCGGGGCTTCAAAGGAAAACCTGGAGAAAAACCCGCTTCGCCGGGAGAGGAGGGTCCGCAGCCCCGCGCACACACACACACACACAACACACACACACAAAGGGACTCCATCCTGCACCGACTCCTCTCTCCGAGCACCTTGTGCACCCCCAGCCAATGGAAATTTACGCCGGCCATAACCCAGAGCAGGATTTCGTCCCCAGCTTGCCACCTCCTTCCCTCCGCTCTTCTCTCCCCTTCCCTCCCTCCCATTCCTCCCTCTCTTTCCCCCCCCTTCCACCCCCACCCCCCCGCCCAAATAAATAATACGGATCCGCACCCTCCACCCAGCTCTGGAACCGCTTTAGGCCCAGCGGCATAAGCGGGGAGAAGAAGCCGAAACGTACCGGAGGGCCCGAGGTTAAAAATGCAAAATATCCGGCGCTGCCGAAGGCAGGTCCCCCCCGGCCCCGGCCCCGCCGCCGCCCGGCCGGGGGCAGCGGTAACAGGCACCATTACGGAACCATCATCATCATCATCATCATCATTCACTCCGTCCTTTTCTCACCTCAGGAGTCTGAGCCCATTCACCAAAGTCCTTCCTCGTCCAGGAGCTCAAATATTTTCTTTTTTTTTTCTTTTTTTTTTTTTTAGGTTTCTTTTTTTCCTTTTTTTTTTTCTCCTTCTGGATCAGCCAGTCCCGACATCATTAAACTATAGTCCTCCTCTTCCTCCTCCTTCCTTCTCCCCCTCTCTGTCTCCCCCTCTCTTTTTTTTTTTTTTTATTTCAAAAAGGGGGAGTAGGGGGGGGTGGCTGGGAGTGGGGGGGGAGCAGACATAGCTGCATGAAGTGGCTGCCTTTTCGAAAGCACATTTAATCTTTCCTGGCTCCCCTAGGCTTCGATGAAGTAGAAGGGAAAGGAGAGGAGAGGGGGAAAGAAAAAATCCAGGCAAGGGAGGCTGTTGAGGGACAGCAAGCATCAGGCTCAAATCAACGACCAGATGAAAATGTACTAGACCACACTGCCCCCTCTCTTCCTCTCGCTCTGTCTCCGTCTCTCTCACACACTCTCACTCCTGGAAAGCTTCAGTGTCTGGTTACAGACTCTTTTGGATCCTTCCCCCCCCCTCC
>NW_020897800.1:3098697-3163614 GCF_003984885.1 Neopelma chrysocephalum
GGGGGGCCGGAGGGGGAAAGGAGAGGGGGAAGTGGAGGGGCTGCAGCCCTTCGCCTCGCATCCCTCCGGCTGGCTCTGGATTTTAAAACAATAAAATCCAGCGCTGCTGCTCTCCCGGGTGCCCCCCGCTCCCCCCCTCCGCCGCGCCGCAGCCGCCCGTGGAAATCGCACGCCCCACGTCTGCAGTGAGGCAGGGCAGACTGCCTGGCTCATGCCCGTGATGACTTTAGAGCTGACAACCTCCTCTCCTCGACCCCCCCCTTCCCCTCCACACCCACCCCTCCGCTCAATGGCAGCACTGCTGCCTCTCGCACCAGACTATATTTGCAATATGTGCTAATTTACCAGCTATATGCCCTTGGATTTTAAAATGAACTCATCAGTCAATGTTTCTAGTGCCGATGCTCGCTCTCCCTCTCCCTCACACACACCCTCCACTGCAGACATGTTACTCATTCTCCAAGCATTTCCTCTCCCAATGTCCGTCAGACGCATATACACTTCATTGATCAAACCAAATCCCCTGATAACAATAAATAATAATACAGACAGTTAACATCAGCGGGGAGCAGAGCGGGGAGGCAGCGGGGGGAGAGACAAAGATGACGACTAAATCTGCATTGTGCCTTAGGAGGCTGAGCCCTGCGTTTTCCAGGGATGCTCCACACAATGTGGGGCGCAGGTACCCCCCGAGGGCGAGCACACACCTCGTCCCGGGGGCCTTCCTGAGACACCCCCCCCCCCCGGTTTGCCCGAGCGTTCAGGCTGGTGATCTCTAATCCCTGAATCCACACAGGCTCCAAAAGGTGCTTGTGGAGGAACAGAAGGTGCTTCTGGCTACGAAGCACCTACCACAAAATACAGCAATAAATAAAGGCGGTTTCTTTGTTATGCCGTGCACTGCAGAGACGCTGAGGAATTAAAGGTATCCGGGCATCCAAAGACCCTGGGATGGTCCAAAGGATTTTTAGGAACACCTTCTGAGCTCCCACTGAAATCTGTTTCCTTTGTACCGAAGACAGAGAGCACCTATGCAAGAAACCAGGTTAGGAAGACAGGCTATTAAACATCCCTCTGCTACACGTGCCGGGTGTCTCAAGGGCTTTAGGGCTTCTGGGGCTTTATTTCCGAGTTTTCTGGGGCTGAAACAGGGGAGGCAGGAGACTGGGATTGCCTCTTGGGATTTTGGCTAGTTAGACATCTTGTGTGGGTCTGGCAAAGGGAAAGTGGCTGCAGTGTAAGTGTTCGGGAAGTTGGGGAGGGTGGGGCTATCTAGAAATCTTTGACTCACTGGGGTAACTCCCTGAGCACAGGAATCAAATTATTGCTCAAAGCAAACTGCATTTTATGAGCAGCAGCCTCAGAGTGAAATTCTGCATGCACACAGCTAAAATAAACACATGGAAATGAATATACAATACATAATTAAATTATTGGGTGCAATGCAGAAGTCCCTGGGTGATGGAAGAGGTGGGATTATGCAGCAAAGTCAGTCTGGGAATCCACAGATACAAATTTTCTTATTTATACCAGCATAATCCTGATTGGCATCAGCCTAGATAGGGGAAGAATCCAACCCTGTGTACTGAAGGATCTAATCTTTGGGAAAAGTAGACTGGATTAGAGACTGTATCTGCCAACCATCCTTTCACTCCCTTCAGATTCTCTCACCACCACAGCAAGATTTTGCCATCACACAGAACATTTTGCATCCATTGTCTCCTTCCACTTCCCTTATCTTCCTTCCCCAAAAAATATTTGATTTTTTTTTTAAGTTTTGTAGCAAACACATAATTTCTTTATACAATTTTACCAAGCCTTCGGAGGATACTTATTTCAAGCAGTTAACACCTGACCCCAATTTTTGTGGGTAATTAGTGAGCTAGATAACCACACAAAGTGGGTAATTATTTAGTACCCAAGGGTACTGTACAAGAGGGTAGAGGCTGGCAGTGTTAACAAAAGCACATCTCTAATTATTGTATCCATACTGGTGATGTTTTAAGAACAGTTACTCCATCTAATGATCCATGATAAATCAGTAAACTATTTTGCTTCCCTTAGCATGTATCCAAGGGATGACCAAGGGCAGGATGTGAGGGCAAAGCAAATGGAAGCCCCGACTTCAACATGTTCAAGAGAAGCACGAGGCATCCACCTGGACAAGGAAGTAAGACTGGAAGTGCCTGCTCTAAAACAGCCTAATAACCATCCCTAAGAGGTAACAGGTTGGTTGGGATGGCTTGAAAAGCCATGTAGGAAGCTTGTAGGGCATGGCTCAGGGTCTGTTTCTTGCTTAGGAAACGTGGCCACGCTGATGGATCTTTGCATACAACCATAACCTTCATCATGTTTTAGCAGAGCTCACTCTTGCTCCCTGAAAATCAATTTAAAGCTGTACAAATGAGGTGTCTCGTGTTTGGGGCAGCTCAGAAATGCCAGAGAGTTGCACCGGGGGGTGAAAAAAAATCCTATTTGCTGAATTTCAATTCTCTGTCGCCTCCAACATTTATGTTGCAACAACCACATTTCTCCCATGGAAAATATTACATCCTTAGTTGAGTTTTTCCTCAAATTTAAGAAGGAAGAAATGTGAATTATATTGAAATAGAAACCAAATGAGAAAGATTCAGCTGTCAAACACATACAAATGTCTCCAAGGTGGGTGCCAAGAGGATGGTGCCAGACTCTTTTCGGGGGTGCCCAACAACAGGACGAGGAGCAACGGCCATAAAGGAAAACACAACAAGTTCCAGCCCAACATGGGGAAGAATTTAGGGTGGCAGAGCACTGGAACAGCTGCCCAGGAAGGGTGTGGAGTCTCCCTCTCTGGAGACATCCCAATCCCACCTGGACACGTTCCTGTGTCACCTGCTCCGGGTGACCCTGCCCTGGCAGGGGATTGGACTGAGTGACCCCAGAGGTCCCTTCCAACCCCGACTGTGTGAAAAAAATTTGGTTTACATCAGCAGAACCACAGGATAAGAAGTGTTCTGCTGGAAACAGAGCAGCACACACTCACTTTAGGGCATCTTCAAACCAAGATGTTACACTCAGAGAAAAAGCACTTTCCTTTTTTTAATTGCTTTTATGAATCATCACTGACATCCAGACACTTCATTTACTAGAGTCCAGTAACCCTGTTTTTCAAAGGCTCAAATTCCAAAACCTTGAGGGCCTCCAGGCTGGCACAAAAAAAAAAAAAAAACCAATACCAGAGGTGTCATTTTGGTTTGATCACAGCAATGAACTCAGTTTGGTGCTTTGGGATCACCCAAGCCAGGCACTCCAGAAGAAAACACAACTGGCAGCATCACCTGGCCCTGTGACCACCAGGAATGTAAAATCTAAACAGAGAAAGTTTGAGGGGTTTCCACAACTCCTCATATTTCTCTATTGTTTTGTGCTTGGGGTTTGTTTTTTTTGTTTTTTGTTTTTTTTTTTGAGTGAAATAACCACAACTGAAAGAGGCCCGAAAATTGTTCTCATGTTTAAAAAGGGGCCAAGTCTCTGCAGCTCATTTATAAATAAATAGAAATAAATTGGCCTCCCCCTCAGTGATCCTCTCAGGGACCTGGTTTGCAGGAAAAGTTCTTGCAGAAATGGAGTGAGAGGAAGTTTGCAGAGAGAAGCTGGAAAACAGAAAGGAAGAAGGAATTTAATCACAGAGATGGGATCAAAGCAAGAAGAGACCTTGGTAGGTGCACAGTTAGAGCAGAAAGTAGAGAATATACAAACTATTTTTTTTCTTTTTTTCTCAGATCAATTGGAATTAGCAATTCATAGGAGAAGGAATGTTCAGCCAGGGAGGAAGCTTTAGGGACTTAAGCATTAACTATAAAACCTTAAGGCCTTTCTGAGACAAGTCAATAACTTCACTCTGGGCAAACTACCCAGAGATTACTTAGGAAATATCTCCAAAATAACACTTATAGCTCAGCTATAGGGACAGAATACATGGGAATAGTTTACAATTTAATAAAATGTCTTCAGAGGAGTAAAAAGCATTTACTAATACAAACAAAGGATTCTAATGATGTGAGGAATGGTACAAATTCACAGTGTGGGGCACAGCCATGGAAAGCAAAACTGAGCAAAGGCATCATGACTTGGATATTTCCAGAACATCACTCTGTCAAGTGAGGAGCTTGACAACCAAAAGTTTCTAATTTGAACTCAACTGTTTTGCAGACCATTGGCCAATTCCATATCAAGTCAGTGATAAAATCACTTCTTACCTTGCTTGCCCATAATACAGAACCACCACAACAATGCTCACCGTGTCCTGGGAGGGATTGAGGTCCTTGGAAGAAAGCTGCTGTGTCCAGAGTGCTTTTGTTATCCCCATCTGATGCCCTGTCAGTCAACAGAGAGGATGGAGTGTGGTTGAAGATCGTGTAAATTCCATTTCACCACCACCAATTCCTTTTATCCTGACTCACCCACCAGCTTTCAGCTCCAAACCCAACAGGGTATTGCCTCACCCAAGCACTATCCTGACAACAGCACAGCTTAAAAAGTGGTGGTTGTATTTTCTCCCCATTCCCCAGTCCTGAAAACAGGTTCTCTTTGAGCTCCAACTCTACCAATCCCTGGATAATGGAGAACAATTGAAATAGTACTTACTGAAACCCAAGTTTGGGGAAAAGGGAGAAGTTCAACAATGGGTCAGCCAATATCCCAGAGGAATTCCAAAAGAAAGGTTACAGAGATTAATTCCTCCCCTATCAAAGCACAAGCAGGAGAAGTGGGAACACTGTGCCCGGAGTTCTGTGTGTTTTGTCTGTGGGGAGTCACCAATCTGCCCTGGTCCGTGAGTTCTCCTAAACATAAAGGATTTAAGTGAACTAAAACTCAAGGTGAAACTCCAAGTTATGTGCCTGAAGTCATGCAAAAAAGTACTACATCTCCTCCTGAATGATCCTCCAATTCCACATCACGGAAAGCACCTGAAAACCCCTCATATTTCACACGGTTTCAGGTCCACCCAAAGTTTCAAAGAAGACTCGATTCACAATGAAAGCTCCAAGAACTTCCCTCTGATTTCAGATAAATCTAACCTGTTTTGGTGATGTAATTTTTTAAGATCTGATATTTTGAAATATATCAGTTACTAAGAGATGGAGTTATGTGAACCCATTAACCTAAAAGGCTGCTACAAAAAAAAAATTCTGGTCAACATTTAATGGTTTTTTAAACTTCACTTGAAATATAATAGAATCATTGCATGAAAAATATGGTGTCTCTCAATGAACTCTTTCTTTCTTTTTTTTTTCTGAAAAAGCCAGTGAAAATAATACCTGTTGAGGCTGTTCAATTAGAGCCTAAACTGCTGAACCCAAATTCAACTTCAGAAACACGCAGAAAGGTTGGGGACATTTTGGGAATCTGACCTGGCAGGAAAAGTAGAAAATTAAATTAAAGTTAGATATCCATGAGACTAAAAGCACAGCTAGAATGAACTGTATTTCGATAGGAAAGGAGTGCTAAGGTCACCTGTAAAGGAGAGACTGTAAATCAGAGACTGGGGGCCTGCAGCCCACAGATCTTTTCCCATCTCCTCCAGGAATTCACTGTGGACTATTTTCAGTTCTTCCCTACAGAAAAAACAACACAAATTGATAACATAACTATTGCACCTAAGAAAGGAGTTGGGACTCTGAGCCTTAATTAATGTTTGTAAAGAGCCCTGAGAGACTACAGGGACCTGAAGAACCTCAAAGCACAGTCATTCCTAAACATCCCCTGACCTCTTGTCAGACTTCACCCTTCTCACCAGCACTTACTTCTTTTTAAAGAGAGGGTGGAATTATTTAAAAGATAAAACAAAGATACGTTTCCCTGGTTTTCTAGTACTACAGTTGACACAATTTAAAAAAAAAAAATAAATTAACACATGAAGGCTTATTTCTCGCATTAAATAAATACATGTCTCAGGCACTGCAAAGGTAGGACACTGAAATATTCCCTCCAGCTGGTTGGTGGGTGCAAGGCACCATTCCCTGCCCAGGGAGAGGCAGGAGCTGGCTCAGCACCAGGCAGAGGAATCCCGGCTCAGCCGTGCTGACAGTGGGGAGGATCCAACAGCCCTGCCCCTGCTCCCAGCCCTGCTCCACGTGCTCCCTGGTTTGGGCAAACCTCTCCATCTCTGCTCCTTCTCCTGCCTGCCTGATGCACTCAGACTGGGGACAGGGAGTCTCCCCTCGCAGGGTGACTCCAGGATGCCGGGACATTTATTTAGGTGTTGCTGTCAAAGCAATAACAGGCCTGGGCACCTCGACCCGAGCCCGTCACAGCGACTCCTGCTCAGCTGCTCCACTGGTGCTGAGAGCAGACTAAACACCACAGAGCCACACATCCAGGGGGATGTGACAGACAGAATGAGTGTCAGGAGGCGAGGGAGACACAGCAGCCTCCGAGGACTCACATTTGGCCCATCAGACGCTGCTCAGTCTCTGCGTGCCAGGAATAGCAGCAGGAGCAGGCGCAGCAGCTCCCGGTGCCATCCACACTTCTGCATCACTTCACGCTGCACTGCAGGCTCTGCTGCACCCTAAACCCAGAGCTGCTGGTTTCTATAATGCAAAGGGACAGCAGAACATTTTAATGAGACGGAAAATGGTGAAAACAAACAGAAAAATCCGAATATCGTACTTACTGTGATAATAAGTAACATTAGCAGGTTACTTAACTTATTGTGATAATATAAAACACTAACAGGTTATCTAACTTGCTATGATAATAAATAACATTAATTAGGATTTTTCAAGTGTAATAATAACCTTTCCAAGTTGATTTTACTAATAAAAATACTGTTAGATTACAGACATTGCCAATTTTAACTCTGTAGAACCAATGAATGGCTGTCAGCACAAAGGCAGTCCATCAGAAATATTTCTTCACAAAGATTTCTCCACTTGCAATTCCAACATGACTGTCCCTGAACAACTCACACAAGACCAGTTCCTCTGTCTTTACAACACTCTTTATGAGGAACAAGGACCTCTATTTTGTAGGCAGGGAATAAAACCAAAGAAAAATAAGTGACTCATCCAAGACCCCACAGGGAGTCCAGGGTACAACTTCAGGGTCTGCACCAATGGTTTAATAAAGAAAAATAAATTGTTTCACTCTAAGGGTAGAGGCTTTGCCCCATTAATAATAAAACAGGACAAGCCCCAGGAGCTGTACACAAACCAGAATCCCTCGCAGTGGAGACAATATTAAAATGGCAAAGCTAATTCACCTGGTGTCTCGAAGAAATCCCGCCTTGTGTTTCCCAGGAACAACTTCCACCAGCCACCAGAGTAAACACCAATTCCCTGGGACCAAACAGAACCATGATCCCAACCCTGGTGCACAGAGAAACCCCTCCCAACCCAACCTACACCTGGGATGGTTCAGTAACAGCCCCTAATTCTCATTATCTGACCCACACAGGTGGTCTCCTGCTTCCTTCTCCAACTGATTGTCCACATGGACCCAACTGCAGCAGCAGGTCCCAAGTGACCATTTGATCACTTTCTTGCTTAATTGCCATTTTTAATTACTTGCGTGGCAACAACAAAAAGCCAATCTAGCAACGGAAATCCATTCCTTGAACAACTTCTGCCTCTTTCCTCAGACACCAACTATTGCTCCATAAGCCATTCCTGATTAACGTGGGGCCCTCGTGGGAAAGCCACTGCCTGTCTACTGATTTCATTTCCTACCACTTCTCTCCTCCAACTGACAACCCAAGTCCCCAAAAAGCAAGGGCAAAAGATCCTTCATTTCATTGTTACAAGATGACAGTGTTTTTCCCCCTGCTATTTTCTTTCAGGAAGATATATTAGCACCGCATTTGCTCCTCCATGTGGTGGGATTTCTTAAATAAAAACGTATGTTACATACGTATGAACTCGGGACCGGAGCTGCATTAGCCTGTTAACCATCCACGTTTGCTTCAGACTTGGCCAGCCACCTAGAAAACCTGCCAAGACCTTTCTGGCAGCCTTTTCCCAACAGTTCCAGGAAAACATGGAATATTCAAAGAATTTGAGGGCCTCCCTGCTTCGTTTGTCACCACTCTCCTTTGCCCACTTAAAACCAAATCACAGGCAAATTGCTCTAATGCCCCATTAAAGATTTAAAAGTGGTCTTCTCCAGAGCAGGGTATCTGAGGACAGAGCTGGGCTAATATATAATGCAAAACCCTCGTTCAGATGTGATGCAATGTGGCACCAGGCAGCGAGGGAGCTGCTTTACAAACTTGGAGCTTCTCGAGTGAATTCCGTCCTTCTTGGAGCTTCTAAAGCTCCCTCGGACACCCAGGGAAAGGAGAGACTCGTTTTGTCCTTGTTGTTACTCCAGCAATGCTTCCAATTGACAGAGGGGAGGTTTAGATGGGATATTGGGAAGAAATTCTCCCCTGGGAGGGTGGGGAAGCCCCGGCACAGGTTGGGTAGAGGGCCCTTGTGGATTTATTAGATGCTGTAATAAACTAAATATCAAAATAAATAGTGTATTATAAATATATTTATAATATCACGCACCATAAACTATATATTATTATGTTATATATTCCTAAAAATAAAAATAAATATAATATTGCTGATCAGTAACTTCCACCCTAAAACCTACAAACAGACCTGATTCACAGTCTAACTACATTATTACCAACATAGTAAGTAATGGGCACTGACTGTATTTTGTCCACTAACACCTCCTCTAGTTTAACTTCTCATTCACTAATTATTCCCACATTCAAATGAGGGGAAGCACGTGACTGAACTATCTTAGGGCTCTTATAAAATAAGTTCTTTCACATTTCAAAAGCCACTTTCTAAAATCAACTCAAACCACAAGATCTGGAGCAGACAGCAATCGAGTCTTGCCTTCTTCCCTTCCCATTTCCTTCCTGTTTTTCCTTCTCTTCCTCTTTCTTTTTTTAAAATCCCATCCTCCCAATCCAACAACCTCCTTTATGAAAGGAAATGGGAAGCCAAGGGGAAGCTGTGGCAGCTGACAGGCTGCAAACACCACTATTGCAAACCACTCTCTGATGCCACAACTGCTATTTGTTGTCAGAGGAGATGAGAGGCCACTTCAAACAGAAGAAAAACAAACTTTTCAATAAACCCACCCCAGTGCCATTAATCCCAGAATGGGTTTGACCTGCTGTTTACAGCAATTCCTTAAATCTCACTTAAGCCAAGGAATACAAAGGGCCTGCCTACACTCTGCAGGGGCTGCAGTGACCCCAAATCCAGCACCAAGCACAGATCTCCAGCCAGGATCCTCTGGGAGTGAAGATCAGCTCTGACCTCACACTGGACAGTGGGTGTGAAGGCAGAGCCAGGTGTGACCCCCCTCACTGCTTCTGGGACTTTTATTACTCCTGGCAATACCAGGGTTCCAAGAAATGGGGAGGGAAAAGGTCACAGCATATGTTTAGATGCAGCCCTCAATCCAACTGACCTGGCTTTTGTACCCAGCCCTCCAATAACACACTGCCTGGCCTTGGGTAAATCACTCACCATCCTCTGCTTTCCTTTCTGGACAGGGGACACTCAATCCTTTCACCACTGGAAAGGAGTTATTCAGTGCTCCACGCTCTTGAATAACTATTATTAACACTGCAGTATTGCAGGTTTTCAATATATGAACCCAAGTGAAGGACAAACATCTATCAACCCTTCCCTTTTCTTTGCCAGTGGCAAACTATGTGCTTAATCCTGTGCAGGGGACATATATAGACTGGGCCAGAATCCAGCCTTCTCCAACATACCTCCTCTAATAGTGACAAGTATTAGCAGCTTGGGACAGGCCAGAGCTGTCCTTCCCACTGTTTTTTCCCTGGGCTTGAAGTGCTGCACCTCATCCTAAACCTTGAAACATCAACTCCAAACTCCATTCTAAAGTTTGCATAATGAATTACCATAATTCTATGGACAGTTATTAAAGACACAAGTATCTAATCTGTTCTAGACTTGCAAACTTCCCATTAACTTCTAAAAGCAATTAGGCTCCTTTCCTAATTAAATACTGGTGGGAAAGAATTGCTTTATAAAACATTTTCAATTTGTCACCATTTAATTTCACTGCATGTCTCCTTGCACTCACTTTGTGAGATTCTCAGTCTTCCCTTTCATTTTAACATCCATTTGGTTTTCCTTTCTAATGGGAACATTTCCCTGTAGCAGTTTCAGATTTCTCCCTGCTTTGGACCCTTTTTGCTGGCACTTTTTGGAGCTACTCTTTGTCTTCTCAGATTGGGTAGAACAGCTGCTGTGCTCTGTCTTTGGGCCCAAAAAAATATAGACAGTACTCAGAGGATTTTCACATTAGTGTTGAGCAGGGGTTTATCCACTCCAATTTTATAACAGGAGCAAGGCCTTAAATGTTCATAAAAACTTGCATTCATGGCTTGAGTTATATCTCCACTCCATCTAGGAATAACAAGGTCCACTCACCCATCAAGAAGTCAATGAGTAAACAAAATAAAAAGAATAAATCTGTCTTTCCTGACCATTTGCCTGCCTGGTTGTGGCTATTCTGGACATCAACAGTTGCAAGAATTAAAAAAAAAATGCCCCATTCACAAAAATACTCTCACACTACAATCCTTGGGCACGACATTAATGCATCACTGTTAATTATAAATGACTTGAGCCTGACTTTCGGTTAATACATCATGAGAGCCATAATGAAATCTGTGAGCTGTGTGTCACACCTGGAACAGGGACAAGATGAGGGAAATCACGGGCTTGTCCTTAGAGGAAGGAAAAGTGGCAGCAGGGTGAGTCAAAGCTGATGCAAATCCCTCCTCACTGACCCAACAGAGAGCCCTGAACCCCAACACGAAGCTGCCCTGACATGGGAACCTTCCAGATGATCTTTGAGGTCCCTTCCAACCCAAACCACTTATAATGGAGAGAGAGAGAGAGAGAGATCCAGCTACAACAACTCCAGCTACGACTGCTGCATGGAAAAAGAGAGACACTGCTGCCCTGAACCTGGAAAGGATCTTTCCTTCTTCCCTTCTGGACTTTTATTGGAGGGAAAAGAGACTTGATCCAATGTAAATATTGCTTTACCATAGGAGAGATAGTTGAGATCGTGTATATAATGTATTATAATATTTATTTGTGTAATAATTGTAATATAATTCCCTTCCCCCCATATTGAGTCTTGTGTTGTGTCTGGAAAACCCCTCTCACACCGGGGTGAGCTGTGGGAGGGGGGCTTGGACTTGGAAATTGGATTTTTGGGGGTCTCAAACCACCACACCACTCTATGATTCTATAAGGATACAGGTGGAAAACAGAAATTATAGACTCAGTATTAGCTATGCCCACACTGCTCCCCAACAGGACTCTTCCAAGGGGTCTCGAGTGCAGGTGATGGGAAGGAGGAGCCACTGCACAGAACACAGAAGAATTTCAATTTCTTTCCATATCTGCCCCAGAAACCTGATTCTCGAACTTATTTAACCAAGAAACAGGGCCATGACATTGCACAAAGAGGCTAATTTCACCCTATAGCCTGTACAAATTATTTGCTGGGGGAGAATACATTTTATATTTTGAATATATAAATCTAAATATACGCAAGTGGGACTGCTTGAAGCATCAGAGGAGTCAGGGCAACTAGAATTTTTGTGTTCTTTAAAGAACAAAAATTAAAAAGAAAAAAAGGAAGGGGGGGTGTTCCCAAATAAAGCATTTTGGATCTTCCTCTGCTATGGGAAATTTCCAAACATCAGATTTCCTTTCTGTTCCAGTTTAGACTGGAAGCTTTTCTCACCAGGTTAAATCCTGCTAGTCCAACCCCACACATTATATGAGTTTGTCTCTGGCTGAAGTCTGAGGGGATACAGAACTCAGCTCAAAAACTCCCACTGGAAATGCTGAACTTCACCTGGTTTCACACCTGAACTGCCGAGCTCTGAAAAGGGAAAAAGCAAGAACGAGAAGGAAAAAATCAAAAAGAGGGATGTGTGATCAGATCTCTGCTCCAGCCTCAGACTGCTCATCTCCAACAGAAGAGTTCCAAATATTGAGCTGCCCTATACCAGCTAATACTTTTATTTTCCAATTGCACTGTGCATTGCAATCGATGCCTCCATCTCATTGGAAGGACATCTGCTTCCCTTATAGGTTATGCTTTTTAACCCTCACACACACAGAGAAACATCTTCCTTCCTCAGGAATTTCCAAGGGCAGCATTTCTGAGCTCTGGGTTTTGAATCTGTGTAATGAAATTGTCTTATTTTTAACTGTCTGAGCAGCTTTCAAGCAGAAGCGTGTTAGAATCCATATTAATTTGTGCAGAACCCCATCATCATCATCATCATTTAGCTCACAAGGTTGCTGTGCTTGGAATTCCAGTTATGACATGAATTCTATACATTTTATAGAGATTTATAAATGGCATCAATAGAACACTTAGGGCCTTATTCATTAAACAATGAGTCATTCTGGCATTCCACTCTATTCCATCCCAGTTCTTACAAAACTTTTATGTACAAATTCGACTGTACTTCAAGCATCTGATTTAGAAGTGTTGCAGCAGAGTTTCAGCTGGGTGTGGAAATAGATGGAAGGCACTGTTTAAAAAAAACAGAAAAAAATAGAAGAAAAAAATCCCTTTAACAGTGAAAGTTTCATCTTCCACAAGTATCACAATCATGTGAAAACACAGAAGCAAAAGAAAATCTGCCATGGGCACCACTGCAAGTATTTTCTTGCTGCCCAGCAAACCAAAGTATTTCGGAACACAGCACTTTGGTAATAATTCCTGGCAGATAATTTCAGTGGTACACTACAAGAGGCTTAAAGGCTTCCCTTAATTTGCAGTTTACAACTGTGGCACCAGCAAACTAATGATGGGGCAGGACCACAACATGAATTTTTCCCAAATAATTTCCCTAATGACACAGAGCTTTCAGATGGACTGGCTGTATTTTGTGTGTGTGTGATTTAAATGAGGATTGAGTTGAAAATTAAAGTTGAAAATTAAAGGAAGACCTGTCAGCTATCCCTCAGGAATGCACCTCCATCCCAAACAGGGGGTAGCACGATGCCTGCACAGCCAATATAGGACCTTTTTTTGGTCAATACTGACTGAATCCAGGCAGAGCACATCAAAATAGCAGTGAAATCATGATGCTGTGGGTTTTAGCCTTCTCTAACAGCTGGAATACAAAATCTTTAGGGACACACTGGTTACCAGCCAGGGGGAATCTGAACTGTTCTCATTCCATTCAGGTAAAGTGGGATATGTCACAAACTGCTCTGCATTTTATGGTTTGGAGACCGCAGTACATGGGACTATTTTACCTTCTCCTTGTCCTTTCAACCTCCTTCCTGACTGCTGGATACATGGCTGGGATTTCTGGAGTTCCTGTAAAGCTGGATGGAGCAGAATAGTCCTGGAAGTCACAGCTCTTCAACCAAATCTGACTGGGATCAGAAAACAGTCTCAGCAGTTGTTGGGATGAGAGGATGCACAGACACACAACTGTACATAAGGCAACTGAGCACATTATCTGCCCTTGCCTTGGAAATCACTCCAAGACCTCATCATGCCTTGGATGTCTCCAGTTTTCTTCATTATGTATATAAACATCAGTGCCTGGTTTTTGTCTTTATCCTTAATAAGTCACAGTAAATTTGGACTCCATCTCACTGCATCTGCCTGTACATCAGAACCCCATCTCCCAAGCAATCCCCACGCCAAGAAAAGCACATTGAATTATGTTTCCCACTGACCATTCTCCTCTTTAATTATTGTTCTTTGGGGCAAGGTAGATAATTTAATTTACATATCATACCATCAACATACTTAGCATAAAGTTATGTTTAATAGCCACAAACTGCATTAGTACAAATCACCACTATTTTTGAAGCTTATAACTGTGCAAAGCAAATCTAAAATGCTCCCACCAAAACACCACACCCCTGGTCCATGAGGGAGAACAGGGATGTGTGCTGAAGGGAACTGTACCATCCCCTTTTCATTAATTCCCTTTCCATGCTGTTCTTAAGCTTTACTTCATGTTAAGGGACAAAAACAAGAGCAAAGTTTACACATTTTGCTATCGCAGGACAAACACTTTTCTGGGAGGGGGATTGTTTCTTTTTGCATTTCACATTCCAGTGGAAACGTTCCCTGAAAAACAGTTGCTATCTCTCTGGCTATTCACAGGCTCAACAGAATAAAAACTGGGCATGGCACAGAAATGGAAAAGGAGGAAAACAGGACACTTTTTCCCATTCGCTGCTCAAGCTGAGAGAAACAAAACTGGCAATTACAGACACTGTTCAGGGCGAGCCACCTTCCTTTTGCTTCCTCCTCTTCCAATTTACAGCTCATGAGCTGTTCCTTCCCTCGTTGCAAAAGGTCCATAACTGTAACACTGCCACATTCTCCTGGAAATCCACTTAAATGGCATATGATAGAAGCCATATGATAGAAGCTTAATTACACAGAGGGCATATGGAAGGCATATGACATAAGGACATATGGAAGGCATATGATAGAAGGGCATCCGAGGACATATGATGGAAGTCTAATTAATTGACAATACATTCCTCTCATCAGGGGGAGAGCTGGAATGCTATTTTGTTCAGAAGAAAAATATGCACATTGAATTATGTTTCCCACTGACCATTCTCCTCTTTAATTATTGTTCTTTGGGGCAAGATGGATCATTTAATTTACATATCATACCATCAACATACTTAGCATGAAGTTATGTTTAATAGCCACAAACTGCATTAGGACAAATCACCACTATTTTTGAAGCTTATAGCTGTGCAAAGCAAATCTAAAATGCTCCCAACAAAACAAGAAGAGACTGTTCTTATTTGGGATTCTTACCACTCTGTGCTCCCAGAGAAGCACCAAACAGGATAACAAAACCAACCCTTATGGAACAGCTCTGCTCTGGATGGGAGTCAATGCAGCTTGTGGATTTACAGCTGAAAATTTGCACTTCCATCTGTAGAAAGATTTATAGGGGGGGAGGAAATAAGGTACTGCCTAAAACATGCCCAAAAGATTCCTTGTTTTTAACTACCTGCCTGTCCTTAATGCATGAAACACAGAAGCAGGGTTGTGTTAGCCCAGAAACTTTCCTTGTCCTAAGCAACTACAGAGTTATAAACCATGGCAGTGACATCTATAACCTCTTTGAAAACAAGATGAAATAAAATCCCACTAATCCACCCTTTGGATAAGAAGTGAGCCCTGTGTAACGCTCGAGAACCCTCCAGCTTCTCTTTGCATTCAGTAAACAAGGATTTGCAGATATTCAAGTTTTTAAATGCCATTTTACCAGAAAAAAACCCCCACAATGTTCTTCTGGGTTACTTAGATACCTTGAAATATCATTATCATGTTCACACTTTTAGGTTAGCCTAATGAAATTAAGCCAGTGACAACTCTTTACTTTTATTCACTAACTTAGAAAGTTTACCCACTAGCAGACAGTGCCTCTTATTTCTGGGAACTCAAAAACTCTTGCCAGAATTAGTCATATACGGAGTCAAAAGATCTAAGTTCAGGTTCTGGACCCTGATCAGGTCTTCTGGCCACCACCTCCAGGCTGCCAAGGGACCTGAACCCTGAACACTCCCAACATTAAGATGTTCACTTTTGTGTTCCAACTTTATGAGATAAAACCCCAGGGTTTCGGAGGGTTTTTTAGGTCACAAATATTAAGGCAAATAAAGGCACAGATTTCAACAGCATTTATGCACATCTGGTATATTCCCTGCATTTTAGAACAGGGGATCTTTTGTCCCACAGCTTCTCCACAACACTTGGGGTGGTCCCACAGCTCCTGAACCCGAAGTGCTGGGAGGGAGAAGCAAACCAGCTCTACTGGAGGCACCCAGAAGCATCAAACTTTCAAATTCCCAACATAACTGTACAAACCTAGGGAAAAACCCTCAGGAATCACCATTTTAGCTGAGTGGGTATCCCTAAGAACAACTCTCCTGAGGGCTGTGTAGATTTAGGTACTTTGACAAAACCCCTTTATCCTGAAGCATCAGCACCACAGGGTTTAACTCCCAGCGTGGAATTAACTGAGCCAGAGACTAATGGAAAGGGAAAAGATACAACACAGGATGTTTTCACCTTTGGAGACTCCTGACTGCTGACCATGGAGGCAATAACACTGATATGTTTTTGGGGATGTCACACACTGTGCTGCTGGAAGGATAATAAAGTCACACAAGCATTACTGATCCACTGGATTTGCTAAAAACTCAATAACACTGCACCAACAAGTGAAAAAACACTGAGAGAACCAACATTTCTGGAGTTCTAGAGAGGCAGAAGAAAATAAAAGGAGTTTTCAGCTCGTCTTACCTGCTCTTTGCTGTTCCACGTGTCCAGAGCTGAGGAATTACGGTCGCTCCTCACGCCGTTGTGTGCAAGACCCAAGGAAAGCTAGGAGGTTGTACAGTTATCTCCCTTGGTGTAATTCTAAACTATACAACCTACTACCTCAACCTGGATGCATGCAGTCAAAAAGGCTGAATTCTACCCACCACTCCACGGCAGACACATTGTGCCAGGGGTTTCCACTTAAAAAAAAAAAAAAAAAAAAAAAAAAAAAAAAAAAGGCCTCCGGATTCTCAGCTGATTTAGAAGTAAAAAATAAGCTTTGTTTGGACAAACAGCAGCTCCCCTACATGTGTGATTAGATAAGACACAGCAAGGCAGGGTTATTCCTGCTAGGTGTAGATCAATTTTCACACAAGAAGGAATTTTGTCCCTGGACAAAAAAAAAGTAGTTTTCCCCCCCCTTCCACAGCAGATGCATCTGCACTACAGCACAGAACATATACATACATCTATTTTTTATTTTTTTTAAAAGCACTTAAGAAGGCTCAGGATGAAATCTGTCCTGACATGTCTCTTCCTTTTTGAACACACATAACGTTGACCTTGGAACAGGCGCCTCGGCTCCCGGATGTTTAAAGGATGATTGCAGGAGTGGGATTAGGAGAACTGCAAAAGGGGGTAGAAAGTTTTAAGTGAATTTTACCCTTGTTAAAATTAACCATTTTAGAAAACGCAACCCTGAGCCTCTGCCAGCAGCCAGACAGTGTTCCCTCAGCAAGGAACATGTTTTTAACTTGTATTAGTGCACAGTCAAACAGCCAGGATGTTATCCTTGTGACTCACTCCCATCACCCACCAAGGTGCTACTTAAAGCTGCCTTTTTATTATGGCTCCCAAACAGGGATTAAAAGGCTCACAAACAGGGATTAGCATCCCAAAATACGCTGGTGGAGCTGGATGAGGGCTGAGATGCTGCCTCTCAGGTACAGCAGCTCCGGGCTGGAAGGGGATTCCATGGGAATCAAACCCCAGGAAAGAGTGCTGAGCTCTGCTCAGTGCACGTGTGCTTGGTTGGTCCTGTTTTCTCAGGATAAAGGAGCACTGCTGCTTGTGAAAAAGGCACCTTTACATTCCAGGACTGAACAGAAATAAAGGAGGAAGATGAGAAATAGCATCACTCTTCAGAATCCAGCTTGCAACAGCAGAAGGATATTTGGGAAAAAAACCCACAAAACAATCTTTCTGCAAGGTTTAAATGTCCATGATGTTGACAGGATCCAAATTTCTAATGACTCCATACTTGGTAAAGTTTACTTTGACCTAATAGTGGAAATACAACATATTATTTTAGTTAACAGCAGAGTCACTGTGAACTATTTTATTAGTTAGAACAGTGATCCAAGCACAACTCTGGATAAGGAAACCATGGCTCTCTGGCCCTGTACTCTGACCAGGAGCTTTACTGTTGTCTAAAACCATCCAAATCCTTGATGCAACACCATCATTTTTGTGCACTGAACATTTGGTCTCTGACATGAGACCCAGTGATGTAACTGAAGTAGCTCTATGGAAGCCAAGGAACCTGTGTGCTCACTTGGGGTGATGGAAGATCCCAAATCCCACCCAATCCCTCTGTGACATAGGAGACAAACTCCCCTTTAGACTTTAAAAACCATTCTGTTTCATATTTTGCAGCTATAAACTGAACCCTTTCAGCACCACATGGCTAAACCCCTCACGTTTTCCACAACTCATCCTTGCAAGTATTTTTCTGCACCTCAGTCTTGTAATATCTAATATTACATCATTCAAAGCATTGTAAAATTATTGATTAAACTGATCAGATACAGATGTATAGACACATTCAGATAGACTTATATGTTATATATAATTATATATAGCATATATAATATATTATATAATTATATAATATATATTATGTATAAAATATAATATATAAAATACATATTATATGTTATATATAATAATATATTATATATTATACATAATATATATTATACATATATATTATTATGTAATATAAATATAAATTGATGTAATATTATATCACAGAATCAACTAGGTTGGAAAAGACCTCTGAGATCATCAAGTCCAATCCATGATCTAACACCACCTTGTTATTTACATAATATTATTTATATTATATATATTTATACAATTTGCACATAGATATATAAATTGATCAGGTATAGATGAGAAAGGTGCTCTTAACATCACAGGCACACCTTGCAGACCAGGTATTTCTAAGCAGAGCTGAGCAAGAAAACTTGTCCCATAATTTGCTCCAAAATAGAAGGTAAAGAGTTTTGTACCCTCAATTCAGCAAAAGTCTTTTCATACACATACTACAACAATAAATTCCCTTTGAAAAAATTCCTTTACTCTCAACTTGCACCTAAATAACCTGAATTCTTCTCAGGCTGGCAAAGGCCACTGTGGCTGTTTTGTCCATGACTTGCTGCTCTTCCATCTCTTCCTCAGCACGTTCACCAAGCCCTGAGCTGTCAGCTCTGAGCTGGCACCCGCTCAAGGAGCCTTCTCACTGCCTCCCCCAGCTCTAGATTGAGCAGGGGAGCTGTGCCCTGCCTGGCACACGAGCTCCTGCCCCAGCACTGAGCCCTGCTCCGAGGTGCCAGGGAATTGTTGCTTGGACAACACCTCTCCTCCAAGTTCCCACACGTGCCAACGCCACTCAGCACAAATGTGGCAGAAATAAGGGACCTGGATGTAACCTATGGACTCAAAGTATTTTCTATCCACCAAAGCAGTTTCTACCCCAGGGTCTGACCCCTAACTCACCCTCTGGGCAACTTTTAGACACCTCCCCATCCTGCTGCACAGATTTGGACTCGATGATCTGAGAGGTCTTTTCCAGCTTAGTTGATTCTGTGATTATCCTGGCAAATCTTCCCCCTTTATTCCCCCTGGCTTCAGAATTTACAGGTATTTTGTCCCCAAGCTCAGACAGCTGAAAATATCTTTCCATCCCCAGAGGAACTGGAACTTCAAGCAGCAAAAAGTGCCACGCAGCCAAGTCACCCCTTCAATCAGAGTGTCTCCTGCTGTTACGGAAGTGTTGAGTTTAAGAACTGAGATCAAATATGAAAAAAGAAGTTTCTAACTGCCATTCCTGCTGTGCCTTCACATCATTTCTCAGTGCCTGGGCCTGTGGTAACTCCCTGAGTCCACAACAAACACCCTCCTGGGAGCAGAGCAAGGCACAGTCCCAGTGTCTACTGAGACACTTCCTTTTGGTGGCACGAAGCTCCATGTTTGTTTTCCGGTGATTTTTGCCAATTGTGGCTTTACCCAATTAGCACAATCATACCTAATTGGGTAATTAGGGTAAAGCAGTGATCTAATGACAATGTTCAATCACGATACATGTCGATGGAAGTTCCTGTGGAATGGTGGGACAGGGAGAACAGCAGAGCACGTGCTCCTGCATCAGCCTCTGGTCTGGGAACCCTTTTAGGCCTCTTGCTTTTTCAGAATCCCAGAACTGATTTCCCACTTCTGTGGACAAAAGGAAATCTCAGTCCCAGCCCAGCCAGGTTCACCCGAAAGCAACAGTGGAATTAAAAAAATCCTGTCTGGTTATTTGGTGTAACCCTCTGATTCCCAAAATGCTGAAGGAAACGTGAAGACAATTTCCTTGGATACTTATTTTCAAATGGAGAGGAAATGTCACTGGAGCAGTTCTCCCCAGTCAGATCCAGGCACCAGCCCATGCCACTGCCCTCAGGAGACACCCTGAGATCAAGGTGTAATCTTTACTCTGGGCTAGGAAGTTATGCAGCAGCATCACTTGTTTTACTGCTTGTTCCCTTCATGGACTTCAGCAGAGAGAAGAATTCCCAAACCTGCTTTTCCTACTTCACTTTATGTAAACCCAAATTTGCTATTTCATTTCCCCAAGAACAAGAAGAAAATTCCAATCCAGAACTGATTTTGAGGATTGATTGGCTGGAACATCCCACGCTTTTCGAACATACTTCACATCAATTTAGTCACAATACACAGAAAAACAGGGTTTGAGAGGGCAGAATATTCCCAAATAATGACACAGAAAACAGTGCCTCAATGTATTAATCCCTTATATCACACTTTATATGCATTTTCAGACCTCCTATTGATATGAGCAAGATATGAACAAGACCACAAGGATTCCAGCAATGGCCACTCACTACAGATGTGTTCAGGAAGCTGAATTTTTGTTATTATCATCAGCTGAGCTTTGGCTCTGAATCTTTAGGGCTGTGAACGATGCAGAAGAAGGAAGAACCCACCTTCACTTTCAGATCCCAGGCAGGGCTTGCCAAGGAAGGGGGTGGGAAGCAGAAAATACTCATGAAGGAAATGTGTTTCCTTAAGCCATTGAGTAAAAAATAAATACCAAACCCCACAAATGATACTGTTCCAGTCTGAGGTCTGAAATCTTGTTTGCCAAATTTCAGCCTGGAGTGATCTTTTTTTTTTTTTACAGCTGATTTTCCTAAACCTCAGACAGAAGGGATTTTACACTGGAAATGCTGACACGATTCCTTCTGGTCACCTCACCCGTTCACCTTCACTTGAAGAAACTTTTTTATTAGAACTTGGTTGTGACGAGGAACCTCAAGAGGTTCAAAGGTTTACTGCAGCTCAGAGAGCTCTCCTAGAAGTCTGGCAAACACACTAAACAGGGCTGGAACTTCAGGAGTCTGCAAAACAGGGCAAGAAGCCTCATCTGGGCTCAGTTGAAACCGAGAGCAAGCAACTATTTTGAAAGCTATCCAAAGTTTTTCAACACATCACAAAAACCATCCCTGCCTCAACTTTTAGCAGGAATTACAGCAATCTGAAGATTTACTCAATATTACATTTCAGTGTCTGGTGCTTTCTAGGGGAAGGGTGGCCACGCTCCCACCCCTGAACCAAAAGGAGCTTTAGGGAGCAGCTGGAGCACAGGATCAGCTCTGGGTGAGACAACAGGAGACAGGTGCCCTGTGCTGGATCTGAGGGGGCATCAGGGATGCTGGTGGGTAAGGTGGCACATGGATTAAGTGCTGATGACTCAAAATAACCCCAAAACCTATTTTTCAGCTTAGTCTGGGCCTGCTGTGTGAGTGAGCAGTGCTTTTGGAGTGAAGCTCAGCGAGCCCAGGTTGAAAGCTCTTGTCTGAGATCCTGCAGGACCTGAAGCCAAAGGTGGTTTCACCTGCACACTTAAAAGTAAAGGAACTCACAGGTGATTTCCAAGTTGGTGCCACTTCCAGGGTGGACTGGTGAGGCTGGATTTCATCAGGATACTGCACATGTACAACCAAAGGTTCCCACAGTCCACCTGCAGCACATCTCTCCACCTTCAGATTGCTGTGGTTACTCATGTAATGCTCCCAAATTATGGAGACTCCCTGGCTCAAGGGCAGGTATCATAGTTAGTCTTGGATTCCTCCCCTAAGAACATCCTCTCCTCATTTTCTCCCTTGCTGATTAGAAGCAAATAAACAAAACAGGGGGGGAGAGAAAAAAAAATCAGATTACTGAAATAACCAGAATACTGAAATTTATCTGCCTTTTAAGAGTTTAACCAGATTTGATTATCTGAATAAGAGTATTTGGATACGGTTCAAATTCCAGGGTACACAATTACATTCTGCTTATCATGAATCCCATTTGCCACTGCATATGGTTATTCTAATTACCAGAATGCTATTGTGTGCTCCTCTGCTGACAAGGGCTCACTGTGCTCCACACCAGGCTGGGAAAAGGAGGAGCACACAAAATATATTCATTTTCATACCCCACACAACATCCTGGCCTGCAAGAACCTCCCAGGTGCTTTCAGGGGGAGCTGTCAGCAACAGGAATGAGAAATGGTCTTGTTATTTGGAGGGAGAAAGGGATGATTTACAAAATCTAGGGGGGGGAAAAGAAAAAAAACAGAGGAGTCTGCTTTGGGAAAGCTTTGGTTGGTTTGCTTCCTCAGGGAAGAGCTGCTGGTTTAAACTCTGGCTTTGGCCAAATGAAACACAACTGCAGCAAAGCCTCCCCAGATGCAGATTCGGCCACGCAGTTCCACAGGAGGCTTTTTTTCTTTTTTTTTTACCTCCAAGGAGGTACTAAAACAACACCTCTGCCTATTGCCAGAGAAAGGGGCTGCATTAATTGAGGCCCCAATTTTTGGAGAGGATATTGGGACTTTCTGGTGTCCCCAAGGCCCTCCTCGGTAATTTCCACGTGCGGGTGCTCCGGTTTGCTTCCAGCCACGTTTAACTGCCTTCTACATCTTCAAGCTGCCCATCCAACTGGGTGAAGTGTTCCAGGAGTCCTGCCCTCAGCAATTCTGCAGGGCCTGTGCCCTGCCCTGCAGTCACTGGGCATCAGTGACACACGAGGACATCCCTGTGCACTCCGGATGGCACCTGGATCAAAGCTGCTGCAACCATCAGCAAGACAAGAGGGTTCAGGGTCTTCAGCTGTGCCAGGGGAGGTTTAGGTTGGATATTAGAAAGAACTTCTTTCCAGAGAGGGTGATCAGCCATAGGAATGGGCTGCCCAGGGAAGGGGTGGATTCTCCATCCCTGGAGGTTTTTAAGACAAGACTGGATGTGGCATCAGTGCCATGGGCTGGGAACCACAGCGGGGTTGGATCAAGGGTTGGACTTGATGATCTTGAAGGTTCCTTCCAACCCAGCTGATTCTATGATTCTATAAATGTAAAGCTCCTTATCCACAAAGTGAGGAGGGAAAAAAACCCCAAACCTCACAAGAAACAAACAGGTAGAAGCTCCACAGGCTCCAATTAGTTGGGTTTTTTTCCCACCCTAAAAGGAAGACGCATTTCAAGGTTCTTCACATCATTTTGTCAGACTCTGGTTTCACTCGAAAACGTAATGAAGTGCAGTGAAACACAACCAAGAGAAAAGAAACACAAATTAAGGTTGAAAAAACACAATCCAGCCCCTTTTCAAAAGGCTGAGCTGAAAAACAAAGGGGCGGGGGAGAATATTGGAGGCTGCAGTTCAAAAGAACAAGGGGGCAGTTTAGTGAGAGACAAGCTAAAATAAATTTTAAAAATTCAGTAAAATGTATTGAACACGTTTTATTGAATTTATTGAATTGCCTACGCCATGCTGGTGGTGCTGTGCCCTCTTTGGCATCCTCCCTGCAGCACCTCTTGCTGCAGAGGACAACAGCCTTCAAGAGGCTTCCCTGGGCATGTTTAACCTGTCCCATAAAGCAGAGGCATCCCAGCAAACAGGAAAAATGCTCAGCCTCAGGATATAACTCAGTGGTTCTCCTCAGAGCAGCACAGGCCCTGCATCTCACCCCACTTCTGATGGTACCTCTCTGAAGTTTCGTGTTTAGATCAAGTCTCTCACCAGAGGGGAAAAAAAAAATGGGTATTTATCAGCAAGTCCCAACATATTCAGTGAGAAACTGCACTAAAATATTTTACAGAGAAAAAAAATAAAATATTTATTTTCTAATCCAAAAAAACATGCTTTCAAACCAAACTGTGGTACCTCATTTTGGGACCAATTGTGCCCAGTTCCCCTCCATGGGCTCTTGGCACTCTCCAAGCAATGCCACCTGAAGTGCCATCCTCTGGGAATATCTATGACAAATTCCAGGCTGTTCTCAGCATATTCTGCCATGTCTCCAAATGGCTTTATAGAGAAGAGACAACCATACAGAAATATGGATTATATTGGGAACTGGGTTTGGCCACCTCATTTCTCCTTGGAGGGCAGACTAAATGAGCCCATTCTTCCTTCAGAGTCAGAACATGGGAATCTAATATTCACTGTATATCTAATATATTGAATATCTAACACAGCAAATTAGATATTTAAATAAGAAACCCAAAAACCAACACAGAATATTTACAGGCCCTCAGGAAAATAAAGGCTTTTTTTACTCTCAAAACTAGATGCAATCTCATCCTGCTTCTATCCCAGCCCAATAATTCCCTCCTCATCCCACTATGGATGAAACAACGTCCACCAGCAAAGCCCAAGTGGAGATCCCAGAGCAGATCTCGACTCCAGGCCCCTATTCTGGGTAATATCCCACAACTAGGTTTCCATGGGGCCCCTCAGCACCCAAACCTGAAAGATATTTATCTTATATATACATATAGGAGGGGAATATTGACCACCAGCCTCCATACCCCAATTTACAGTCACACAGACGCCAAACTGTGGGATTTGTTCCCTTTTTTAAAGCCACTTTCAATCACAGGGAGAAAGAAGAGTAATTAGACTTCTCTGACATCATTTTATGCTTCTATAGGAAATAGAAAACACATAGAAAACCCTGGAGATTCATCAAGGAGGAAAAAAAACCCCTTTTTTTTGGACAGCAGCAACGTGCGTCAAAGCGGCCAAGTTCAAACCCAGAGAAATTTAAAAGTGGAAATGCAGACCAAATCTTGGGGAGAATTAACACTGAAAAGCTGCTGGAAAGAAACAGTCAGACTTTATTTTGAGTTTACAGCCTAATTATTTTCATATAGAAACTGTATATTGGGGTATGACTCCTTCAAAAATAATTGTTCCACTTTCTCAACTTTAAAGGTTAGTTTTGTGCAGAAGGTTTTATACTGCCTGCTTCCATGGTGGGGTTTTTTCCTGCTCTATGACTTCTTTTGGAGTTTACAGCATGATTATTTTCCCTTAAAAGCTATTTTAAAAGACATAAATACCATGAAATTGGAAGGAATGGGATTCTACAATAAACTCATTTTTGAGAGAGAATAGGAGTTGCAGGGCCAATCCCCTCCTGTGTCACAGAGCTGCAGTGTGCCCAGGGATTCCAAGTTCCTGGGTATAAAGGAACAGAAGTGACTGTTCCTGTCCCAAACAAATTGCTGCCACTCAGCAAAGAAAGAACAGATCCATGTTACTTTAGAAATGAAACAACCTTATCTGCTTCCCAACGAGCTCGGAATTCACCATCCAGGAACCTTCCCTACCACGTCCCCATTGCCAGACAGAGGCAGAAGGAAGCTGAGGTTTAATTTCTTCAGCCTGATGTCAAATTTAACTCCCCCATCCCATTTCACCCAGGCACAAACGAGCTGCTGGTTTGTTTTTTTTTTTTTTGCACCAGTGTATTTTAACACCACCCAAAGCTGAGATGGCAATTGCAGAGCGAGGGTCGCAGATCCTGTTTTATATTCCTTAAAAAAAAATTAATTAAAAAACAAACCAAAACAAACAAACAAGGGAGGAGGGGAAAAAAGGCATTAGAGGAAAGACAGGAACAGCAAAGCAGAACATTGTCAGGTTAAATGCAGCAACACAACCCTGTGCACTTGCCAGACAGACACATACCTATAGATACAAGCTTGTGTGGAATATGACCACAAGTTCGGATCTACGGGTTTGTGGCCCCAGGCAGGGTTTCTCTGCTGTCATTTGCAAGGTTTGGGGCTTGATTTTTTGGAGGAAAAGCACTCCTGCAAATGAAATTTCCGAGCTGTTAGTGAGGAGCAGCCTTCATTCCCTCAGCACCTCCAAACCCCTCCGCTGGAGGACGGGGGGCACAGATGCTTATTGACTTTGCTACAACACAAGCTACGGTTTCCTGCCCTCCCCTGGAACCTTTTGAAAGAAAAAATCAGCAAAACAAAAATGAATTTCAAACCAAACAAAATAAAGCAGATGTATGGTTCCTTCTTGTAAGTGCTTTGCTGGACAGAGTTACAGAACCGAGGAATTAACAGCCAACGTTGGAGGTACATCCCTGACAGTGCAACAAGTTATAAACCAGCAAAGTTTTTGTATGTAAACAGAGTGACAATGCACAGCCACCCCCCTACCCTGCAAACAAGTTGTCTTGTTTCCATTCTGGCTGCCTGGTTGAAGTAGAAAGAAGAAACAACTGCCTAAGAGTTGTTTTAACTTTCAGAGAAGTCATTACTGTCTGAGGTTCTATTTTAATTCTATTTTTAAAGAACAAAAAAACCCCCTTCACTCTGTATAAATTTCCTCTCACTCCAGCTCTCTGCATTTCTTCCTAAAATGACACAGACAAATGTAAAACTTCTTTAGGATTTCTCAAATAAGGCTTGAAAAACAGTGTTGGAACAAAGTTTTGCCACTGCAAGTAAGAAGTGTCCCCTCCTTCTCCTGAAGTTTCCAAGTTTTCTTTCCTGTGTAACTAATATTTCCCATTTTATTGGTGGGCAACTGGTGGGGAATTAGGCTGAAAAGCAGCCTGGCTGTGAGCTCCTCATAGAGAAAATCAGTGAGATCAACAGTTGCTAAAGTGTCACAAACTTTTCACATTCTACCTCTTCTCTTTCTTCAGGAGACAAACTGTATGAATGCAAGTCAATGTTATTCCCTATAAAATGAAACAGTCCACATTTGGAAAAGAATTTTGTTATTTGGAGGCTTTTAGAAAATTCCCCCACTTCTCGTGGAGGTTCTTAAAATAAATCACTTCAACCTTTCCAGCCTGGCAAATATGCAATTCTAAAATACAATTTTCCTTTATTTGGAATTACTGCTTGGGCTGGGCTACAAGGAACTCCCAGCAATGGATGTTAAACTTTCACCATCTGTCCAAAGGTTGTCTAAATTGATCCCCTAAGTTTAGATTCCTATGATACTTACCTTAAAAGTGTCCAGCTCGCAGCACTCAAAATTCACGTTGCAGGGGATGAGCATCTTTGAAAAACCAGGATAACTTCCGTGTTGGAGGTAAAACGGGATTCAGGAGCCCCCCCAGAAGTCAGGGAGCTCTGGAGACAGAAGGGCAGGGAGCACGTGGTCCTGCAGGAACAGCCACATCCTGCACAACCACACGTATTGTGCCCTGGGAGCTGCAAACGGAACACAACAAATGTGACCCTACCAAAAATAACCCAGGCCCTCCATCTACAAAGCTCATTTCTTCCCGGGAACCTGAGGTTAAAATGCAGGTTTGTCCTTTGCCCTGTCTAATGGGCACAACTGTCAGGAGCCAGGAATTCTGCTGCTGCAGGTACCAGGATTTCTTACAGTGGCAAGGAACTTATCTTTAGGCAAAACTGCATAAGACAGTGTATTTTCCCTTATATTCACTATATTCATTTTGACTCTAATATCCTTTATATTAAGGTAGGTATATTTTGCTTATTTTTATATGTATATAACCTAATTTCCACGTTTCTCCACTGGCAAAGAAATACTTTATTTTTTCATATGAGACAGGAAAAAAAGTCATGATCTCACTGCAATGCACATTCTGGGGGGAGGTTATGGGTTTACTCAGTGTTTCTAGTTCCAAAATTTGCTGTGGTTTTTTTTTTTTTACCCTTTAATCCCATTTTCTAACCACTGGGACAGCTCAAGCCCATGAAGGAAACCAAGCTGCAACATTTGGGTGGCCTGTCCATCCCTCCTTGTGGTCCAGGATATGTGTCCTCAATCCTGCCTGGGCTGTAGGGAAGCTCCAGGCACCCAAAGCCAGACCTTGGAGGAGCCCAGCACACGTTTGAGGGCAGCTGGGAGGTGCTGACCCACCCAGCAAACCCCCCCTTTAATTCCTTGCCTAAAGGAGGGTTGATCTCTGCCTCATCTCCCACCCCCTTTGCCACCTGATTGGCTTCTCCAAAACAAAAGGAGGGTTGGGATCCACCAGCAGAGCTCCACTCGGGGAAAAAGGGGGAGTAAAAGGGAAAGCAGCACCAGCTATGCCTAGAAAAGCTCCAGGTTATGCCAAATAAATCCCTGCAGCAGGTCCCACCATAAATCTGAGTGAGCCCTCCTGCGTTCCTGCCCCGGGGGAGGGCGGGTCGCTGGCACAGGGGTGGCATTCAGTGGCACCTGTATGTTATAAATTATCCTGGAACCAACCTGCTCCTGTCCACACACTCTGGGAAACAAACTCCTGGACAGTTCTTGAGCCATTTGATAAATTCTTGAGCGATTTGACAAAGGCAGCAGCAAATGAACATTTTTGTTTGTTGAAAGACACAGGTTCTTAATTTATTTTTTTCATGTATGTGCCCTGGTTTTTAATTTTTTTAAAATTTATAAATTCCACTTATATCCAACATATTCAGAGAGCCATAGATTATACAAGATCTGGGGTTTGCAACGTTTCCCTCCATTGATTAATCACACAGCTATTGTACCTTCTGAAAATCTGATGAACATACACACAGTGGCAGAAAATCCATGACAGGCAAACAAATCAATCACCACCACGCTGTATTTGCCTCAAATGCTAAAATTGCAATCAAAAAGTTTCAACTTCTACATTAAGGAGCACAGGCTTAATATTAAGGCTTGTGATGTCCTTACACTGAGCATAATTTGCTTCGCTATTCATTTTATAATATATTAATGAACCCAGGATCAACAAGGCACCAGAACATGGGACAGCCCCAAAAAAGTAATATACACTTTTGTTAATAAAACTGGCATGTTAGAGATTTATAGCCAAAGGAATATAGAAGGAAATATTGCAGAAATCAAGTCTCCAAAGAGCCAACACTGGGGCTGGTCTGTGGGTGGTATTCTTGCAAACCACAAAGCATAAATGCCCTGTCCAGGAAAATCGATCATTATGGAATGCATTGTGTGCCTGAGTAAAAAGCTGTTTGCAGCCATTTCATACTTCTGCCACAAAAATAAGACAAATAAGAAACACCACTGCTAAATAATTCCCATTCTTTTCCCTCACCTCTTCCCCGCAGCCTAATTAGGCCCATAAATATATATATATATACATATAAACACACATGCACTCTATCTCAGGTTTAAAGACCTGTACTCCCAATTCTTTAAGGATTTCTGTGCTTCAAATAATTTTAAGAAATTAGAAGGAAAAGGGAAATACTGACTGGGGAATGGATGAGAAACCAAATTACCTCAGCAGCAGCAGCATTCTGCAAGATTTCTTCTGGCCCGTGCGCTGCCATATTGTTAGGCCCAACTCTTCAAGGAATGTGTCCTGGAAGACAAAATATTTATGGATATTTCCATGGTATATTTTCAACAAATGGGTTCTATCTTTCTATGGGAATGACAGGAGCTTCAGGAGCGAAAGGAACAGGCAATGTCCTAAGAGAGAAATTACCTCCCCCCTCCCAATATCTTCATTTTTCAGTTAATTTTTTTTTTTAATATATTTTTTTCCATGTTACACCTTTGGATTAACCCGTTCCCTCCCTCCCCCCCCGGCACGACGAGTGAAACCCGTGGAAATAAAACATTCCTTGCAACACAAACATTTCAGAAGTTTGCCAGTCCTATTCCCACCAAAGCCACCAAGAGAAATAAAAGCACCGTGGAGGTTGCAACAGCAGTTAGTAACACACACCAACTCCTCCAACTGATCAGCTATCACATCCAGATCTCACCCAATTAAAGTTTGATAAAACAGAATCAAATAGGAGCATCGTTACCTGCTTTGGAGAAGGTTCACCAAGCAAGCTTTTTAAGCTTTTTGACTCTTTTAACACTGATACAAGGAATAATTATTTCTCTCTGCCGATGCGATTGTTAAAAGAAGAGAAACCCCGGATTGTGGTGGCTTCGTGGATGCTATTCTTTTTGCACCACAGCAGGATTCTTGGCTGCCAGTCCAAGCTGCTTTCACTTGCCAAGTTTTAAGATGCCGGTTTTGCCTTTCATTTTATTGTTCCTTTCGCAACGTTAAAGACCGACTTAAAAAACCATGCACAGCTGCTATCGGGGAAGGGGGGGGGAATTATTTGAATTTTGCACAAGAATGGAGATGAGGAAGGCAAGGAGAGAGCGCTGTGATGTAACCACAACGACACCCACAGAAATATTCCCAATATTGGGGGGGACGGGCTGGCGCTCGGAATCCTGGCGTCTCCCTACGGCACCGATGGGATCCGGGATGAGAGAAGGGAATAATAAACCCACAGCCAGAGCCACGATCAACCACGTTAGAGGTGGAGGTTGAGACTTCTCCCCACCCCCCCGCCGCCACCCCACCACCACCACCACCTCATTTCTTTTTTTTTTTTTTTAATCCACTTAAGACCGTTCTTCCTCGTGGAGGATCCCTTCCAGGGGGTGTGCAGAGGTTGGGGAGCAGCCCTGCTAACAAAAGGATTCCCCCCCTGCCCACGTCCTGCCACCCCACCCTCCGGCAGGATTCACCCATGCCCAGACACCACGGCCTTTCTTTGACGCGACGCCACGGGAAGAGACTCGGCACCAGCCCAGTTCAGCTGCTCCTCCATCCATCAAACACGTCCCTTCCTCGTAAGCCACACGGTTTATTTTTTTAATAGCATAAAAAGCGGGAATAGATTATTTTTTTTTATTATTATCATCTTTTTTTTTTTTTTTTTTTTTAATTATTATTAAAAACCCCCCAACTTCTCCATCCGGGAGTCGATTTATTTTATTTTCACTTGACGGAGCTGGGACCGGTGCCAAGGCTCAAACGCATTTAAAATGAACCAAACAGCAACAAAAAGTTGTTTGTGATCCTTCTCAGGCTTTAACTATTAAAAGCATTACAGGGGGGCTTATGCTCCATATATAGAATAATACAACTCCTCTGCCAGACACACGCGGAGTCAGCCCGAACAACCACTTCTTGATGCAGATGTTGGAGGCATTTTATACTTCATATGCATGTAAAGAAAATTCCCACTCGGACACGGCTCCTTGCAGCCAGGAATGCCCACGGGGCAGCAGGAATGGCTGGGCACAACTATATTTCCCAGTCCATAGGTGAGTGTTTATCCAGCCCGTGAGCCAGCAAATGGAAGCTGTTTCAAACATACAATAACCAAGGGGTGAAAACAGCCCTGGCACCAGCTGTTGTATGTGCAGAGGTTCACGGCTGACTTTACACCCCCCCCCCAAAACCCTCCAGTTTCATATTTGAGGAGAAAAAAAAAACCAAAACCCGACTGCAGACAAAGTTTCTATGAAAACCAACAGCCTCGAACAAAAGCAGCGTGAATTAATAAGGGGGGGGGGGAAGAAAAACAGAAGCTTTGTTCTAAAGTGGAAGCATAAGATGTGAAATTTCAAAATCAGATGGCTCGGGCTGTGATTTCTTTCATTTCAATGAATTGATCTGTTGCTAAACTGCTGCTCTGGTGCCAAGAAAACTTTTAACTCTTTCGGCTCAAAACGCCCCCCGTGTTTTGCTGGTTTTCTCTCTCTCTCTCTCCTCCCAAGAATTCAATCAGAAAGGAGAAATTAAAAAGGAAGTGGGGAAGCAAAAAAAAATAGGAGAGGATAAAAAGGATGGGGGAATTAAACCTGGAATTAAACCCACGAGCACAAGCAGAACACAAAAGAGCCCCGGTCTGGAGCGTTGCGGTGCTTCGGGAGAACTTCTGCTGTATAAACAACGTGGTTCTGGCTCTCACAATGTTGCTAAAAACTTGGAAAGGAGACAGAAAGGCCTCCAACCTTCCCAATTCCACCTCCAGCAAGAACTCCGGGGCAAACCCACCAAAAGCAGGGCTACCAGCAAGGAAAACCACCGGCTCCCTGACCTGATCCAGTGCAAATATTCACTTACCGAGAATGCCTTAAGCATTTCCAACATAACCCCCTTCCCTACACGGGGGAAAAAAGAACATCAAAAAAAATAATAATTTAAAAAAAAAAAAGAAAAGCAAACTGAAAAGCTTTCAAAACCCACCCAAAATATAGCTGCTTTGGTAAAATTTGGGTGAAAGTTCCTAGTGCTTTTCCGTTTTTGGTTTGGGGTTTGGTTTTGCCCACTTAAAAAACCAAACGAATGAAAACAGACGTGTCGTAATTAGAGATAATTCCAGGGGAAAAAAATATTTGTGTGTAGAATACAACAAAAAAAAAAAAAAAGAAAAGAAGAAAAATATATTTATATATCTATATACCTCCCTCTTTCCAGTTCTGCTGCAGTTCCCCCTAAACTGCTGCTGCTTGCTCCAATCTGCTGCCTGCTTAACAACGGAATGACAGGCAACATCTGTTTGTACAGAAGCCAAGATCGAGCCTTCAAAATTTTTTTGGCTCAGTTTCTTTTTTTATTTTTCTTTTTCTACCCCCTCCCCCTGGAAAGCTTGGAAAAGGAGGGGGGGAAAAAAATAGAAGTAAAAGAAAAAGTCAAAGCACCCAGCAAGGTTTTGAAGCAACTCAAGTGAGGCAGCAACTCTTTTCCCCTGGAGTTATTTCAAGGTACAGGACTCGAGGAGAACTCTTTGCTTCTCTCCACCCTCCTCCCCTGCTCTCCCCACCCTACAGCCTCTCTCTTGCCCCATGCTATTAATAAAGAATCACACAAACTGGGGAAAAAAAAACCAGAATCCAACGTACCTTGATCCCTAAAAGGCCACTCCCTCCTACGGGGAGGGAGGGGGTTCTTCAGCAGGCAACTAAAAAAAATTGCACGGGGAGGGGAAATATGGGATTCAGGGACAGTCTTGCCACAATCCTCTCACCCTGGTGGTTTGGATTTTTTTCCCCTCTCCTCCATTTTATGGACTAGAAAATACATGGTGCATATTTGCAAAATAAAAGGAGCCGTTTCGAAATAAATAAAGAGGTGGATTACGGTGATTATTATTTAAAAATAAATAAAAATTAAATATATAAAAAAAATTCAGCCCAGCTCCAAATACAATTCAAATGACTAACAATGTCAGGCTACTGCCAATTCTGTGGCAAATCGGGAGAAAGCACAATAATTCCACATGCTGAGATGTGAACAACTGGAAAGAAACCAACTCTCTGGAAGTCACAATGAAAACTATTACGGTGCCCCCACCCCCAGCCCGAGTCTCCCCCTGTACCCTCCTCTCTCTGGGGGGGGGAAAGAAGGAAAAAAAAAAATTAAGCCACTAATTTAACAAAAGGAAAAGAGGAAGGAAAAAACAACAACAAGACCATCAAGAGAAGCTGTTTAAAAACTCGGGGAACGTTTTATTCGCTGGAGATTTGGGACAACGCTCCTGCACACACACACACACACACACAACCCCCCCTCAGTGAAAAAATGAGGCAAAAAAAATAAAATAACCAGACAAGTTGCTAAGGAGACTTGTGTAAACTCGGAATAGAGGCACATTTCTGGCCTTTCCCCCCATATTCCATCTCGTATTCCGATCACGCACCACTGCGGCACGATTGCACCAATGCACTGCATTAATCTTGGCCTTAAACGGGCTGACTGGCAAAGCAAACTGTGTGTATGGATCATCTTTCAAACTTAACAAGTTAAAGGCAGAGAGGGTGGTGGTGGGTGGGGAGGGCTGGGGAGGAAGGGGGGGGGAGGGCGGGGACCTTGCTGCTGAATATAAAATATAGGAGCCGAGCTTAGTAAGGGAATTTTAAAGAGGAAGTGTGATCCGGGCTGAGATAGCAAAGCTGCAAGGCTCCCCCAGCTCTCACTGCGTCTCTCTCTCGCTCCCTCTCCCTCTCCCACTTCTCCTGACAAAATCCCCATCCCCTGGCAGATGTCTGAATCCCTGCCAGATCCAACAATGTGGGACCCACTCGCTGCCACCACACGCTCGGGGCTCATTCTCTCAGCACAGTGGGGTCATATATACATATTAAATGACCTCTTTTCTTCCCCCCTCCCCTCTTCAGTCCCTGGTGTGCATGTTCCCAACCAAGACATTTCGATATAATATTTTCACCTGTATTTAGATATAATATTTTCACCTTCTGCTTATAGGGAGATTCAATCAAAGCCTGAACTATTTGTGCACGGTGCCTGTTGACCTTGTCCAAGACACAATTAAATTTGGTGGGTTTGGTGTTTTTTTTCTCCTGTCTCTTGATTTGGGTGCAGGAAATCCATCTCTTTCTTTAAGCCCTCTTCCCATCTCTCACAACCCCAAATCCTCTCCTGCTGATGGACAGCTCAGTGTGATCACTCAACACCTGCTTTTTTGCTCCTTTTGTGCCCCGCGTTTCACGAGAGGGGGATTTCCATCCTCACATGAGGAATCCAGTAATCTACAGGAAAAGCCAATTTCATGGGCTGTGCCTTGGAGCTGCTCCCAGAGCATTCCCCTGCTTTCAGCTCCCACTCAGCAACCTGGGCTGGTGGAAGGTGGCCCTGCCTATGGCAAGGGGTTGGATGGAGATGGTCTTCAAGGTCCCTTCAAACCCAAACCATTCTAGGATCCTGTGACTGAGGGGTTTTGCTCAGCATATTCCAGAAGGGGAACCCAAAGTGCCCCAAAGAGCATCATCTCTGCTTTACACCCAACAAAAGCGCAGGAGAAGCGATTCCTTGTCCCTGTCACTGCCACCCCATCCAGGAGGAGCATTCCCATGTGCTGGGAATGCACCAAACCCTCATTCCCTGCCCCAGCACTCGTATTCCTGTGAGGGGCTGGAGCCCTGTGCTCAGGAAGGGGTGAGGGTGCTGAGCAGCCACACGTCCCACGGGCTTTGTCTCAGCTGAAACCCAAGATGCAAATGGGGAACTGTGACTAATGCTCTTGACAAGGCATAAAGAGGGGACAATGTAAGAATTCTGAGAAAAAAAAAAAGAAAAAGTTAGAGTTGGACTCTGAGCATCGAGAGGAGAAAGGAGAGACTGGGCAGCAGGAACGACTCTACTGGTTTCCTCCACTTAATCTAATGACAGTCTCACTCATCAGACTTTTATCACAGCCAGTTCTGGCAGGGTCCCTTCCTTTCGGCTCCAAATGACACATTACGGACATAGGAGAAAACCAGAAAGCTCTAATTGCTGAATTCCAGCTCCAAAGCAAGTGAATTTGTGCCACTGCACAAATTAGAGAATGAAATGTGTATTTTAAAAATACCCTTTGGGGTGTTAGTGCTCAAGTGGCTACTAAGTGGATACTAAGCCCCCCTGAATCTCATTCCCTGAAATTCAGAGGAGTCCAGTGTTGCCTCCCCTCATGATTTCTCATTTCTCTTCCACAGATCTACTGGAAAGTGGAAAATTTGACTCACCTGACTGCTTGTCTTTGTTTGGGAAGGGCCACCTAAAACAAAAATACCAAATCAACAAGTTAAAACCATTCATTTAGGATTTGGGGGTTGCCCTACACAAGTAAGGAAAAAGTAGAAATCATCATCAAAAAAAAAAAATTTCTCACATTCTAGGGGGGTTTTTAAGTCAAACAAAAGCACACAAAATAAACATTCCCTTTTCCCTTGCTTGCTCAGTTCCTTTGTACAGAGTGATGCTCCAAGCCCAAAAAGGAGTCTGAGCCTCCCAAATGCTCAGGTCCACACACTCACAAACAGCTGAAATGAGGTTTAAGGTGTTGTTGCAGCTTCTGAAGGAGGTTTTCACTTCTACAGCAGGGCCAGGAGATGGGGTCATGCCACAGCTCCTCGTGCCAGTGAAAAAACAGTCATTTTACCTTAAACTCAGTGAAAATGGTACAGACCTAAGCAACCACTGAGCTGGATCAGGGCTGCTCACACTCTCCTGCCCCCTGGGTGAGCTGCCTGCAGACAGTCAGACCTTCAGCCCGTCCAGGTGAGCTGGGAAGATGTTCTTTGCCTTTGCCTCCAGCGAGCCATCTGTAGTTCTCCTTTGAAAAATCTCCTCCTGCACAGCAGATCCCCCCAGCCCTGCTGAGGCTGCTCCAGCCCTTCACCAGCAAGGAGAGGACTGAGCCCTGAACAACCCAGCTGAAAGGAACAGCTCAATACAGGGCAAAGATCTGCATCTCTGCCCCCAAAATCCATCCTGACCACGGGGACACGCTCGTGTCTGCACAGCCTGGACACAGCCTGGGCGTCTTTACAAGGAAAACAGAATCCACAGGTCTCAGACCACAAAGCCATCAGTAAGACACGGCATTTGCAAGGCACCAATATAGAGAGAAAGCTGAGAAGTAGCAAGAAAAATCACTTTAAAATGAAAGAGAATAGGTTTAGATTGGAGATATCAAGGAATCTTCCCTGGGATGGTGGGGAGGCCCTGGCACAGGTTGCCCAGAGAAGCTGTGGCTGCCCCATCCCTGGAAGTGTCCAAGGCCAGGTTGGAGCAACCTGGGCTAGTGGAAGGTGTCCGGTGGGACTGGATGAGCTTTAAAGTCCCTTCCATCCCAAACCACTGAGTGATTCCACGATGAAAAGCTGAAGAGGCAAAAATACACTAAAAACCCCTGCAGATGCAGCACCAGGTCCTTTTTCATGCACTCCCAGTTTTGGGCCCTAACATTCTCAGAGGAATTTCTAGTGCTGAGGTTGACTAAGTGGGGCCACATTTTTGTTTTGGTTGCAAATTGGAAGCCACTATTTTTATCCACAAGTCCCCCAAAGCATCTGTTTCTCTCTAGCTATTTAAGATTTCCTTTTATAAGACCTAGTTAGAGGTGTATCATTATTTTTAAACGTTACTCTTTGCAGTCACACTTTTTATCATCATGACACGTGTCATTATCTGTGCATTTGAACTGGGTAATTTGAAGACGAGGAGATAAAATCCTTGCAGGGGGTCTGAGAGCTGCTTCCCCTCGAGCAAATATTTTGGGATAATTCCTCCAATCTGGTATAAGCAACCCCTTCCTGCTTTTAAAGTCATCTAGAGAAAGGAACTGTTTTGGAGCATCCATTCAGAATAGGCTGAATCACCAGCAGAAAAGGAGAATACCCCACTTGTATCTAACTTCCAGTCAAGGCACAACCATCTAGAAAAATCTGTGCAAACATTATTTGCTTTCACTGGAAACTGTATTCACAGCAAATTGTTTCTTCCAAGGAGTAAAAAATGGGGATATATCAAACTGTTCCATGGTTGGACTGCAAGGCAGAAGACACTATGTCTTATTTAATGAGCTACAGAGTCACACTTGCAGCAGGTCTGAGAGAGCAGTACTTTTGGACCACTTAAGGGTTCATCTAATGTGATGTAAATGCAGCTCAGGTCATTTAATTCAGGAGGCCACTTCCATCCTGCAGTTTCTCTGACAGACCTACCTTGCACCTACTAATGGCTGTGGGGGTTTTTTATTGCCTCACCACTGCTGGCCCCAAGTGACAGGAAAGTAAATGAAAACTGCTCCAATCTCCTCCTGGAGCAGGCAAAACACACCTCCCTGCTACCTGACAGGCCAGGGACATCATCATGTTCCAGGCACCAGCAGTGGGATGTTATCACAACATGGACAAAGTCTCACCAAAAGTCCAAAAGAGTCCAAAAGTCTCAAGCTCTGGGTCCAATCTGAGAGACAGATACAGGTAGGATGGTGTTTGGAACTGCACCTCGAGGGGAGCAATGAAACCAGACACAAGATAGGTAGAATTTCAGTTCCTGACAAGCAACAGCCCAAATTTGACCTAAGACTGTGCTGGGCTTGATGTTGTACTTGGAGTAAAAGCTGCTACACTGTCCAAGAGCAGGTCAAGTGCATCAAGTGGGGAACAGAGTCACATGTTATGAATGGGCTGGGTTACATTTTTCACACCTGTCAAGGCTTTCCAGCAAGAAATTTTGTCCTCTATGTGGGCATCCACAGGAAATCCTACAGTGAGAAAAAGTCTGCCCTCTTCCACCTTGAAAGCAAAGCTGTAACAAAGAGACCAAGCTGAGTAATGGTAAATTTTAGCCAGAATAGCAACGGATCAGTGGGAGTGGGAACGACCTCAGTGGGTGGGGAGGTGTGTCAGCCCCTGGACAACCACGTTCACCAGGACTCAGCATCTCCTGGGGAACATGAAGGGTGCACATTTCTCTCCCCCAGGCTGCCCATCCCTCCCCAGAGCTGCCCCTGCCTGCCATGTGCCCTCTGGGGAGAACATGTGCACACACCTACACATTCCTGCTGCATTATTCCATGGAAGGCTCATTCCCTTGGCCACTGGTGCACTGAGCTCTGAGCTAAGCAGCCCTCTGAGAGCCAAGGCAAAGACAAAAATGCTTGACTGGCATCTCATCAGGTATAAATCACGTGGGAAAGGTGTTTTGCTGTCATGTTCCTATGAGTCCAACCTTCAAACAGGGAACACAATGACCCAAAACAGGACAACTGATTCCATAAACTATTCTAGACATGCAAAGCCACAAGTAGGTGCAAATGAATTTAGCAGAAAATGGATATTGGCACACCTAATGAAAGTCCCCAGTAACTGTCCTTCCCTCTCCCCTTCCCTCCTAACACGAAGCTGGCAAGTGCCCATGTCAGGTACCAGGGAGACAAACCTTCACCCCAGTCTTCTCCATCAGATTGTGACTGTGCTTTGCAAAGAACTTCTTCAAATAAGTGGATTCCAATGATCAGAACTTACTAAAATAAGATTCTTCACCCTCCTTTTAGCACTGCTGGTGGACATTCATTCCTTGGGCTTCCAACCAAACCCAGAGAAAAATGTACCCTACCTTCATTTCCTGGTGTTGCTACCCCTCAGTCCCTCTGATCCAGGCTGTTCCTCACTGTCACCAGGCTGAGTAAATAGCATTAATCATCATGTCCTTCAAACTTGTCTGAGCTTTTGTGCCCTTACTTTCAAACTTCAAAGGGTTTCTCTCTCGTGGGCACACGGGGCTAAAGCATTATTTTAACCCTGAAGTTAAGACTCTCAGAAAATTGCTTGCACCACCAGTGAGGAGCTTTCAGTATTGCAAGCTCAGTGCTGAAATGGTGAGAGCAGAGCACGAGGTTTTCCAGGCAGGGGATGGAGCACAGGGAGAAGCAGCAATTTTCAGGAGCTCACAGAGGAAGTGCACAACCGAGCCTGGAATTTATCTCACATCTCTTGGTTCCAGTCCAAATGCTTAAACCACAACATCATCCTTCAGGCCTGGGACGCCAACTAAACCTTTAACCCTCATATTGTAACATCCTGAAGCATTTCTAACACGTTTTGAAGCAGATCCAGCCCCAAGGCAGGATCCTGATCTGACTGCCCAGAGTTCAAAGACAAGCCCAAGTTTGGGACCTGTCTGTTGGGTGACAGCCCACGCTGGTTTTAATCTCTGATTTGGGCATTTCACATTTGGACATGACACAACCCTGCACATATTTGTGCCTCAGCTGTGCTCTGACAGTTTGCTGGGCTCTGAAAACAGGGAAGGAGAACTTTTCCAGACTCAATATCTTACTGAGAGTGTGTCCCTTGCCACTCCTTCCCTCTACAACCTCAAAAGGGAAAAAAAAAATGGAACAATCAGAACTGTAAAGCAGCAAGCAGAATTCCAAAATAATTTGGAAAGAGAATGTTGAAGCACAAACCAGTGAGTCTTCTTGGAGAAGATTTGTGAGGAGGAAAGAGGGAGGTCTTCTACTGCCCAAAACACTGCTTTTAGTGGGTATAAAAACCCTGTCACCCCATTTCCCTTCAACACAGACCCAGACAGAAAATAAAGTGAAATGTGTGGATTATCATAGGAAGAGTGATGGCTGGGGAGGGAAGGAAGGAGGAGTAAGAGACGTGTCTACATGCTCACCACGAAAGCAAGGAGGGTTGAAGTGCAGCAGACATAGATCTGAAAGCAGCCAGTCTTACTGGGGCAGGACATGACCCTCAGGGCCACTTGTCCACCTCCTCTTCAGCCTGAGAGTGGAGAAAGGCCAAGTGACACCAACGGGGTCACAGCTGAGCACATCCCACAGATCACTGATGGGGAAACACCTGCCTCTTTCACACCACTCAGAGTGAAACTGTTCCACCACTTCAGCTTTTCTAACTGCACATCCCCTCAGAACAGAGTGTTTGATCTCATCTCCACTTCCCAAATCTAGGTCACCTCAACCCGTGGCTGTGCTGCCAGTGACACCTCTAGGATTTGCCACAGCCCTGCTTGAAGTAGGTTTGGGGGCATTAAACAGCAGACAAGCACCTAATGAGCAAATAGAGGGGCTTCTTATGGCCCAGTCACGGAAGGGGATGGATGACCCACCTTCAGTGATGGCTCACTTACAACCAAAACCCAAAAAAATTCACCTTCCCAGCTCTGGACGCAGCCACAGCAGAATGCATCATTCCTTCCCGCCGTGCTGTTCCAGTCTGGCTGCTAAACTTGTCTCTGGTAAGAGGAAACACGGATGGAACAGGCTGGGAAAGTGGTTCACACGCTGCTGTCACAGTTCCTGGAGATATCCTGGTGTCTCTCTTTGAGGTACTTGCACATCTAAGATCAGCACAATTGAACTGAATAAATGACAGCTGAAACCAGCCCTCACAATTCAACAAATGCAGTCTTTTCCCTCTCCTTGCTCATGTGGGGTTGTCCCCTAAAAGGATGAACACGTAGAAGACGCTCTTGTTTGTCACAGCAACATCCCCTGCTGCAAACTGGAAGAGGGAGAAGAGCTTCAGACCTGCTTCAGATTAGGAGGAGACAGGAGAAATAAAAAGAGCATCTGACACCAAAATAAAACTATTTTGGTCACTGCCATATCCCTTATTCTAAATGAAGCAATTGTGGGCTACGTTTGTTTTGCATTCATAATTAGCAGACAGAACAGATGGCAAAGGCGTCACTTAAAGCCACACGTCCGACAAAATAACCCAGGCTGCCAGTGCAGTTTTTCACCAGGAACAAGGAATACTTTCCCTTCTTCTTCTTCCCATTGAAACGTATCCCAGAGAAAAGAGGCCAGCATGGAGCAGGGGATTCACCGCAGACAGGAATCCATTGTGTTCTGGAGTGTGGTGATTGCTGGCTGAGCGAGGGAGAAAAGGGCAACAGCAAATGGATTGCTAAGGGAACAAAAAATAGGAATGGAAACTAGGGATACACTGCCAGCAACACAACAAGGGGCTCAAATAAACATATAGTCTCTCCTCCCTTTGGTCTCGTGGTTCAGACATAGGCTGGAACCCGGGACATCTGTGTTACATTTAAAAGACAGATGAACTGGAGACTTTTATCAGTGAAGGCATTTGTTGTCTCACACTCATACCTGACCCCTTGTGTGTTAAAGGTGCTTATCCTCTTCATACCTTTCTCCATATAAGGGTACTGGAAAACTCACTAACAAACTCTCCATCCCTGGAAGTGTCCAAGGCCAGGTTGGACGGGGCTTGGAGCAACCTGGGCTAGTGGAAGGTGTCTCTGCCCATGGCAGGCGTGGAACAAGATGAGCTTTAAGTCCCTTCCAACCCAAACCATCCTGTGATTGTATAAGACAAGCGAGGCACAAAGTTTAATGCATCACCCACAGCACATGGATAGTTCATAGCCACAGCCAGGACAAACTATTCCACCAGAAATATGGAGTATAAAACACACGTGTGGCACTCACAGCCTCAAGAACAGGGAAGGAACGGGATAAAAAAACCCCAAACCACATTCTACTTGCTAAGAACATCGAGGTCTTGGTCTGTTGGGTGGTACTGCCCTTGTGACCCAGGACACAGGTATGTGAACACCTCAGAGGAAGAACTTCCCTGGGGAATCTCTCCTGACAGCCCATCTTGTGCGACAAAAACCTCCTCCAGAGCCCCAACGATTTAATCACGGTGAACATCCATCCCTGCTTCTTGGAAAGGAAAAGGAGACACGGATACTGACACAGTTTCATTCCTTTTACAGCCTTGTGAGGTCCTCAGACAGCCTTGCTGATGGGCCACAAGAGGATTTTGGCACCCTGTTCCCTGAGCACCATGGATAAGCTGTTCCCAGCACGCATGACTGAGCAGTGTCAGGACACAGACGATGGGCAATATAATAAACATCAGGAGCTTTGCCTCACTCCTGCTGCAAACAGCTCGTAATCATGAGCTTCCAAAGCCACTGCAGCTTGAAACCTCCTCTCTGATGCTATTAAGATGCTAATAATTGTGAGTCTTGTCCAGCTCTTGCAGCCACAAGCCTCTCTCAGATGCTCCAAGTGTGCTAATAGCCGTGTGCCTCAATAGCTGCTGCTGAGTAGAACTCTGCTCTGTGATGTTGTAAATCGACTAATAATGATGCTCAGCTGATCCTCAGCAAAAGAACAGCCTAGAGAAAGAGCATGGATCTCTAGGAAAGAGCATGGGCTTAAGGAGAAAGGATAGGGGCCTTGGAAAGAGCACAGACCTAGAGACAGGGAGGTGAATCCCCAGGAAAGCACACGGAGCCAGGACAGACCTCAGCAGCACCCAAGGCTATGATCTCCACCTCTTCCTCCTGGCCAAAGACCCTTCCAAAAAATAAAAGCCTCTCTGGGGGAGAATACATCAAATAAACCCCCTCTACCTATGGGATATCATCTTCCAAACTTCCTGGATGCCTCGTTCCTGTCTCCTCCCTGTTGTGTAGTGGAGCCTTCACTTTATTTTCACTCCTTTCCACAGTTACCTGAACATCCACGAGCAGAGAGCACCGGGCCAGAAACAGGCTCATCCAAAGCATCACTGGGACTTCCCTCCAGCTTCAGCCTCAAATGACATTTGCTTTTTGTTACCTCCACCAGCTCTAATCTCCCTGCTTTTCCCAGCTGCTCCATAATCCAAGAGAAGCACCCCTATGCCAAGGCACCAGGACACACAGCCCAGGGGTGTAGCTTAATACCCTCCAAATTTAGAGCTGGACATTGGTCCACTGGTATAACTTTTAAACATTCAGTAACTGTTCTATATCAGGAAACTGCTCCACAGATACCCCTAAAACTGTTTTGCATCTACTGGGAATTCCCTTTAGATTTGAAAGGGAGGGAATAGCTGCTGTCAGTGCACTGCCCTCACCATTTCTGCCACTCCAGGAAAACTTCACAGGGGCTACGACTCTTGCAGGTAAAATTCACGCTGTGATAAATGTGCCCCAATGGTTTCAGGCTCATTCCACAAAATGGCTCGGGTTCCTTACACAAATCTGGGGATCTGAGGTGCCCAAGAGAGCAATTCTCAAAATATCAGACTCAAGTCTCGGCTACCCAGTGTGCTGGAACACACATCCTGCTCATCCCTCTGCAGAAAATGCAGTGATCATGGCAAATTACAAGCAAAGCCCTGAAAGTAGGTCCCACCACCCTCCATCTCTGCAGCAGAGCAGTGGGGAAAAGACCAAGGAAATAAAGAAGAATGTGTCACCCATCCCAGCTCTCCAAACCTTGCAGGTCAGTGCTTCAACCACCTGGCTGTCCTGACTCACTACACTTCCTGCTAAAGTTGTGGGGAAAGAAAGATGGAATTCGTATTGGAGTGGAATTCCCACATTTTCAGTGGAAAAGATGGATTCAGTGCAGAGCACAGCTCCCTGATGTGCTGCCTGTGGCAAAAGGGGAAACCTGGGCTCTGATCCCTGCTTCAAGGACAATATATTCTGCATTAAATAGCCAGCAATTAAAATGCACAACCAGTCCTCAAAGCTGCAATCTCATTATAAATAGTCACTGAAATAAAACAATTCACCAGTCAAATCATTCCTACAACCACTGGAGGAGGCAGGGAGGTGAATACCCACCCCAAGACCTTGCCTCTGTCAATACTCAGCTATTCATGCAAAGCAGAACAGCACTAATGCAGGCTGGAATTCAGCACACATTCCTGCAGGCTGGATGGGGTTCAAATTTCCTGGAGGTAGGGAGGTAACTGAGCCGGGGTGTCCCACATCTGAGGTGACCACAGGAACCTCTGAGACACACCATGAAAAGAAGCTGCTGCTGCTGCTGCCTCCCTCTCCTCCTTCCCCTGGTTAAACCCAGCCTTTAAAGCTCTGCATTTTCACAGAATCACAGGGAATGGTTTGGGTTGGAAGGGACCTTAAGGATCATCTCATTCCAACCCCCTGCCACGGGCAGGGACACCTTTCACTAGCCCAGGTTGCTCCAACCTGCCCTTGGACACTTCCAGGGATCCAGGGGCAGCCACAGCTTCTCTGGGTAACCTGTGCCAGGGCCTCCCCACCCTCACAGGGAAGAATTTCTTCACATAATCTAATTCCTAAAATCTCACCTGCTTAGAGTGCTGATAACAGCAAGGTTGTGGGTTTTTTATCCCTGTATGGGCCACTCACTTAAGAGCTGGACTCGATGATCCTTGTGGATCCCTCCCAACTCAGAATATTCTGTGATTCTATAATTACAATTCTATAATTCTATAATTCTATAATAGATTCTAAAATCTAACCCTAACACCTAATCTAAACCTACTCTCTCTCAGTTTGAAGCCATTCCCCCTTGCCCTATCCCTGCCCTGTTTTGCTTTGTGAAAGCTCAAGGCAAATATGTTATGTTTAGCACGAGAAAAACGTTTTGTGAGGGTAAAAAATCTCCTTTTGGATGGGGGGGAATGGAGATTTCTCTCCATTAACTTTCTGATTCTCCCACTGATCTCCCTTACTCCCTCCACCCCTAAAAATAGCCCATTATTCACACCACCCAGGAACAGATTAATCCCACTGAAGTCAAGGGTAGCTCTAAGACTTCTGAAAACTTGGTTCACTTCTAATTTAGGCACCAGTGAATTCAGCAGATTAACAGGTGTCAACATATTCATGCCTAGGGCTTAATCAAAGCAAAAGGCATTTGGGCCCAGATTTCAGCAGGAGCAGAACAAAGCTGGGATGGTTATTCCATGAGCACACACGTTATTCACTGGTTCACAAGCCATATTATCATGTTATCTCCACCCATATGTGTTATTCACTGTGCTGCATATGTGCATTCAATATTTAATCTTGCAATGGCACTTGGGGACATCGATTAGACACGTGTTATATCTTTTAGAACACAGAAGAGGAGAGAAAATGAGGGATATCTGTGCACATAGGGGTGTTTCAAAGTGTTTCAAACCCCCAGAGGTGAAGCCCTTCACCTTTGTGCACAGAGCTCCTGGGAGTCTTTAAGCACTCTCCTACCACATCTTCATGGTGGGAATTTTACCTGGGATGTGCAACACCTCTCACTTCCACAGCATTAATTTCTGCCCATAGGCAAGATCCTCAGAAGTGCCATAAAATATGCACTTACCTCATTCCTACTGTCTAATCATAATTTCAAGAGAATGAGGTAACCAAGCTCACCACCAATAAATTTATCATCATTGTTCAACCCAAGTTTCCTCCTTTTTTCTTTCTTTTTTTCATTATTAAATGAAACCTGTTCCCAACTCTGCTCTCGTCTTAATGCATTTATGGCACTTTGAATAACGATGCCCTCAGTGGGAGGCTCTCTGAATTCCACCCTGAATTCCAAATATCCTGCTGGAAAGACACTAACTTGAGATGAGGTGCCTGCAGCCAGTTCCCAGTTCCCAAAAGAAAGGACATGTCCCACTGTTTGCAGTGCAGAGACTTCTGGAAACTTCTCCACAAGGCACCTTCCCGACATAGGTCAGGGGGGTTGAAGTCTCCCAGCTGTGCTTTTTCCACTATTTATCTCTAAGCTCAGGCAACCAGGCTGAGACACCTTAGGAAGAGCTGAGCCATCCTCACAGCCCCTTAAAAATCAAGATTTTTATCGACTTTTGCGTTTCTGAGCATTTTGGAAAAGCCTCAGAACTGCATAATACCCGTGGGTTTGACAACAAGACTCTGCTATTGCTTGGGGCTTGCAAAACATGGATAAACAAGTCCCCTGATCCCAACATTAAGACATAATTTCTGATTAACAAGTTGAAGGTTCCTTTGGCTTCCTCTCATCCTGTTGCTATAAATTCCTGCCCAAATTTCTCAGGAGGGCGGAACTTGAATCCATTCAGATGTACCCATGCAGTAATAAATAAAATAATAATTAATAGGTTACTCAGATAAAGGCTTTCCATCTTCCAGCAGAGGAAAGTATTAGTTAATTAATCATCAAGTTGGCATTAACTTATCTTTTGGCACCTACAACAAAATGTAAATCTGAAACGAGTAGGGGGGTGGGTGGCATGTGGAAACAAAGGAATAAGAAGCCAACAATAGTTTTGGAAATGGATGACAAAATCCAAATGTTCTGCCTCACTGCTGCTAAATTAAGAGCTGTGTTATCAGTGCAAAGATTAAAAAAAGAGAGATTTCCCTCTGAACCTGAAGTCACACTCGGGAGCTGCCCAGGACACGACAGCAGCGCTGGAGACAAGAGGATTCACTCACCCTGAAAATGAGTGGGACTAAAAAAGGATCTGCTCAGTTCTTGATTTCCCCAGACACGGTTCTGTGGAGCAAAAGAAGAAAGAAGGGTGTTAATTCCTCCAATCCACCTTTGCCTTCAGCCCTTTTTGCCCCAAATGCCCTTTTGCACACCAAGTGTAAAAGCTCACGAGTGAGATCCTGGCTTTAGTTGAACACTGTTCTGGGAATTATTTTCATGTGAAAAGGATGAGAAAAACTGTTTTCCCACCTTCCACCAGAGCTGCTGAACAGAGATGAAAGATCCTCAGATGGAGTTGCCTTTTCTCCAATTGATTTTTTTGGCTTCCTTTGAGTAAAACTCACTTTTTCAGGGGGAGGCCAGTTCCACAAACACGTGCATAATGCTCAATGTATGCACCAATTAATGCTTTGTAAAACACAGCTAAAATTAAAACCATTACAGCTGGCACTTCTACCCCAAATCCAGATGAGAGGCAGCAAGGGAAATGATTACACAGGTTTCTTCCTAAACTCCAATTAATAAACATTTGCTTCAGTTTCATGACAAACGTTTTGCAACCACCTGTGGGTGTTTATTTGATCAAAGGAACTGCATTCCTTCCTGCCCAGGCACAGGCAGATCCCTGCCTGGTAAAGGAGGCAGAGGATGGGTGTGCTCCTTGCTCCTCCAAAAAGCCATTTTACTGCCAAATTAATTGGGAACCAGGGAAGGTAGAAAGACTCCCTTGAACTATCTTTGCTCCTGCCTTTAATTCAATACATTCTAACCAGAATTAGCCTCCCAGGAGTCCTCCTATCACCCAAGGCTCTCTGGAGTCTCTAAACCCAGTGCTGGCAGAAGGGATGGAGGCACCTGACACAGGGCAGCTCCAGAAATCAATGTGTTCCACAAAGCCAGGTTCAATACCCACAAATCAATGTATTTCTAATCAATGAGTCTCTTCAGGCACAGCACAGAGCCCCACAGCTTCTCAGAGAGCCCCTGCAACCCACCCAAAGGAAAACCCAATCCTTCCCCAGGCCTTTCTGCCACCAAAACAACACGAAACCCAACAATTCAGCACGTTCTGACCGAGGGCACAAAAGCCACCAACACGTGGTCTCAGCTGCATCCAAGTACATTCAGAGGCTGCATTTTTTACCCCCAACAAGCCCAGCCATGAGGGCTCACAAATCACCAGCAAAGGGATGTAAAACACCCCTGGCTCTCTGAAGAAAAAGAAGACGCGTTTTTAGACGTCGGGTGATTTTGTGTTGTTTGTTTTTTTTTTCCCCCTGAATCTTGCACTCATTATTTTCACTTCAAGAACCAAGTCAGATTTTTTTTCTCTTTTTTTTTTTTTTTTCTGTTATTTTTTTTTCTGGTTATTTGAAGCCTTTAGATTTGTGAGTCGTTCTGCAAGCCAAAACACGCTCCCTCTTCATTCATAACACCGAGGCTGCTCGGCGTTAAACAGCCGATTATCATGAATGAAGTGGGTGTAACTTCCTTGAAATCCTCCAAAGACCTGTCAAAGCAGAGCTACTGCAGCTCAGCTTTCTCTCCTTGAAGTGCCCAGCTCGTTGGGTTAATTGTTCCACTCTGATCCCCAAATGTGCTCTCCCTGCCTTCAAAGCACGAGGAGGTTTCGTTTTCCGAGGAGGAGGGAAAGGGGAAAGGGTGGGGAAGGGAGCCTCGGGATAAGGGTGGAAAGTGGGGCTCTGTCTCAACCATCAAATTCAGATTTTCTTTTGGAACTTAAATTCGGCCTCATCCATTTAAAAGTATGGCAGACAAAACCTCACAAATCAAAGCCCTGGCCTGTTTTACATGGATAATCAAGAGCCTCTGGCTCTTCTTCCAAGAGGAAACATTTAACCCTAAAGGGAAGAGGACTGATTTTATGGTAATGCCCTGGCCAGGGACTTGATAAATTTAAATCTGACTCCAGGTCTGCCATTCTCCACCCCTTTTCCAACCTTTTGGGTTATCACTCTAAAAACATGCTGATATTTGCAAACTGTCTTTGAGCCCAAAGACTGAAAAACCGCACTAATAAATGAACATAAATTCAATCCGTGCCTATGAACTTGTTTAATATAAAGATCCTTCCTTTAAAATGACCATTACCTTGAAAAAAAAAAGACCTGCAGGTTCCCAGCTATTCATCTTATCCCACTTCAGGACACCAGTGGATGGATCTTGGCCAGCAATAAGTTGTGATCACACCACTGGCTTTGGTGGACCCATCAAATGTTTGATCCATGTCTGCCCTCTTGACTTTTACAGCCTGGCAAGTTAGAGATGGCTGCAGAAAACCCACTGAGGAAAAACAAAACCACAAGGACTCAACACACTTAACAAGGGTTAGTCTCAGGAAACACTGGGAAAAGTGGCACCAGCGAAAACTATTAAATTTTTTGTATTTCAACTCAGATTTTCTGCTAAATCTCATTATCTCGCCCACAACCCAAACAACAACAACAACAAATCTTGACAGTAGTTTCACAACAACAGTTTTTACACATCTTTTAACAGCTCTAACACTAACAAAGGCTGCTGCTTTGAGGGGAAAAAAATATAAATATTTGTCCAGCATTTTGGAAATCTCAAAAGTAGTAACACACTGCAGCCAATTCCACTGCTTCCCACCTGCTCCTGATTCCTTTATCACAAACAGGGGATGCCAACCTGGGAGCATCCTCATTTGGCTGGACACTGTCCTGGAGGTGCCCACAGCACCACCTGCCAAAAAATCCACCTCTCTTCCTCGCTTATCAGCAAATGGGAATCACAAGCCCACGTCCCCCAGGGATTATTCTCCTCCCGTTAAAGCCAGCAAGAATTTCGACACTGGTTGAAAAAGCAGCCAGAGCTGGCTGCCACACCAGCAGATCTGACAGGTTGCATTTTCATTCTCATTACTATTATGGGCACGAGGATTCATTTCTATTTATCTTTAGCTGGCATTCAGTCCTGGATTTAAACTGCATCTGTGGTTGCATTGCTGTGAAATGTATCACTACTATGACTCACCCTGCAAAGGACACGTTTGTAAACTGACCCACCATTGACAAAATCCTCTCTTTCTTCATTTGTAGGAGGCGAGATGAGGCATAGGTTCCTTGTCTGATTCATTTCCTGGGGAAATTTTTACTCTCTGCATCTTTTTCAGCCCTTATTCAGTCAGCAAGTAGTGAAGTGATTAATACCAAATCCATGCTTGACACAGAGTGGAAGGATTCATTCAAATTCTTTTAAAATCAGCGCTTAATTAATTGCTTAGAAAAACAACCCATTGCCAAAAATGTGGGGGGTTGTTTTTTGGCTTTTTTTTTTTTTTTTTTTTTCCCCTTTTTTTTTTTTTTTGAGAAAGCTTTTTCAGTTGAGAAACTAATTACAGGCAACGGCACACAGCAAAATGCACGAAGGACAAAATCTGGCACCTTTTGAAAAATCAGCCCCTCGGAAAGGAAGAATTAGGAACCTGGACAGAGCTCCAGGCAGCTAATTCACTTACATCCAGCTCTGGTCCTGTATTCCAACACTGCAGAAATCCTGGGAGAGCTGGGTTATCTAAAGCCTCGCACAAACACAGACAATGATCAGCAAATTAAAACTGCCAGAAATAAAAGATAAGCCGAAGAGAGCCCTGTGGAAACTGCTGCAAGTTTCTTGACAATCTTTATCTACCTGATTATTCATATCAAGACAGTACTAACCAAGTCCAGATCGGGATGGGCTTGGGAACAATCCCTGGGGCTTGGAAGGCTGTGCAGAACTTGGCACTCAGGATCAGGCTTATTTCTCCATCCTATCGGGGTGGGCAGTGTTAGCCTACAGAATTCGGGAGAAAAATGAGCATGTCCTTTCCCTTCATTTCTTCTCCCTCTCTCTCTCTCTCTCTGTCTCCACATTCTTCTCCTCTCGCCTTTTTCACTGCGAGCACTGAATGATGGGATTTTTGACATCAGAGGAAAGTCATCCCTTCTCCACTCCCCCAGCTCCTGGCTGCTTCCTCCTTAGACACGTCTGTCGTTTGCATACTATATCCCCGCTCAAAGCACGGGATCAGCTGATCCGACCACGGCATCATCCAACTAAGCATCCTAAATCCTGCCCAAAGTAGACCAGACTGGCTGGTTCGCTCGCCCTGCCAGCCTGCCCCCAGCGAGCCTTTAAAGTACATTCTGTGACTGCTACAAAGCTGGCACCGACTATAGCAAAGTCATTGTTTAGTCAAGGTAAAGTGACCTCTATTTACTCAGACAACTCAGCTGCCCACAGGGAATAACTGGCTCGCAGATAAGTGAAAATGTGCTGGGAAAGTTTCCCTCTGGCTGGGCCGGGGCTTGCGACAATCAGCTGAATGTTCGGGCAGTTCATGCCCTCTCTCCTGCAGTTTCTTCAGCCCTTTGATTTATTATCTGCAGCCAGACAGCAAATGACCCCGAGTCTGCGGTGAGCCGAAGACAGATGAGACTTGCTCAACTAAGTGTATTTTTCTGATCCCAATAAATACTCCGTTAATTATCACGGGCTGCCAGGCACCTGCCATAAGTTGTTTATTCGCGTATTAAAGGATGGCTTTAACCAAATCGGGTCTTTTTGCTGCTCGTTTCCCCCCTCAAATAACTGCGGGGCGAGTTAATTCCCGCAGCGGGGCAGGGGATGCTGAGCTGGGGAGGGTCTGGTGGGACCGGAGCATCACCCCGGGACCGCGTCTGCCGTGACTCAGCCGGGCTCTGAATCACGGAGCTTCTCCCGCTTCCTCCTTTCTCCGGGGGGCGGAGGTCGGAATTTCCTGCTGGCCCGTTGTCCTTGTAAATCACAAGTTCCTGCGGCAGCAAACGCTGCTGGGAGGTCAGCGAGTGGGAGAGCTGGAGCTGCTGCCCAGTTCCACCTGCTCTGGAGGAGTTCCTGCTGTCCCAGGCACTGTCCTCTTGCTCCACATCGTAGTTCAGTTCACCCTGGCACCTTCAGAGACCTGACAACCTGACTGGAGCTCCATACTCTCCATCCAGCAACCCAAGAACCCAATTCTCCTCTTACAATTCTCCTCTTACAACCCATGTGATTTCTCTGCCTTCCTTCAAGGCAGCACCATAAATGAGAAGGGAAGCCCTAAACACACCTGCATGGCATCACTTATTCCTGTGAACCTGAAGGTGAAAACCAAGACATTTGGTGGAGGTTCTGGGATAAATCCAACCCTGTAAAAGTCTTCCCAGCTGTCCTTCCAAAGAGTTGGACTTAATTACAGTTGCAGCTGGAAAGATTTCACTGTCACCAAAGAATCAACAACACACACAAGAGCTGTGCCACGATAACCCTGAGAAAAGCCATGAATAATTAGGGAGGGAAGGAAACATTTTAGCCTGGTGAAGGTTGCCTTGCAGAGCAGATCCAACCTATTCCCTGGTCAAAATCAGTGTTTGGAGTAAGAAGCTGAATGGTGGAAAGGAAAAGAGGGATGCTGGCAGAGATGGTGCTGAGCAGAATTCCTGGTCATACTCCAGGGATGGAGTGACAGAACTAATTTTATTTTACACCAAAAGCATGTGGAGAGTGAAAAATGAGCTCAGCACACCGTGACAGACAGCACTGATTTACTCCCAGGCTCACCTGCTACACAGCCACCTTGTACAGTCTTAATCACTTTGGAGTAACTCTTAAATACCACACAGTGACAAATAATATTACACAACAACATTAACAGCACCTTCCACAATGGGATTATAATCCCTTCAGCTATGCTGGTGTAGTTACATGACTTGCCAAAAAGGGGGTGGGACTTTTCAACCTCTCTCTCTCTCTATTTCCATTCATGCACCTTTACACTGCTTTCATTTCATCCCTTCTAGGATGAAAATTATTGGGAAAAGAATCCCAATATTCACACAAAGGCCCATGCAGGGAGATCCCCACTCCAGACCAGGACTGCTAAAAGCATTTATGACACTGATGCTGAATGGGGAGTTTCTGGATAGTCAACCCAGAATGGATTTTGACAGATTCTTTTAAAAAGTATGTTTTTTGAGAGAGATCAAATGGTTCCAACTTGACTTTCCCATCTTATCTGAAAGATGATGGCTCTTGGAGCATCTTTTGGAGCATAGCATATCTAGGCATCAAAGACTTCTACAAAAATTCTCCTGGGAGACTTTTCTGCCTACAGAGAGAAGTATAACCACATACAATGACAAGGAAATTAAACAGCTTTTGACCAAAAGCAAGACACTCATTTTTATCAGCCCCTGGAAGCGCTTCTGAAGGCCAGTGGGTGGGTTTCCATCACTCAATGTCTCCAAATCAAGGCTAGATTATTTTTTATCTAGACAGATGCAGTTCAGACAGGGAAGTCCTTTGACCAGCATTGCCCAGGAGGTCAGGGCAGACCCTGCTGAGGGTCCTGGCTGCCTCCAGCACCTCCCCAGCCTGCCCAGTTCCCCTCCCGCCTGCCCAGCGCTGCTCTCGCAGCACAAGCCTTGTTGTTCACAGTCAGGCTGTTTCCCCACGGATGACCAGACCTGACCCTGCTTAGATTACAAAAGTTAAAGGGTTCAGAAGTGAGGAAAACAGGAAATCCAAACAGTGAAAATCTCAGCAATAACGTTTCCTAACAAAGACCTTCAGATCTCACTCTCGGCCAACAGCTGTCTTGGTGACGTCCAAAAAGGACCATGTTTAGAGTGGTGAAGACTGTCTTGCTGCCATTTATTTTTACCCTGTTTATTTTTTCTATACTGTGACATTTTCCTCCTTTTTAAAGCCTTGGTCATAAATGAGGGCACCAGTCCAGACCTAAGAAAACATACATGAACACACGTACCCCGTGTGCTTCGATTCCATAGGATGGAATTCTCCCTGCAGAAACCCAAACCTGTGCACCACTCCAACCCCCCTCTGGGCCCACAGACGCCGCAGAGCCTTTTTATTTCAAAACATCTGGAATGAGATGACCCGTAGCTTAATTTATTGCACCACAAAAGTCTGGGGCTGCAAAAGGAACTCAAAACATGATCCCGCGAGGAAGCGCAAGCGAAAACTGAGAGGGAGGAGAGCTCAGTTTTGAAGGAAAATATCATGTTTGTTTGTTTTTGCTGTTTCTGCATTTTAAACCTCGCCCAAATATCCTGACCTAATATCATATACAAGCATGGCTGTGATACTGGGATGCTCTGTGGGCCAAAACTGTGGGTGGCATAAATTGGCGTCGCTCCTGTGCCATTGGGTCATCAGTGAAGACCTTGTCCTAGTTCTTTGCAGAGAGTGTTACGGGAATTTAGGGAGGCCGAAGAGGCGTTTTGAAGGTCTGGTTGGTTCTCGTTCAAATTTTAAATTTCATCCGCCCGTTTTTTTCGGAGGTGAAATTTGACTTTTCCTCCCCGGCAGGGCAGGTTTTTTGCCATTACACTGCCATCTAGTGCTGCGAGCTCGCAAGGCAAAAAGAGCCGCCACAGGTTGGATGGGTGACCAACAGCAAGTGCCCGAGTCCAGCCCTGAAAGGGAAGGGGAGGGGGGCCCAGAAGCAAATTAAATTCAATTCAACAGATAGAATTGCAAAATGCACACCCAGTGGTGGCCCTCAACCGCTTGTGGTGGAACACAGGATCACAAAAGGGGTTGCACAGAAGCTCATCCATTATCCAGCTGTTCTCCATGGTAGGGGACGTTCAGGATGTGCAAATTTGACACTACAAGGCTCAAAGCCCACCTGATCCAAGCTGCTGTTGCTCTACCAATTTATTCCTGCCAAGCAAAGCCTGCACAGAAGTTTCTTTCACAAGAACTGTGCTCTTGCAAGTGCCTTAAAACCTCTGGGCATGTTTCTTCCAGTTTTACTGGATCCATTCCTCACTATAACTCCCTCCTGCGTTCAGCTCAGTTGTATCAGAACATCTGGGCCAAATTTACTCTCTTTGTAATGGATTTCAGTGGTTTCCACCATGGGCCTTGGGTCTCTGTCCACAGCCATTACTGTGATCAGCATCCAAGAAAGGATTCACTAAAGCAAGCACGTCATGTTGCTCACAGAAAATCCTCCTGATACTCCCCACGCTCAAGGCCTGGACAGGAAACTTAAAACTTAACATATGAACCCGAGACAAAGTGACCTTTAGGAGTTAAAAACCCCCAGTGCTAATGTTTTACTCATCTCGAGGATATTTGTCCTCAGTGGTATGTGTGTCAGAGGGCGTGAAAGTGAGAGTGTCTTGAGGTTAACAATTGTTCATACTCATAGTGGATGAATCATATGATAACACCACAGCAACATCCTGTATAATTGTCAGAAGCCTCTATTTCTGGCAGCCTGTCCCTGCTCTGTCTCATGAGCAAATGTTATTTGTGCTTTACTATATAAAACCAAAACCAAACAAAACCCTACGACGGGACGACTCTCGTGCAGGCACCAGCCAAAATCACAAGTGCCTAATTGAGCCTCCAGTCTCCCACTTCAGTGATGAATTGTGTGATGAAGTTAATAGGGCTGAGATGGATGTGGCTGCTCTTCAGCTGATTAGTCCATGAGCAACTCTCCACGTGCAAGGAACAATATTTGTGTTTCCTTAGCCACAACTGAACCCAGGGGGACAATCACACACGGAGCTGGGACGAGGCTTGGGAGGCACTGGGTGCTGAGGGATTTGCACCACAGATCAGAACATTGCCTGTTTTTTCTTCTGGATGACTCCAAGTCACTCCCCTCCCTCTTTTCTCCCTCCTTTTTGTCTGTTCCAGACCCACAGCCCGCAGGCTTTGCTGCTCTCTGAGGACACCCGACTTGTTTTGCCAACCTAAACATGGACCTGCTGCTCAAAGATGATTTTGAAGGTCCCTTCCGGCCCAAACCACCTGTGGAAAGCACAAGCATGGCAGGCAATGCCAGAGCATCCCAGATTTGGAGCAAAATCCCTGGGATGCAGGAAAAACACCAAGAATCTGCACCTCCCCAGCACAAAAAGGCACCAAATCCCACTTGGATCCCAATGTTGGAGTTTCAAACACGTCTCTACCCCCTAAACACCACGGCTGTGGCACCAGGGGCTGCACAGGCAACATATCTGCATATACATGATACATATTTGCATATATATTATATATACATATACTTTAAATCCTGTAAAACTGTGCATTCAAAAATTCCTGAACTCATTAGAAATAACTTTTGGGCTTTGACTGAATAACTCCACTGTTATAAGTAGGATTTACTCCTTTATAGCTTTGACTACAGCTTTACTATTATGTTTTCACGTATTAAAGAAAAATCCAATATTGATGCAGAAACCTTTAAATCCATCTGTAGTGAATACATATCACGTTTTTTAAACAGTCAATATTTTGATGAAGTGGCAAATCCTATTCAAATGTTGTGTTTTTTTTTCTGAAGGATGAGAGGGACAGGTAGAGGAAAACCTTCCACCAGAGAATTTCAAAGTATGGGTCTGTTTCTTAAAATAGCCAAATTTGAAATGCTTTGAAAAAATTATCTTCTGTTTAACTCTAAAAACAACATATTTCTAAAATGCCACTATATTATTACCATTACTGGTTTCTGTTTTCATTGGAAATACTTACTTTTAGTGTTTTAAGCACTACTTGTAGTAGGAATTTACAGGATATTCCCACTAATAAGAATGAGATTTTTAAAACAATCTGGGGGATTAGCCACACATCTTCCATTAAAGCTAAAGCACCCTTGACTGCTTTACAATCCCATGAGATTAATTGGAAGAAAATCTATTTAAAATTCAGTAAAAGTGGGCCAATATCAGAGGGTGGGAGCTGAAACCCTTTTCATTGCAGGGGAAGAGGATGGGAATTTCTACATGGGAATTTCTCTGGATTCTGAAGAGAATTAGAATGATTTAATTTTAATTCAAATTATTTAATTTTCTGGCAAAGTAAACAACCAAACAGAAACCAACCAAAAAAACCCCAAGCAACCTAAAATCAAACAAGCCAATGAGCACGTCAGCAACAGAAAGCAGAGACCCTTTATGAGGTCATATTTGCTATTTTGGCTTCAAATCTTTGGATCATTCACTCCCACCTTTCAAATCCCAAATCTTGACCTCAGCCTGGGTCTAACACAACCCCAAAATCAGACACCACCCCCTTAGGTTTCAACAAACCAGGACCAGCCAGGCTGAGCATTCCTTGCTCCAAAGCAAAAGAAAAAAAATCCTGTCAAATTCAAAAAAAAAAAAATCTCTTCCCTGCTGCCTCCTCCTCATTTCCTGGCTGCAGCCAGAGCGGAAATAGCTACATTTCCTGAGCAAGGCTGTTCTCAAGGGAACCTCAGCCCGGCTGCAGCAGCAGGGGCTGGAGGCTGGGGCTGGAATGGGGCGGCTCCGTGGATTTCCAGGGGGAGCTGGAATAGCAGCAAGGGACACCCGGGATGACCAGGAGACAGGGCAGGCAGGGGAAGTGGGAGGAGATGTAAGATGAGAATACAAAAATGTGTTTAAAAGGGGGGAAAAAAGGAAAAGAGAGAGAGAGACAGAGGGGAGTTATCAGTAGGCAGAGCCTGTTGTGAGACACAGAGTGTTCCGTGAAGTCAGATGTAAACCCACAGCTCCACATTTTAAAGGGGTCTGGTTTATATTCTCTATATCCTTGTTCTATATCCTTAGTCTGTATTCTGTATATAGGAAATCTACTTGGTCCCAATTCCTAGGAAGGGGGTGCTCATATATCCTTATTCTATATCTTTAGTCCATATTCTGTATATGGGGAATCCATTGGTGCCAATTCCTTCGAAGGGGGTGTTCATATATCCCTATTCTATATTCTTAATCTATATTCTGTATATAGGCAATGGATTTGGTCCCCATTCCTTGGAAAGGGTTGCTTATATATCCTTAGCCTATATTCTGTATATAAGAAATGTATTTTGTCCCAATTCCTTCAAAGGGGCTGTTTATATGTCCTTATTCCATATCCTTAGTCTATATTCTGGATAAAGGGAATCTATTGGTACCAATTCCTTTGAAGGGGGGTATTTATATATCCCTGTTCCACATTCTTAGTCCATATTCTGTATATAGGCAATGTATTTAGTCCCCATTCCTTGTAAAGGGTTGTTTATATATCCTTAATCTATATTCTGTATATAGGGAACCTATTTGGTCCCAATTCCTTCGAAGGGGTTGTTCATATATCCCTATTCTATGTTCTTAATCTATATTCTGGATATAGGGAACCCATTGGTGCCAATTCCTTTGAAGGGGGTGTTTATATATCCTTATTCCACATCCTTAGTCTGTATTCTGTATATAGGCAATGGATTTGGTCCCCATTCCTTGGAAAGGGTTGTTTTTATATCCTTAATATATATTCTGTATATGGGGAACCTATTTGGTCCCAATTCCTTCAAAGGGGCTGTTTATATGTCCTCATTCCATGTCCTTAGTCTATTTTCTGGATAAAGGGAATCTATTGGTCTCAATTCCTTTGAAGGGGGTGTTCATATATCCCTATTCTATACCCTTAATCTATTTTCTGGATACAGGGAATCCACTTGGTCCCAATTCCTTTGCAGGGGGCGTTTTCCTGCAAACCACAGTCACATTCAATAAACAAACAAAAAAAGGCAATTTGGCAATTTATAAAGACAACATGAAGGCTTGGTTGGAGCAGTGTGGGGAGAGATTTAATAGCCCAGAGGGAGGGGGGAAGATGGATGAACACAGATTACTTCTGAGAAACTCTGCAAATAGGTGGAGCAATTCACAATCCAATAGAGCCCACAGGGAAAGCCTCGTCCTTCCTTCCCACATTGGAAATCCATTCTTCCTTGGCATCTTGTGGCCAGGCAAGTCTCTAATTATCCAGGAAGGTGTAAAGCCCAAAAGAGCCCAAATACCTTTCAGGTGGTCACCCTGGATTGCTCTGGAAGCTAAACAGGATTTGGGGTTTTTTCCACATTATCATTGCAAAGTCCATGGGAAAAGAGGCTGAGAGACAAATTGAATCCTATTCATCTTTTAGCTGTCACCCTCTAAAAGTTGGGTTTCCACTCTCAACTAATTGTTTGGGTGCTTTAGATCATAAATAAAGAGATACAAGCAGCTCTGGGGGTAAATCCACCAACCTCAAACAAGAGAGAAATGACAGACACCACCTTGGCCTAGAGAGTTGGGTTTTAGATGGCTGAACTTAGTCAAGAGAAATCTCATTCACAGAGGCAGAAAAACAAATAAAAATTATATATAAATATATATAAGGGCCTAACTCCTACTGTAATTAAATAATAATCTGAAAAAATGACCATCAGTGACCCAAGGTCACACAGTGAGTCTGTAGCTGTGACCCACAAAGTCCTGAGAGCCAGCCCAGTAAAAACCAGGCTTGGACTTGACCTCTGCATCATCCTACAAACAGTTGATAAAACTGTGCCTCAACCTGACCAGTATCTAACCCAATCAGTCTGCTGAGCCTTTACATTTTTTTCACCCACAAAACATCTTTGCTTTGGTAATTATCAATCACCCTTATGCAGAAAGGTTCCTCCGATTTTTTTTTTTAAACTACTCAATCCTGTGAGAGACAGATGAATTTTAATGATTTAGATTATTAACCTAAAGGTTGATCCAGACTGGGAGGAACAGAATAATTTGTTTAATCATTATTATTATTTATAATTATTTAACATAGGGGAGAAAAATATCACCTTAAATGTCATCACGATGCTTTTTTAATTGCCTCGGATGAAATTCAGAATAATCATTGCTCGGTAAATGTATACAGATCTAATTTTAAATACCCTAAGATGCTGGATATTTATCTGGAAAATGCAGAGAATGCATATTCATTACTGCATAGGGAGTTACAAAGACAGAAAAGAATTGATCAACCAGTTATTGAAAATTAATTCTTCTCCCAATTCACAGCTGGGCTGTAATTTGACACGAGGCAGAAAAATAAGCTGAGCCAGGTAATTTTTCTTATTCTTTCTTTCCAGGACTTTAGGATGTGTCCTTTAGGAGGAGGATGCCTAAGAACATGCTTTTGTGGGGTTATAATTTGCAATTGTGGAGTTATCTGCACTTGGAATGGTCACACTGAGGGATGCCCAGCACGTGGGGAACTTCAGTGCACGAGGAATGTTGGTACCCAGGCCCACGTGGGGAATATAAACACACAGGAAACACGGGAGAATCAGGAGTTTCAAAGTTGTTGTTGTTTTAGTTTGGGTTGGTGTTTGTTGGGGGTTTTTTTGTGTTCCTGTAGCTACTTCAGGGAGATGCACACACACACAAAAAAAGAGAGTTTTGGGATGGCACAGGTTGCCCAGAGAAGCTGTGGCTGCCCCATCCCTGGAAGGCCAGGTTGGAGCAACCTGGGCTAGTGGAAGGTGTCCCTCCCCATGGCAGGGGCTTGGAACAAGATGATCTTTAAGGTCCCTTCCAACCCAAACCATTCCATGATTTCATGAAGGACAGTTCTGTGCAGGGCCAGCATCTCCAGGGAATGAACTGCCTAAAAATGGGATATGAGGATACACGGGGAGGATCCAGACCTGAGCACCTACAAACACACCACAAACCAACCCAGGGTGAGTTAAACCAAATTCAGTGAAACGGAAACTGGTTCCTCCCAGCTCACCCTGGGATCAGCCTGGAATCCCAGTTTTCCAAGGACACCCTGTGGTGCCCAACACCCCTTTTACCCAGGGGCTGCACATCCATGGCCCCACCTCTGCCCTGGGAGCACAGGGAAAACCTTCTGCAGGAAATAACAACTCCACAGCTCGAACCAGTCAGGAAGAGAGCGGCGAAGGCTCCCGGAGCCCAGTGCCAGGAGCACAGAAAGCCCCTGGGTTTGCAGGAGCTCCAGCAGGTACATTTTGCCCTGCTCTGCCTCGCTCCTGCTTCGTTTTTCCAAAGCCCTTTGTTTCCTGAGCTGGGTTAGACCGAGGCCTCCCCTGCTTCCCACCCCATCCCTGCTGCTCCCCGAGCGGGGGGACAGGCCCTGCGAGTGCCTGGGCTCGGGGAAACATTTGCATTTTCCTTGGCACAGGTACAGCATTCAGAATTCTTTCAGGCCAGGCCAATTAAAACAAGCTGAAAACTGCTGAGTGAAGCAGTTTCTGCAAGGATCTGCTTACATTCCCCCTCGGAGAAAAGCGGGGGGCCCACTTGCTGTAACTCTCTCCCTCTCTGCACAGCGTGGGATTTGCCTTTTTTTTTTACCCTTTTTGCCCTTTTTTCCCCCCCTTTTTCTTTTTATTCCCCTTTTTCTTTTTTTTTCCCTCTTTTTCTTTTTTTCCCCCTTTTTCTTTTTTTCCCCTTTTTCTTTTTTTTCCCCCCTTTTTCTTTTTTTTTCTTCCCCCCCCTTTTTCTTTTTAAGGTGGAATAACTTGTGCCCTTGACACTCTTAAGAGATGGATGGCAGGACTTGGGAATGTGGCTTCGTTTTCAAACCAGAGCCCAGTCTGGAAAAACAAATTGAGGTATGGGAATTAAAAAAAAAAAAGGGGGGGGAGAGGGAAAAAACAACAACAAAAAAAGAACAAACCACCAACCCCAAAACTGGTAACTCTCCACAGATTAACACACTTCACCTCCTTCACAAACCTTGCATGGTATTTTCTTAAAAAGGAATAAAGCCACATAATTAGCAATCAGTTGAAGCCTAAGGCTTTTCTACCACCACAGAGACTATTCAATGCCTACTGGCTCTGCTAACACACTCTTATTACTCTTGGGTTTCATTTTGGACAGCCTCTTTCAAACCTCAGATGTGTTGTAAATGCACCCTGACAGGTTAAAAGATACTATTTTTATACCTCTGAGCAAATAAAATGAAGTAAAATTAAAAAGCCCATCCTACTGGTGCTGTTTTATTTTATTTTGATAACCCTCAAGTGCTACGAGAAGGTAAAAGGTTGTAGGAAGGATGAACCATCTTGGAGGGTCCCAGGGAAGGAAGAACACGTATTCCAAAGGGTCAGGTTTCTGCACACACACCTTTATCCTTGGGAAAAAAAACCTGTTAATGGCAGTGCCCTTCCCTCTGCTGCTCTTCCAAACACCTGCATGCCAGGACTACCACAGAGAAAACACCTGCAAATGCCCCTGCAACAATTTGGGGGGGAAAAAAATGGGCTAATCCAACAGAACAAACCAGAGCACATGGATTTGCATTTGTTTTCATCCCTGAGAATGAGGCTGTGTCACTCTCAGGCTCAGGCTGGGTTGATGGGAAACACGTATTGCATGTGAAATTTGGATCCTTTTGGAGCTGCTCTGGATTTCAAACCACCACAGGAGCTGGGAGGATTTAAATCAAAAATTTCTTTCCCCTGAAAAGGATCTCTCACCTTGACAAACACAGCACCCTCCACCAACAGCTCCCATCGGTGCCTCAGCACCCAGAGCTGCTTCAGGACAACTAGAAATCATAACTCACCCATGATCTGCTCACCTAATTGTCATGGCATTACTAATATGTTAATGAGAGGCACTGAAGAAACAAAACAGGTGGCAGCTGGAGTAAACAGCAAAGCTCTGAGACAACAGAAGTACCAGATTTCTTAGATCATCCCTGGGAGAAGACAATTCTTTTCTCTCTGCTTTCAGAGCCCTGTTCTAGGAACAAGCTGGCCCAAGGGACCAGGAAACTGGGACACCATGACTATTCTGGATCAAAACCCTTTTCTTTTTCAAAGGCTGCCAGGGTGCCCTCTCCAGTGACCTCAAGCAGCTCAACTTGTCACCTGCTACACAGGTGACTACAAAGGCCATTTATGGATTTAATTAGGGCAGACAAAGAAGAGACATCATCAATCCCTGAAGTACATGGAACGTGCCAGGAGCATCCTGTGATCCCAGCTCTGACTGTAGAGAGAATGTGGGATTATTGATCTTTAAAAGTGGGAGCAGGTCCCCAACTTTAATAGACAGCAGCGTCTGATGTTCACATGGCAACTTTTATGTTGGACTGTCCTGAAGTACTTGAAAGGACACACAGCTGTAAACCTCTCCTTCCTGTCCTGCTCCACCTCTCCTCTCAAATAACAACTCCCATCCCTCTTATCCAAAAGCAATAATGTCTTTTATCCGTTAGAAATCTCCCTTGCTTTCTTTCCTTCACTGAGGAACCTCATTTAGTCTCCATTTGGATTCATTTTTCCGCAGAAAAAGCACACAGCAAGCAAATGAAAATATCCTCCATGCAGAGAGCTCCTCTCAAGGTGTAGGCAGGGATTGGATTGCACAGGTGATGGTCAGTGGAAATCCAGGTACCACAGGAAAGAATATAAAGGAAATCTTTGCAGCTGAGGTATCTTGGTGGATCCAGGTTCCACCCAGCTGGGACACTTGGCTTTCTAGTGACATTTGTTAAAGGCATCACCCTGCTGGGATTCTCCCAGCTGTGCCCTGCTAGGCAGCCTTTCTTCCTGGTCTTCAGTGGGGGGAGGAGGGAAAAAAGGAGGGAAAAAATGAAAAAGGGGATCAGGAAACACTCACTTGGTCACGTCCTGAGCAATTCCCAAGATGCGAGTGAGCCCAGGCTTCCTGCTGTCCCCTCAAATATGTTCTTTTCCACTCCCACCTTTCTCCCTCCTACTTATCTCCCTCCCCCCCTTGCCTTCTGAGCCTGACTGAGTCAACCAGTGCAGATTAGATGCCAAGCAATGCAGTCTCTGCACAGAGATTCAACTCCCACAGACAGACTGGAGAGATAAAAGCAGTCTAGTCAAACACTGTCCAGAGCCAGCGCGGGCAGAGCCGGGCTCCCAGTGCCTCTCACGGGGTGACACTCCAGCAACTGAACTGCGAGTCCTGGGGGCATAAACACTCCCTTCTGCTGCCTGTGCAAACGAAATGGGTCCCGTTTTCCAAAATATCCGCGCTCTGGAGATAAGACTGACTGATGGGAACCCTTTTTCAGGCATCAAAGACCTGCTGCTTGGAGGTGCAAAGACGCGGCCGCCGCCAACCCGCGGCAGCGCTCGTCAGCCCACCCTCGTGCTGCTCCCCTGGCAATTCACACACCATTATTTTCCCCTCAAATGAATCAGGGAACATCATGGCATTCACTGGGGTAAACAGCTCCGTGGCAGAGTGCTTGTCCCATCTGTGTCCCTGCAGCTGACCCCAGCAGCAGAGGTACAGAAAAGCTTTCCACGTTCATTTGGTCCATCTCTGGTTACACGATAAGAACTGCAGTTGACACAGCAATATAAACATCATTACTGACACACACTGGGTACAGGTCAGGCCACAGTGTCCAGGGGATACTCCATAACAGGAGCTGTCATATTTATCTCTGGCTTCTTCAGAGCCAGTTTGAGTCGTCAGACAGAGCACACAAAAGGACTATTCAGTGCAACCCACGAGCAGAAATAAAACAGATGCGCCGGGGAAGTTTGCAAAGGCCCCGGCACAGAAGGTTGGCAGATCTCCCCTCCAAAAATCAAGGCCTGGCTCCTTGGCAGCATCAGGAGCCCTGCAGCAGCCCTGGTGCCAGGGGCACTGCTCATGCTGTTTGGATGAAGGACAGTCTGGAGGACAAAGCACTTGGCTTGGCAGTGAACAGGGATGCAGGAACATCACAGATGCAGACAAAACCAAAGCTCAGAGAACACCAGAGCTTTTAAACGCTTCCACCAGGCTTGGCTGGTAAGGTCTATTTTGCTTTTTTTTTCTACTGTTTTGGCAAATTAATTGAGTGGAATGGGAAAGCACACTGCAGCAAATCCTCCCATCTGACCTGCTGGGAGTTTTACTCTATGTAAAACACCCGAGGGGTCAAGGTGCAAAGAATGTGTACAGAGGTGAGGTTTCAGAGGCTGCAGTGGGGCACAGAGCAATTCTGAAGCTCCAGTAAGAGGGGATGCAGTAATTCAGGTCTAAGACCAGGGATTGATCTGAGCAAGGTCACTTTTCTATCTAGAAAGCATAAGGGAAGAATCAAATGCTTTAAGTGATGAAAAAAAAATCCCAGTTTGAAATGAACTTCCTACCTATTTTAAGACCAATCCAAAATGCTTTTTGTTCCTAGCTGGTATTTCAGGAACGAGTACGACCAGAGGCACCTGGTCTGGTTTTACAGACTGAAACGCTTTTGGAAAGGAATCAGACATGATTTGGACAGAAACAACGGAGGCCCAGACACAGAGGCTGCCCTGGGAGAGCGTGTACCAGCTGTCTGCTCAGCCTCAAACCTCTAATCATGTTCTTGGAGGGAAAGCAAGGGGACCTGTTAGGGGTGGCTGAGCTCCGTGCTCGGGGCCAGGCGGTGGAGCCAGCGAGTGTCAGCCCGGCTCCATCGCCCTGGATGGAAAACCCTGGCACCGGGACAACAGCAAATGAGTCCCTGAACAGACAGGGCAGAGGGATTGTAAACAGCAGCACGAGCAAAGATGAAATGTTGGAACTCGGGAGAACAGCAGGAGGAAGCTTGGCAGCGCTCGGGTCGGCAAAGCACCTGCTGGCACGGGAAGGAGAGGCCTGGAGTTGGCAGGGAATGGGTCCCACTGCCAGCCAGCAGCAATCAGCTCTGCTCCTCACCAGCCTGGCTCTGCTCAGGCACAGCAGCTCCACGGCCCTGCTCCAGCACCGATGGCTCCAGCCCACAGACACACAGTGCACTGCCTGCCCTGGGGCAGGATGGACAGCACAGGGATCCAGGATAGTGCAGGATGGACAGCA
>NW_020897800.1:3163624-3181846 GCF_003984885.1 Neopelma chrysocephalum
AGGATGGATAAAAGGGGGATCCAGGCTGGTGTAGGATGGATAGCACAAGGATCCAGGCCAGTGCAGGATGGACAGCACAGGGACCCAGGATAGTGCAGGATGGATAAAAGGGGGATCCAGGCCAGTCAGGATGGATAAGAGGGGGATCCAGGCTGGTGTAGGATGGATAGCACAGGGATTCAGGTGGGTGCAGGATGGATAAAAGAGGGATCCAGGCTGGGCAGGATGGATTGCACAGGGATCCACGCTGATGGTAATGAGAGAGCACTGCCTCAAAGCAAAACAAATCCTGGAAAATAAATGTATAAAACTACTCCAGTGCCCTCCTTCGGCTCTTTAAATCTTCACCCGTGCTCACAAACAACCCAGCAGCACTGAAGAGCAGGCACACTGCAATGCCTCTCCTCTGCAAATCATTTCTGAGAACCTGCTGATCTCCTTTGCAGTGCACTTAGGCCATGCATTGTCTCAGGGGGCTGAGTGGACACCTCCCCTGGGCTTGCATTCCTCCCAGCAAGGGCAGGAATTCACTGAGAGCCCTTGTTGAGAGCACAGTTTTCTTGAGCTCCACGGCAGATCATGTGGGATCACAGAATCCTAAAGTGGTTTGGGTTGGTAGGAACCTTAAAGATCATCTTGTTCCAAGCCCTCTGCCATGGGCAGGGACACCTTCCACTAGCCCAGGTTGCTCCAAACCCTGTCCAACCTGGCCTTGGACACTTCCAGGGATGGAGCAGCCACAGCTTCTCTGGGCAACCTGTGCCAGGGCCTCCCCACCCTCTAAATTCAGTCCATTCCATCAAATCTGAGTGCCATTAATTCAGGTACTTATGTTAACACCAAAAGTAGGTGGGTGAATCAATCCAGGCTCACACACACAGGGTTCTGATCTCTGCACAGGGCCTCTTGTTGCTGCCACTAAGTAGTCAAATGCCAAACAGGGCTCATACCAATTCCACCTCTCACTAATATGTTTTGTCAGCTCATCATAATCTTGAAAGAAACCTTTAAGTGCTGGGAGTCATCCTGGGTTCTAATTAGGCTCAATCAGATTTTGTGGTTTAGTCAAGTTAACCTGGCTCATGCTGCTGCAGCTTTAAACACATGCACTTGAGATCAGTTCTTCCACTCAGGAAAAGATAAGCTCTACAGTTTCCTCCCCTCAGATAAGCTTGAGAAGAAAAGAAAATGAAGTCATGTCCCTGTCACCCAACATTCATGTGGTTTTGTGTCCCATCTCCACAACAGCTCCCAAACCAGGACACCCCACACAGAGACCCGGCTGTGCTTTACTGTCATCCCAGGTCAGAAATCCAAGCACGGGATTCTTCAAGAGGTGAACCAGAGAGAAAAACAATCCCTGGATTTCTGGAGCCATCACAAAACGTTTTGATAAAGCTGCTGTTCACTGCCACTGTTACTGTTTGTATTTTCAGAGATGTCACGGCGTTCTCAGCACTTTGCAAACAACAACCCAGAACTCACAGACTTTTCCAAGCAAATTATAAAATGCAAAAACCCAAAGGCCATGCAAAAAAGCAGAAAATTCCAAACTGACTCAGCCTGCCTGATTACAAAGCACTTTCTGAAACTCCTTTTCACCTCCCTATAAGAAAAAAAATGGATCTGATACCACTTTTTTTAAATTACTTAAGCCTCACGACTGTGTCGTTCCTTTCTGAATTACAATTGTGCCATTTTGATCACCTTTAAAAGCATCTGCAGGGTCTGATGCTCCTCACAGAGCCCTGACAGTGACTCCAGGGAGAAGGCACTGACCTGTTGCAGTGGTGATATGAGTAACACACAGCACTGCTGTTCCCTCTGGATACAACTTGGTAATCCCTCCTTTGCCATGGCATTCCCTTCTCATCCAGCTGCCAGAAGGAGATCTGAAATGAAAATAATTAACTTCCATCAGTTATAGTTTGCTGAGGGTTTCTTTTTTCTTGCTAAGCATCCAAACCCATGTCTTAGATAAACAAACAGAACAAAACATTTGGCCTGGACCAAATCCTGGCTCCAAACAAATCTGGATAAGATACTTGTGGTTGGGATCTGTCATATTGAATCCAGTGAAGTAAATTTACCTCAGAATGTGTTCATTAGTCTGATGTTTGCACCCCAAAACCAGAGTGCTGCCATGGACATACAAGCCTTTAGGTTTGGACACATCTCACCTGCTTGGGGAAGTTCAAGGTGAGGGACATCCCCAAGGCACTCACAAAATCACCCCTGTGAGGCACCTGGGAGGGTTCATCTCTGCCCATCAGCTAAAATGCCTCAGGGCAAGTCAAGCCAAATGCTGGGAGCCAGCCCAGTGCCTCAGAGCCAGCTTTTCCCTTGTGCTCCCTTAGCCTGGCTGCTCTTTGGCTCACACCCAAAAATCCTGCATCCCAACCCAGCCTGCCCGAGCAGCACCATCTGCAAAGCTGTGAGGACACAGGGGTATCTCCCATTCTCACACAGCACATCCTTCCTTCCCTCTGACTTCCCATCTCTGCTCCAACTTCCAGGAAACACAAGGGATTTGTTGCAGGACTTGAGGGCAGCACACACTGTAAAATCTCAGAGGGTGAGAGGCTGCAGCTCTGAATGAGTTGTCTTGTCTTTGTTGTTTCCACCGAGCTCACATTTTGCCGAAAAAGGATTAATTAATTAACACTGGACAACCCCACAGTGATTCCTGGAACAGAGGAGCCTGTCACTGTGGTGGCACAACACTCCAGGGCCGGGTCCCAAACATTATTCTGGCAGAAGATGCCCCCACCAGGCCAGGATGTGAGATCCTGGGTGAGCTGGGTGTAACTCTGGTGGATGGAGATCCTCCAGGTCTGCTCTGGTGCCACTGGCAGGAGAAGCCCCATCCTGGAGGGCAGATGGTTCCCCTTCTCACTTGGAGGGGCTGAATGACTTTTCAAACCTTTGATTCCTGACTGATGCATTCACTTCAGGAGACACAAAAGTGCAAAATCTCAGCATGGAGTGACTCCCTCGCTTTCTGGTTTTGTTTTTTTTCCTTTTCCACCCCCTCACCCCAGCCCTTGTCTTTTCTTTTCTTGTCTCCCTGGACAGTTTTATAATTTTGGCTCGTGGCCAGAGTGTCTGTCCTGATTAGTCTGGGCTGGCTGTGAAACACCTGCAGCCCATTAGAGCAGGAGGATGAAAAAAAATCAGTTGTCATAGGTAAAGTAATGCCCACTTATTTCTTTGTTGTAACACACCAGAAGGACAGTCGAGAGGGGAAGCAAAAAAAAAAAAGACATATCTTTACCATCACACCTGCCATTGCCTGGGCTCAACTGCACACACTGGGTCATGTTTTTATCTGATAAGTGACTCCAATAAATTGTTGTCACTTCACACCAGCGAGGGTTCCAGGTTATTGAATAGGACGTACACTTGCTGCATTTGAATAGTGCCTCGTGCACCTTCTTTTATTTGTGTCTTTCTGATGAACAGAAAGAACTCAGCACGAGGAAGAAAGTTCCCTCTGGGCGAGTTATAACTAGATTTCCTCCTGGCATATCCCTCCAATGTCCCAGCTGGCACTGGCTGCACACGCTGCCAGATCCAGCAGAGCCTCCAGAATGGCAAAAGGGCTACAAGAGGGGACAGATACGAGCCCCACGGGCCACTGCCTCAACCAGGAGGGCTGCACACCCAAAACGCTGCCCAGGGGAGAGCAGAGGTGCAGAAATGGCACTCAGGGTATCACTGGAGCTCTGGGGTTGTGCAAACCCTTTATGATAACCCCAGAAACTGCCCTGATCCGAGCACATGGGGACAGTGGTGAGGCAGTGAGGGGCAATTCTTGCTCACCCAACCCACAGAACTCCAGTGTAGCTACAGACCAGCTAATTGTACTTCTGGGGATGAGCCCTGCTTCTGGTTGCAAACTGCTCCCTCAGAAGATGTGTTTGTGCACAAGAGGGGCTGTTACTCAGAAGAGGGGCTTGGTGCCTGCTCAGATGTCGACAGCCAAGAGATCAAAAAAGTCCTTCAGATCCCCTCCTGTTCAATTTGCCACGACCAAAACTCACCTGGGTTGAGGCAAAGGCCACACTCAGCCCTCCTGGGGAGGGGGGACACCTCTCTGGAAGTGCCTGTGTGTCACAGGGGATGCCAGAGGCAGGATCTGAGAGGACAACTGGAGGGTTAAATAATTCATCACGGCTCACATCTTGAACTGTGACAACAAAGTAGGGAGCTGAAGGGCAGCTCCGAGAGCTGTGCTGCTGAAAGCAAACTCACCCTCTAAGGACTGGATGGCATTTCAATCCCAACAGCCCATCCAGCCAAAATGCCACTGGGGGGATGTCAAGAAACCCCGAGCTCCTTCCAAAACTTTGCTGTGTTTTAATCAAACTGCCTTGTGTAGCTGCGAGGCAGCTGAGACATTTACACCCCAGCAGCTGGCTTTTTTTCAGTTCTGCATCAAGTGGAGAGCAGCCATTTAAAAAAAAAAAAAAAAACAGGAAAAAAAAAAAGGGAAAAGAAAAACTTGTGACCACAAGGGACTCTGTCAAATATTCCCACTGCTGTCCTGGAGCGTGGAAAAGCAAGTCTGCTGTTGCACACAGGTCTGACTATTTGCATTTTTAATAATTCAAGAGTTTAATTAGTATCATGGCCTTAATCAGGGGCTGAAAATACAGCTGAAGTCATCAGAGCTTAATTAGTTTTAAAAAAAAAAAATCTGCAGTGAAAATGTCTCAGCTAACGTGGGGCTCTGTCCTTAGTTTGATGCCCTGGGGTTCAGAGGAACTTTTATCTGTTGCTTCTGATTTCCTGTTCTAGTACACCTCAAAATAACACAAAATCCCCCAACAAAATCAAGACAAATCAGTTCACTTCCCTGTTTATCCCTCTAAACTGTTCTACAACTTTCTTGAACTGGAATCAGAAAAAAAAATAAATAACCAGATTGAAGATAATATATGAAATTAAAGCAGGCCTATCCCATGAGCTGCATGTGAATTTTCCCTCTACAGGAAATAAAACATTTTTTAGAACATCAATAAGTATCACTGGATCTTCAGTCAGGTCAGCAGGAACACATTCCTGAGGGAAATAACTGTATGGCCAGAAAAATCCCCATTCAGTAGTGGGAGTGCTCCCGTGTGGGAGCTCACACTGGTCCCAGTTGCTCACCCAGCCCAAGCTGGGTGGTGAAGCACTGGAGTTTTGGTGCTTCTTCCCTTCCTGAGTGGTGTCAGGAGGAATTATCACCAATTTGGGCTGAGCTGATCCACAGCCCTGGCAAGAGCCACCCCTTCCCTCCCTGCACAGGTTCCTGGTGTTGTACAGGACATCCTGGATGGACCTTTTCAAACAATATGTGGTTTAATGGTGGGATTCATCACCACCCAAGGCTGTGGAGACTAAACATATAAACAGGTTCGAAAATGGACGAGCAAAACTCATGGAAGATAGGTCAGTCCCAGCCAATTAAACATGGAAATCCGGATGCAACTTCCAGTTCAGGAAGTCAGTCAGTCTAATGCTCTTCCACCTCTGATTTACTTGCAAAAAGGAAGCCAGAAAAATTCTCACTATGCAAAACTGTCCCCTGGCTCTGAGCATTAGTGAGAATCACAAAAAAATCCCCTTTTTTTTTTCTTGGCAGGGGGAGGGGGGTGCATTTTCTTTCAGTAATGATATTACAGCATGTGATTTATTTCCCTCTGCAGCTCCTGAACCTCTGTGTAACCTCCCATCTCCCTGTCCCCTTAGGAATAGCACAAATAAATTAGTGAAACCTACTGGAAGGTGATAGCAATCACAGATACCACTAAATTCCATTTAGCATGGAATTAGGAATCCAATCACTCATGTGCATGGAGAAGGTCTGACTGAAAAAGCATTCTGCCTTTGGGAGCACCGGGGCCAGAGGAAGATGCTGGAAACTCAAGATGGAAAAATGCAAGTTGGTTTGTCCACAAGGAAAGTTGCCTGTAACCCCAGGACAGTTACTGCTTGATTTATTGCCTGACACGTGCCTGTGCACAGCCTGGGTTTATATATATATATATATATATATATATATATATATATAAAATACATACAGAACATTTCATACTGAGGGGTTATGTATCCTAAAGGGGACGAGGATCCTGCTGAACTCCTGACCCAAAAAGCAGCTCGTGGCTCTGCTTATCCACTCTCTGCTCCTCGTCTTCTTACCTGCTGCAGGAATTTCCACCCTCTGCCTGGTTCTGAAGGTGTCCAGGGGGTTTGCAGGAGAGCAGAGGACAAGATGACAAATGAGCTAACACACAGCAGAGGAATGTAAGTGAATCTCAGCTATTTTTAATTAAGAAGCGATGACAGCTGACTAAATTCCCTGACACTGCAGTTAAAGGCTCCCTGACCCAGACATTATTGGACACACTCCTAAGACCAATATATATTGGTCCCGACGGTGCTGCTATTATTGTCCCCGCCGTCTGGGCAGGTGCAGGACTCACAGAAATCTATGTCTGTTATCAGCATGCAAACACTGAGATAAACATGGGGATGCTCAGGAGCGGGAGGAAGCAGCAGGTGAGGGGAGGACAGAGAAGGTCGTTTGCAAGAGAAGCACTGGAAGAGCCGGTGTTTGGTTCCGGTAAATGTTTGAAAGGTTTGGGAGAATTTAAACTGCCATTTTCATTTCTGGTTGGTTAAGGCAGTGATGGATGGAGCAGGAGAGAGGCAGGGAGACAGAAAGAACACTTCCTGCTGTAAGGCAGATAAGGGGCAAAGCACAAGGGTGTCTTGGACTGGCTTTTCTCAGCCCATGGGTCGCAGGGAGAGCTCAACTCAGAAAGCTTTTCCTCCAAACCCGAGAGCCCAGCAAAGTGATCCGGATTTTAAAGGGTAGGGATTCACCTGGCAGAGATGAGAACACAGTCAAGGTGCCCAGCTCCCACTGCCACAACAGACTGGCAAGAAACTCTCTGTTTGAACCTCAGACAGCCTTGGAAAGACATCAAGAGGAAAATACCAACCACGAAAAGACAATACAAACCTCACTGTTGTTCTCAGGGCTCACAAAGCATTGACTCAAGCAGCTGATCCCTTCACCTTGAGCTCACTAGTTGGTTTTAGTAGGACAGATAAAGAAAAGGTTCCCTTCTACCCTTTCCAAAGGATCATGGAGGGGAGGGATAAACTGGCACACGCGGCAAAGTCACACAGATCACGTACGAGCTTGGCATGGGCGAGACAAATACATTAAGGGACATCATCAGGAACTTTCCAGCCTGGTTGCGGGGTGGGAGGGGGCAGAGCTGCTCCCTGCTGTTGCTAAGACAGTCCCCCCACCCGTGCTCTCTGCCAGCCCAATCCACAGCCTTTCTCCTCCCATTGGCTCGAGAGCCGCATCGAACCACCACGACAGGTTTTCCTCCTCCTCCTCCTCGCCCTGCTGCCTCCTGCCTATGGCCTATTACCAGGGGAGAGCAAACCAGACACGTAATCAATAGTTTGAGGGAAGGAGCAGGGCTGCCTGGTGCTGCATTTGCATTCAGTCCCTGGCTGCCTCTGTCTCTGCATTCGGAGCAGCAGGGACGAGCTGTGCCCGTGGAGGTGAGGTTGGATGGCAGGCTGGTAACACAGTGCTGCAGGAGCACGACCCAAGGACCAGCAGCATCCTGTCTGAGCTATCAGATGCATGGAGAAATCTCCTTTCTAGTAGCCTGCTTGAACTGGTGTCCCCAGCTCGGTGCTCACTAGGGCAGCTCTGACAATAAGAAGTACCACAGCACCATAAGTGATGCCTCTCTAAAGGGTTTCTTGGTCTGAAGGCACCTGGAACCTTCTAGGGCAGGCAGAGAGCATGGAAACACTCCATAAAGCCAGAGAAAGTGGCCCTGGCTTGAACCAGGATGGCTGGTGACCGTGGTCACAGAAATTTGGGAACAGTGGTTCCTTCATCTGGTGAAACCCTGGTAGTGGGCAGTGAACCCAGCAGTGGGACAGCTCATCACCCCCACCACGGACCAGCTCAGGCTTTGGGAGCAGACACAGAGAAGAGACAGACGAGCTGGAACACATTTCCAGCAAAACAGGCTTGAACTGACACTGCAGCAATGGAACAGCAACTCGAACCAACCAAATATTGCCACTGGCTTTCAAACAAACTGTGAACAAGAAGTTACTCATCGCTGACGGGCACCTCGGGCACCGGGGCACTGAGCGGGGGGTGAGTAACCACAGACTGGCCCCAGGGCTTAAAGCTCTGCAGTTGGACTTGCCCAAGCCCAGCAGAGCTGATGAAAGCTCTCCAGGCACTCTGGGCAAACAGCAGCCCCTGGGCTATTTTCTGCCACCACACAGGTGACTCAGCATCCGGAGCACGGAAGAGGAGCTGCTGTTTCCTTTTCTGTCCAGGACAGCGAGTGATTGGCAGCACAAGGAGCTCAGTCCAGTTTGCAGCCTGGTCCTAAAAGCCATGTGGGCAGGCTACAAGAGGTCAATGAACCCAGCAAAGCCATCCACTGCGTTGGATGCACGTCCACTGGATGGATGCTGTCCCCCAAACTCTACATCTTCCCACCCTGCTCTCTGTTCTTTGCATTGCACAGAGGTTCAGTTAGAAAGAGTTGTAACTTAAACTGTTGTAAAATAATACAAATTATTAGGCAACACAGAAAAAAATTGTTTTATGGGACTTTCCAATTCCCCACCCCTAATCTATTTATTTATTTCAGGGGTGGGGGGTGGTTGGACACAAAACAGTGGGTCACTTATAAAAAATTCATGAGTGTCTGACCTGGATAAATCCATTTTTATGGAATCCACGGGGATGGTTTCTTCAATATAAGATGGAACTTCATGTTAAAAGGAGGAAAGAGAAGAAAAAAATCAGGTTCAAATCCCTGCTTGGCCTCACCCGGCAAAGGACTTTGAATTAGGGCCACAGTCACTTAACTGGCTTCAAATATTTTGGGATCTCTCTCTCCCCAGTTCACATGATCTGAGTTTCATCCTGAGGCAGAACAGCAAGAATGTTCTGAGGTCTCAGAAACGTTCATGGCTTCGGACAAATGCATCAGACCCAATTTCAAAACAAATCTGTTCTCTTTTGGATCTTACGTAATGGTCTAGATGTCTGTGTTTTGATTCCTCCCAATTGTGCTCTCAAACTGGTACAGAGCTCCATGAAAGAAAATTAATGGACTGGAAGGAAACCTACACTGATTTTTTTTTCTGTCTCTAACCATGTGAATGTTTCCCAGTTACCTTTAAAAAAAAAAAAAAAGCGTGAAATTGTGCATCCACCAAGATGATAAAAACAAACTCAAATAAGAACTTCTACCACGAGTTAAACCTGCTTCAGCCACTCAAGGAGACAGAGCCTATGAATGAAGCCTTTTTGATCAATAAAAGCCTTTTAAATAAAATGAAAGCTCTTTCAGACTTATTCAAGAAGCAACCAACAGTGGGAAAGATCCAATCCCTGAAAGATCAAAGTCTGATCCCTGGCATCAAACTTTTCTCCTCCCTGTTAGTTCCTGCACCACGAGGTTTACCTGGACCTACAAGATTTGCTGCAGTTGGAAGAAATAATTAGATCCTTACCAGGAGCATGTAGGAAATATCCCACAGAAAGTCAGAGCTGCTATGGAGCACCTGGAGCAACAGCAGTAAGATATATATAAATACAAGGAATAATGGGATGGATATTGATGATATGATGATTTCTCCAGGAGTTCAGATCATTAATAAAGCCAAACCACAGAAATACATCCTGTAACTGCCCTATTTCTCTGATGCCAAAGGCTGGTAAAAGGTCTCCAAACTTCAATTGTCCCTTTAAATAGTTCTCTGCAAGAGAACCGGTCCCATTTTCCTATTAAATAAAGGCACAGAAGAGTGTTAAGAATTGTCCCAGGCCACAAAATAAGCATCAAAAGACAACCAAACCCTGAGTCCTGACCCACAGCCTCTGTCCCAGAGGACAACATTCCTTCCTGTGACTACTAAAAATATTGGGGTCTTCTGTGAGAGAGACTTTGATGCTGATTTTTTGAGGTGAAATGATCAGCCCAGCCTGGGAAACAGTGTAAGTGAATATAATCCCCTCAACTTCCTGAACTCTTGGACAATAAACAGCTTCACAACTTGTTTCCCACAGAGACACCTGTATTTTAGGGCCAGATAAGAAATGCCACATGGATATACATGGCCCTGTTTTCCTTTTCTCTGGCTGCACACACACATATATCCATATATGAACAAATATAAAATACATGTGGATAAATATATATATATATATATACATAAATCAAAGTTATTAAAATTAGAAAGAACTTTGATGTTGGAGTCAGCATGGCCTGAAAAAATGCTAATGACACCCCCAGAGCTGTGGGAATGAGCTGCTTGCTCTGTGCCCAGCACAGAAATTCAAATACCTGTTTGGAGGACAGCACAGAGCCAAGACCTTTCCCTCAAGGTGCTTCTTTCCACCCATCACCTGCTCAGGAAAATGAATTTGTGTCCACTGGTTAAGCCTTGACCCCCTTTCCTGGGCATGTGCCACCCCACAGAGTTCCCTCAGTGTCATCACAACACCCAAAAATTAGAGTTTTGGTCATTGAAGCGCAGGCTTGTCTAAATTAGCCAGGATGGATACCTTTGGTACCCAAAGCCTCTCACAAATGCTGACTCTTAAAGCAAAACAAGCAGAAAAGAATAAGCAAACTAACAAGTCTCTGGACTCATTTGTTTAGAATGACAGAGCAACAAACCCGGTAATTGCATTTATTTATTACAAACGGCTTTTTATATCTCCTAACCCAAAATAAGCCCTGGCCCAGCTGTGGTGCCATGTTAAACAGTAATTACTCTATATAAAGATGACCAAATGGGAATATTTGTGGGCCAGCAGCGTGGAATTATTTTAGGACTTACACAAACTTTCTCAGGGAGTGGTGAGACGAGCTGTGGGCAACGTGACCTAAGAAACAAGTGGGCACAAGAGGGGTTTTTTCCTTCTTGTTCCAAGCCTCTATTAAAAGCCACCCAGGTGACACTAAATGACTTTCCTGAATTTTGGCTCGAGGGAAAAGGGAAAAAAAAAAAAAACCAAAACGAAGAAGTAGAAGTGAGATTTGTTTACTGCTCTATAAAAGAGGCTTCACTATGGGACATGGTTTGAGGTTGACTACCTGGAATGTCTCCTAAACCACACCCAAATGTATGGCAGAACATGAGCAACACCCCTGGAATATTTCATTATGCTGAGAGGAAACAGAAAAAATAATTAAAAAATATATAATAAATAAAGCCTCATAAATCAAAGAGTGCCAGAATGGTTTGGGTTGGAAGGGACCCTAAAGAGCATTTTGTTTAAACCCCCCTGCCCTGGACAGGGACACCTTCCACTAGACCAGGTTGCTCAAAACTCCATCCAACCCACCTCCAGCTCTTCCCCACCATGAGCTGCTGGGCAACATCCCCCACTAAAATGTGGCTCATCAGGCATTTTCCAGGCAAGGACTGGCACAAGCACCACCCCAGCCCAAACACAAAGCCAAACCCTTCATGGGGAGTGGCCTCGTGCCAAGTTGGACCTTTCTGCTCGACCTTTGCTTGCCCCGATGCTGAACTCCATCAATCCACACTGCAGAGGAATTTTCCATCCTGTTCAACACTCAGCTCCTGATCTTTGGGCAATATTTGGGCTCCCTGGCTCTGTGCTGCTGAGAGCCCATCAATCCAAACTCCCTCATTCTCTCAAACATTCAGGAAGGTGAGCCCTGTACCCTGGGGCACGTCCTGCCTCGTGGGAGGGTGGGAATTCTATGGGGAACCCTGGAAGAAGAGGCTCCCAGCACTTCCAGGGTGGCAATGCTCAGTTCAAGAAACCTGCAAAAAAATCAGTGGCACTTTTCCAGCTTCCAAAATATCCCCTCCTCCTTCTGTCACAGTAAAACAAGAGTGAAAAAGGAAAGTGGTTTAGCAAGTAGGAACAGAGCATTTCAAAATAGAACCAGAGAGGATTAAAGCAAATACCCAGACTGTTCTAACCTGTGTTTACTGCCCAAATACTGTAGCAATTCCTGTTGTTTTCAGGGGGTTCTTCCTGTGTTGGAACTTCTTCTCTGGGATTAAACTTTGCCCGTGCAACACATGACTCATCTGACTGCAGGACCCTGCAGGTTTTGCAGATGCTGCTCATCCTCCAGTGTCTGAGCCCCAGGCAGCACACTGCACATGGGTTTTTGCTGGAGGGGTAGGGGAAAAAAAAAAATGACAGCATCTGCCTAACGCTAAATTTCCATCCTTAATTAAGGACTTCAAAAATCAGGCCGATTTTCTTGAGCAGGATGGTGGGTGGGGAAAAAAAAAAGGAATTAAGAAAAAAAAGAGTTTTTAATGATCTCAGTGAAACTCATTTTCTGGTTAATATGTGTTTTTGCACCCAGGAATTTCATGGAATCACAGAATGATTTGAGTTGGAAGGGTCCTTAAAGATCAGCCAGTTCCAACCACCCAATTCCATGTTAAAAATCTGCTGCTGTAAGCACGTAACAGCCATGGATTTGTGCAATATATCCCAGTCTTTTGTATAAATATTGTGCTTTTACAGTACTTTTGTATAAATATAGTACAAATACATCCATGGGTTAAAAAGTTTCTGAGCTCTTAATTATCAGTTCAATTCACAACTGGCAAGACTCTTCTAACAGAAAGGAACAAAAAGCTCATCCCTCCAGTTGACTGGAGGGAACATCTCACCTATAAACAGCTCCTCCTTAGGCTGTTTGCCAGTGGGAAGAGCACCTGGAATCGGGATGGCAGCAGTTCACAGGAGGGATTTCACCACAGATCCTGGAAAAAAAGGGAAATTCACAGTGGAATGAGATGTGACCTGCACATTTTACTGAGTCACTGAGTGCTGGAGAGCCCAGCTCTCTGAAAGCCTCAGCTTGAGTGTCCTCCTTAATCCCTTCCTCTTTGGATATATATGAACTTCCTTTAAACACAATTGAGGTAACAACACACAGAAATTACAGGATAATTAAAGAGGACCACGGAAAACAAACATACATACCCTTTGTTCCACTGGGCTGCTGTAAAACACAATGCTGTGCTTTACTCCTTCTCTCTCAGTCTGTCACCAACACTCAGCTACAGGGGAGAAAATGGATTTAAATTAAACTCAAACATTCTGTCTAGTTCATTACTAACACCTTCTGTACAGTGCTGAACTCTTATATATTTGTGCCATAACCCCAGACTGTGTGGGCAACAAAGCCACAGCAACTATCAGCAGGTACAGACCTTGGGTTATAATCTGAATTAAAATATAAGTGATAAAAACAGCAACAAAAAAAAAACAACCTAATTCTCTGAGTTCTGCAAAAGTTCCTTGACTTCCCAAGCCCCAAAATGTTCATTGCAGCCCTTAAATGTGAGAGCTGTGTGTGTGTGTGACAGATGGCTGCTCCTGCAGCACGAGGGATGCACCACCTCTGTACAAATATTGTACTGTGCAAATATTCATCAGTTAATTCCGGAGACAACTGTGTCAGGTGAGATCATTAACACCACCCCTAATTTCCCTGATAAGTGGGCTGAGACAGGAGGGTGGAGAGGATTGTCTAAACTAAATCAGTGAGTAACAATGAGAACTCCAAGGCATCCTCCCATCTCAGAGTCCACGCAGGGCTTTTTTTGGCTTTTTTCGGCTTTTTTCTTTTTTAATTAAAAAAATGGAATCTTTGGCACAGTTTGACCCGACGCCAGCTGAAGTTTGGAGACATGAAAAAGCAAACAAACAATGGATTTCAGCTCACACCATAACTAATGAAGCATTTATGTTACACTAAAATGTGGCTTAGCTTAAGTATCCATTTTTAACTATCAGCTGAAGTGAAAACATTAATTCATGCAAATCAATGTTCCCTAAACAATAATTTTCCTCTAGAACATTTCTTCTTTTTTAACATAAACTCTTATCTAGCATAACCCATTTAAAGGATTATATCTGCAGAGTTCAGCAATTAGCTCTGTAAATTGTTTTCCTTGAGTGTATGGAAGGTTCCATTACACAGTGAAATATAAAGTGTATGCTATAGTCAATGAAAACCTCTCTTGGAACGATGATTATCTTTCAAAAAGGCTGGGATAAGGGCCAGATTACCCCAATGAACTCAAGCCAGCTATTAGAGTTCTACTTGTGCATCCAAAGTCCCCTGTTATTCCATGCAATATCCACTTTCAGTCCATCTTCAGGGGTTTTCAAGTGTAATTGTTTGTATGTGATACCCCCAGAGCGTGTTTTCCTAAAACATGGCCATGAAAATCCAATCTGAGGGAGAAACAACCAAGCAAATAAAGCACAGAAAGAGGGAAGGGACGTGCCTAAAACACCCAAAGGTTGGGAGACGGTACTGAGGGCACTTCAGGTGCTCCTGGGAGTGAGGATGAGGATGGAGAGGCTGCACCTCGTCTGTGCTAATTCAGGGAACACTCATGAGAGTCACAGAGGTTTGTAGGAAAATAGCATTTCGTGGAGAGCGGGTCAAAGATGGCTGGAAGTCACCTAAGTCATCCTTCTACTCCAGACATGGCCACAACCTCCAAGTGGAATCTGCTGGTGGCCACAGGAGCTCTGACAATCCTCAGGAATGGAGATCCCACAGCCTCACCGGGCACCTGCTCCAGGGCTGCACCACTCTCACACTTTGGAGCTTCTCCTCTAATCACAATTTCCCTTGTTGTAGTGACAGAAGATTTTTTTTTCCAATTGTTGAGGGCAGCTTCATTCAGCTCTTCCTCTAGTTCAGAGGAGATGCCCAGCATGACACCCTCTGTGAGCCTTCCCACCCTGATCCCAACCCCATCTGCTCCTCCTTGGGCCACCAAACTGTGGCTTAGCTTAAGTATCCATTTTTAAATATCAGCTGAAGTGAAAACATTCATTCATGCAAATCAGTGTTCCCTAAACAATAATTTTCCTCTAGAACATTTCTTCTTTTCTAACATAAACTCCTTGGCACAAAACACAACCCCCTCTCCTTGTTTCCCACAGACATCTTTGTCTAAGAGCCACATCCATCCATCCATCCATTGCAGCGCTCCAAGTGAACTATTCCACCATGCCTGCCATTCCAGCAAACCTTGATTAAAGCCCTTAGAACTAAAATACTAATTAAATCAAAGTCCTGTTCCATACCTGAGGTGACACTGGGCACACAGAGGGCAAACTGCCCAGCACCGAGTGTGAGCAACGGAGCTGTGAAAGCAACACAGGAACCCAAACTGGACTTACACGTTACCTTTGAGACTAAACCTCCTTTCATGATGCCCCAGAGGACAAAATGAGAATGGAAGGTCCTCGTGGGGAGCAGCCACAGGGGGTCAGGTGCTCAGCAGCTCAGATTTGGTGACACCCCTGCTTTCAGCACAGCCCTGCCCGTTTACACCAGCTGACAACGTGACCTATATAAATGAAAACTTGAAGCAGCTAAGGAATATAACCTTGATTTATTCCAAATCCCTTCCATTTAACGCTGTCACTTCTCTTTTCCATGCCAACATGCTCAGGAGACCGACACATTTCGATACTCTCAGCTGGGAATCGTGTTCTTGCAACGCTCGGGGATGATGCACATACTGTCTCTATTTGTGTCCCCCCCTTTCAGATGGCATGGTGCCCACAAAACAAGCTGATTAGCACTTGCCCTGGGCTATCGAGGCAAGGCAATGGTATGTTTAGATCAGCAAACTGCATAACAATATAAATGTCATCTATTCTACAAGAAGCTTTGGCAGTGCTTGCGTCTTGATCTTCGTTGCATGGATGTGCCAAAAAGAAACACGAAGACTTGCAGAAGAAAGACAGGCATGGGATTTGCCACCCCTCCTGGTTGCCAAAACACGCTGTACAGCAGTGGGTGCCTCGTTAGAATCCCCAAGGGCCATCTACCGGGTGTCAGATTGGACGTGAGCACCACTGGGACAGATATAAATATATATATGTATCTCCTTTTTTGTTCAGCCAGGCTCATGAGCAGAAACGAACCACAAACAGCGTGTCTGGCACAGTTCAAGACATGATCTGTACACTTGCCCAGAAAAGATGGCATCCAGCCTAAAGAGAATAGCCCTGGGTGGTCACTGGCTGGTTGTGCAACATCTCTGCTGACAGGGCAGGCTGCAGCAATCCCCAGCAGCTACAATGGAGAATGGGCTCAGGACAGGGAGTTTAGGACACTGGAGCTGGAGTGCAAGCCAGGCCTCTGATGGCCTGGCACTCATTAGCATCTGGTTCTTCCTGGGGACCTATAGGACATGAAATGATGGTCCCATGCCAGTCCCTGGTGAGCAAATGTCAGCACCGTTCTCACAGCGAGCATCCGTCTCATGGGCTGGGGGAGGGAGCCAAGGGCTGGAGGGAGGCAAGGCTGATCTATGGCTCATTGTCAGCCAGGGGACTTCCCAGGACAGGGCTGGGGACAACTAGCAGGGTTCAGAATTGTTGCCTGTACAAGCCTTGCTTAAATCTTCAGCAGATGTGACAAGATGCAGGAACCACGGAATGGTTTGGGTTGCAAGGGACCTTAAATGATATTCCTCAAACAGAGAAGCTGCTGGTCCAAGGGAGCAAGTTCTCACCTGGGATGGGAAAGGTTCCAGTCCAAGTCTGGGTCAGAAAACAGATCTGAGCCTAAATGTGGCATTTTCATAGAATCCAGCGTGGTTTGGGTTGGGAGGGACCTTAAAGCCCATCCAGTTCCACCTCCTGCCGTGGGCAGGGACACCTTCCACTAGCCCAGGTTGCTCAGAGTCCCATCCAGCCTGGCCTTGAACACTTCCAGGGATGGGGCAGAGATATAGAGCAAGAAAGATGCAACAAAAGAGAGATAAAACTGCCGGACAAAAGTAGGAGAGAGAACTCTGCAGGTAAACAGAGCAAGCCCATGGCACGATGAGCTCTGGGGAGTAACAAACCCACAGCAGCAGAAACTACCTTGTAGGTTCACAGCTAAACAGGACACTGGGGCAAATTCCAGGATTATTTACTGGAATTCACGGGTCTTTCTCTGCAGTTTATGTTTTGTTCACGTGCAGGAACCAAGGGCAGTGTCACAGGTAACCCCCTCAACTTTTCTGTGCCAGTTATTCCCACCAGCCCGAGGCAGAGCTCTCAGCACCCGGGAATCCTCCAAGCCTTTCCTCCTAGAGCAAACCCAAGAGTTTTCTGCACAGTTTATATAATTTCACAACCAAATGCTTCATCCTGACTACTTATTAATGACTATTACTTGCTTGATTCAAGTTCTATTTTTACAGCAAACATACAAACCCCTTGAACCAACTGTTCCAACCACAGTTTATGAGCGAGGTTCCTTCTCTGAGATGCTCCTCGTTGCTCTGTTTAACCTCACTGCATTTCTATTTCAATTTACAAGTCTTGGGTCAGTGCTGGAACCACAGACAGTACAACTCCATAGTGCTTCTCCTAAGCAGATTATGCAAAGTGTCACTTAGCATTAAATTCCTACTTGAAAAATTGTTTTTTTATTCTTAGCTATGCCCATAAGAAATCAGAAAAAAAATTACTTCGTATTTCTAATATTAAAGGGGAGCCCTTAACTTTTCCTTAGTCATGCCCTTCTGCTATGGCACATTCCTCATAAATTCATATTCACAATACCTTCTGTTAACAGCATCTTTTATTTCTGAAAGTAGATATGGGCCTGAAAAGCTTTTGTTTGGTTAGCAATATCCAGATGCATTAAACTTCTATTACATAAGGGGATTTGTGCTTTACATTAAAGTTTTCAGGGGAGAGATATTTAAAAGATTATGAAATATGCTTGTGGGGGAAAAAAAATAAAAAGAGAAGAGGAATGTTGGAACATATCCATCAATATTTCAGTATAAATTGTTGAAGCACCAGAATTACATGGTGCAATTATCTTGCACAATGTATAGCTCCTAGCACTGATCTTTACATTTAACAGAAAAAGTGGTTTAATACATTGCAAATGAATGTTCGTTAAGTTGTTGGGAAAAGCTCTGTCATAATTGAGTAATGAAACTGCTGCACCTTTTGCATCTGCTTAAAAAATCTACTCTGACTGTGTCAGGCATAAGTGGCCTTTTATGGGATGTTCTTGCCAACATCAATCTTTACACAACATGAGATTCTTTCTGACTCTTGCCCACGGATCCCATTTGGGCTCTCCCTTGTAACAAAGCCACTGGGACTTTGGCTGC
>NW_020897800.1:3181856-3299714 GCF_003984885.1 Neopelma chrysocephalum
TTTTTTCCCCTTATATTCTGCCTTTGCCTATCCCTTGACCTACCAAAGGGTTTGGTGCATCAGTCTGGGATGTGATCACACCCCATTTCACAGCCAGGCCCGTTTATGGCCTGTATATTTAAGATGACAAACAGGGCAGGTTTTGCAATGGTAATGTGGGACACGAGGAGGGCCCAGACAAAGAATCCCATTGACGTGGCCGTGTTTGGGATCAGGCCCACTGTGAATCTGAAGAGGGAATAAGAAGCAGGATGGCCATTCCCTGGCAGGGAATATGCAAAGTTCTCTGCTCACATACAAAGGGAACAGTTTTGCACTCATGTAGATCCTGGGCCATGGATAATCAGCCCACTATTCACTCCCCCAGCTCTGCGGAAGCGCAATCAGGAAAGCATTATGAGCCAAAACCTGCCCTGCAGGGATAGACTTGCTTTAATAATGTTTATGACTTGTCCATATTGTATTTATGTCTGGAAGTTGATTTCTTGGGTTTTCCCACCCTTCCCCCACTCTCAGCCCCAAGGACAGTCTGATGCTCCACCAGGATAAACGGGGGAAGCACCAGTGACTGCTGGACACGACTCTCCCCTCTGCAGGCTCCAGATCCCAGCCAGAAATAGCACTTGAGTGTTTTTTTTCCTGATCCAAAACCAAGCCCATGCTTCACAAATTCACAGGTTTGGCCAGAAAGTGCAACACTTCCTCTGCTCAGCTGCTGCCCTCCTGCCTTGGAGCCAGCCCAGACCGACGCCCCAAACAGCAACAACAGAAGAAAATGGTTGAAGGTTTCCCTCCCCCAGTCCCTTGCCAGGCTCACAATTTTCACTGAGCTTTACAAATGTGTCATCAATACTAGTTCTTTTTAAAGCCATCAATCTCAGTCACCCAAATCCATCAGAGGAAACAAATCTCAGAGAGGAACCAACCTGCAGAGCAATTGCAGAGAGAGACAGACAGGCTGGGAGAAAACCCAGGCAGGGACTGTGTGCTCCCAGCCAGGTTCTGCAGCAGAAAATCTGCTGGGTTTGCTCTCTCCAGGTGATTCCTCTTGGATTTCACTGCTTACTTCCAAAAACCTGCCCCAAACTTCCCAATCTTCGGATGCTTTCAAGAGTCACCAAATGTTGAAGCTTGATTTGGCTCCTCTGGCAGGTGAATCCGTGGGATTTCAAAGGCATCCACTGGAATTAAATCTCCATGGAGGGAGATGCAGAGGAATTCACAAGTTACAGGAATTTGGGGGCATTTCACTGTGCACTAACACTGCTGTAAGCTCTGAAAATCCCTGGGTTTGTGGGTGCCTGTTTGCTTGGATCCAAAGCTGGCTGTGCATCCAGGGGTGGGTTAAATCATCCCCCACAAAACCTTTCAGAGTGGCCAAGGGGCTCCTGCCACCCCTGGGCTTGCAAACAATCCTGAGCACAGAGCACAGCCCATTTCAGCACAGACACCCCAAAACTAAAGGCCATGTTGGGATGGAGTGTATCTGGGCTCTCCAAACTCCAGGCTGCTCTGTGGATCCTTCCAAGCCCTGGGTCAGAGGTTGGTTGGGCACAAACACCGTGGAGAGCAGACAAACCTGAGCCTCAGAACTGCACTGAGCACAGAGAGGTCGCTGCCAACATGAGAAATACGGATTTTTTTTTCCATGGTTTTGAGGCATTCCCTGACTTCTGCAAGGAGATGGAGCAGTGGAGCCCCTTCCAGTGGCTCTGCTGAGCTGTTCTTGGCAGTGTGTGCATGCAGGCAAGGGCAGGTGGAGGTGAGCATCTGGGGCTCCTCACAGCTGGACTTAAACCCTTGTTCTGCTTTACAGCACTAAGGTTCTTCTAAAAGACATAAAATAAACAACTCAGTCACGGTTTCACTCTCCCCTGCACCACCCAGCACCCGTATTTGCCTGCAAGAAAACCCCCAGAAAGCCACAAGGTTTCCTTTCTATTTACCCCTTTTATCTTTGCTTATTTTCTCTGGTGAAAAGTAACCCAAGCTTGGCTCAGTATAAACCCAGCCAGAAACAAAAACCCCTCTTGAATTCCTCTTCATTATAAATGGATTGTCAATGTGTTAAATAAATCAGTGAAAATGGAAATCCAAAAATAAATAGCCATCCTGCTGTTGCTATGACAACTCAAATTTTTTACCTGGACAGGGATTTTATGTTTCACAGTTAGTAAGCACTGAAAAGGAGGGTCACAATTCTATTTTTTTTTTTTTTTTTGAATCCTGGCACATTTCACCACCTCCCCCCAACATAAAAAAAGAAAAGGGGGGATTATTTTTGGTTACTTTTTAGCAAATGAGGGGAAGATCAAAGAGGGGAGCTATTTTTCATTCCAGACAGGAGAAAGGAGACACATTTACAACAACAGAGCTTATAACATCTACCCAGCCCAGAAAGGACAGAGAGCACAAAATATTCCAGTGGCATTTCAAGGCTTCAGCGTGGCCCTGCTGTGCAAAAAGCAGGGCACGTGTGGAATAAGATTAACATGTCTCAAAACCGTATTTTGGCTCACATATTAAGGCAGTTTTCCTGTGGTAAAAAAGAATGTCAGCAGAAAGTAAATATTTTGCAACTTGTGCCACTGTTGGTGTCAGTGAAATGGGTGTCTGAATGACCCAGAAGCCCAGACTGCAGAATTAATACATTGCCTAGGCCTTAAAATGGTAGAAATCCACCCAATTCCCTCAAAATCCATGGGAGGAAGGCTCAGAACAGGTTGCAGTGGAATGAACTCCAGGGTTCTGTTTCCCATGGGATGGGGAAGGAACATCCTCATTCTCTGGGGTGGTGAATTGAGAGGAATTCAGCAGAGAGGCAAAAGCCATTAAGGGGATCCCAAGTGTGACCTGGGAACCCCTCAAGCAGCTCAGAAAAGTCACATAAAGGTCTTTTATTCCCTTTTACCTGTTTTAAATAGTCTACTTGGTACCCCCTTGTCTGGAGGCTGGTGGGTGGATGATTTATAGATTAGAGAACACCTTCATCTCTAGGCTGGCAGACATTTGAAAGAAGCCTTTCCTTCACCCCAAGAGGTATCAAAAATAAAAATAAAATTAAAAAAACCCACCAAAATACATAAAAAGTTCAGAAATTCAAAAGCCAGTTCAAAAAAAACCAAAAACACCTGAAAAAGAGCATCACTCCAGAATGTTTCCATTGGGCAATTTCTTTGTTAAACATTTACAGAAATTAGATGAGTTTTTAAAACAAAGTGGGCTTGAGCAAAATATTGTCTTCAGTTTGAAACTTGGTAGCTTGTTTTAAAAAAAAAAACAAAACAAAATGAAACAACCACACTAAAACACAGCCTCCCCCCCCAAAAAAACCCCAAAAACAACAAAAAACCCCAACCAACAACAAGAAAAACCAAAACCAAACCAAAACAAACTGCAAAACAAAAAACAAACAAACAAAAAGGAAAACAAACACACCAAAGAAAAAACAAAAAACAAAAACCCTCACCCCCAACATTCAGAATTGGGGGTAGGAGGGAATAAGCACAAAAACCAAACTGCTCACAGCAAAAAATCTCCACAAATCAGCCTTTTCCACAAAAAATACCTTCTGTCACAAAAATGTCTTGACCTGCATTAAATTGAATTAATTAATCTCGGTCAAAATCCAGCCTAATGGCAATAAAATGCAAAATACAGCCCAAATCAGACACAGTGAGGTGATAAATTCCCACAGAATCACATCCAATGTATCAGCTCAGGTTAAAGAGCTTTTTCAATGAAATGTTTGCTTCGTTTTGTGACTAATAAATGTTCCTACCAGCCCAAGCCCCTCTTATTTTTATGGCTGTGTATCCACACACATGCACACACGCAGGGATTGGGAAAGCTCTAAACAAATCTGGGTGTTTGCATCCTGCCTTGCCCCAAAAGCAAAGCAGACTGTTCAAGCAGCAGCCGCTGAAAGCAAGCATTCAATTCTCCTCAGAGGCTCGTTTTCCTCTAAATGGGCCTCTCAGACTCGGTGACAACTCTTAGCTGCCTGAGAAAAAAAAAAAAAAAAAAAAAAAAAAAAGAGGGAAAAAAAAAAAAGAACCTATTTTCCAGTGCAAAGTAATCCCTGCTCCATTGCCATGGCACCAGACATCCGTCTCTTTCTTTCATTGACCAGACGAGGTCCCTCCTCAGCCTCCAGCTTTTTTTTTTTTTTTTAAAGAAAAAAAAAATAGCATTTTTTTCTGTTGTTCATGCGTGTGTGTGTGTGTGTGTGTGAGCCTGAATTTGTTTCCTTGGGAGGAAAAGGAGTCATTAAAGTATTAGTTTGGGTTGGTTGATTCCTCGGGGATGGGAGAGGGTTTGTGGGGCTTTGTAATCTCTGCTCCAAACAGAGGCTCCTCCAGTGAGACAACATTGGAATAAGAAAGGGAAGATGCAGTTTGCAGGCTGGGGGTTGAACCTCTTCCAAAAAAACCCTCTGATTTCTTCAAGGTATAGAGAGCATTTGTGAAGTTAAGGAGGATATAGTGTAAACTCTCTTTTTTCTTTTGGCTTCAGGGCAGTTTATGTGGCACGATTCTGACGTGCCCTCTGAGCTGAGAACCTGCCTGCAGACTGCAGCAGGGGATAAAAATAAACCCAAGACAAGCAAAAATCAGGAACTGAGTCAGATTAACATGAAAAATACAAGGGGAAAAATATAAAAATAAATATATACATATATATATATACACACACACTCACTCAAAGACATACCAGTGCTGAAAAACACACTGCAGAGGTTACCAAAACTACTTTAACTCTTCCCTTGGATTTTTGGATACCCTCCTGTCCTCCCCTCCTTCCCCAGCTAAGGAAAGCCAACCCATTCCCAGATTTTTGGGTGGACACAGTGGTACAAAAGCGCTGGGTGATGACTCAGCATCTGTTGCTTTCTTCCAGTGGATTTATTGCATTGGGTGAGTTTAAAGGACATCTCTGGTGGCATCCCTGGCTCTGGGAAGCTGCAATTCCTCCTGTGTGTGTGTGGGGGGGTGTTGCAGGTGCTTGGGAATGATTTTTTTGGGAATGATTCAGCAAGAAAACACGTGAGCAACACACATGCAGCTGGATGTGCTGACCTAAGGGAAAGAGAACCTGTGGGGAAAGAGGGTTTTTAGGGGGGAAAACACAAAGGACAGTTTCTGTGGCACACAGGGAAACATCTTTGGCTGCTCTTCATTAATGGATAATTCCAAATAACCATCCCTCCGACAGGAGCCCTGACAAGACAGATGGCTCTGAGCTGCCTGATGCCACGGTTCACCTTTTGGTTTCATGCAAAAATCAATTTTTGCTGTGGCATGCACAGGTCAGAGCAGGAGGAGGCAGGGCCAGGGAGCCAATGGATGTGCAGGGCACACCCGGACCGTGCTGGATTGATTCCCCCTGGCTCCTGCAGCAGGATCAATGAATTCTGCATTCAGTGCAGCCCCAGAGTGAATTTATTACTCCTTGGGAACTTTCTGGCAGCGAGGGAGACGGATTCAATAGGGCAGAGCTCAGGGTTTCCAGCAGGCAGCTCCTGCAGCTTTTTGACTCTCCCCTTCCCAAGGTAAAGGGGCACCTGATTTAAGAGCAGCAGGTTCAGCACTGAGGGTCTGAAGGTGTCCCTGCCCAGGGTAGAGGGTGGGACTGGATGGGCTTTAAGGTCCCTCCCAACCCAAATCAGTCTGAGATTCTGTGATAATATTATGTATTGAATATAAACACTCCTGGCATTGTGGCATTGCCCAGAGGCCTCACTGCACTGCACAGATTTCAATATTTAGATTGCAGGCAGCAAGAGGAAAGGGAGAAGGAGAAGCCCAGAGGTGACTTGAAACCCGCTCATGACATCATCTCCCTACTCTAAGCCCGAAACATTTATCAACCTGTAGCCCAAGGCCAATTCCTCCCACCCAGGGCCAGGAGGACACTTTTGCTGGACACGAGGGATGAAGTTACCTTGCGGTTTTCTGGATGCTTTGGCATTTACATCTCTCAAAAAATCATCTCCTGCTCCATTAAGGAAAATGTGTCTCCCCCAGTTGACACAACTGTGAAACCAACTTCTGTCTGACACTTCCACATGTGACAGGAGCACACAGACAGAGCCAGAAGGAACCTCCTTCTATCATAAGGCTCCATTTCAGGGTCAGGATTTTCTCCTGCCCTAGGAAAGAGAGGATATTTTTCTATTCTAGAAGCTTCCAGGCTCCAGGAAGATTCTCTGGTTCGTTTTATATGCCACAGTGGGTTCAACATCCACATTCAGTCATTTGTGCCATGTGCAGCCAGGAATTACAGTAAATTGAGCCCAGGAGGGACAAAAGAAGAGAGAAAACTGTTCAGCTCATTGCTCTCCCTGGAAAGGATGGGTACCAGTGAGGGAATGCTGCTTCCTTAAGCTGGGAAGGGGGGGCATTATGGGATCTCTCTTCCCTTTCAGCTCTCTCCTTCCATCCAAACCCAGTTTGTAATTCAATACCTTCCCCAGAATATTTTCCTGCCTCTTTTAAAATGTCTGGGTAGAGGTTATGAACTCCAGTGTGATTAGTGCTGCAGAAAGGAAGGGGGATACCATGGAGCAAGATGGCAGATGTTGGAAAATTAGGCAGGAACACGTTTGTACCTCAGTGACCTTCATGATTTGATTCAGTTTCTGGGAGATGAAGCTGGAATATGGATATAAAGTGGGATATGGATGTAAATGTGGCTGCTTACCCCCTTTGAGCCAAATAAAATCATGCTACCTATACCCAGAAAAATACTGCAATGCTTCCAGCCCAGAGGTTCCAAACCTGATCTCCCACTGCCCTTCCTCACCCCACATTCCATGAGGGATTTGCTGTGAACCATCAGGACCATCCCTGGCAGACAGATCAGGCACCTGATGTGATTTTTGTTCTGCCTGTTGTCTGCTCCTGCCTCACACAACCCCTCCTGAGGATGCTCCAAACTGCCTCCTTCCCACCAGGATTTTTATGTAGACAGAAAAAAATTCAAGCAGCACCAAACCACAAGGGCAGCATTTCACACCTTGGCCTCTCACGGGCACCAGGTGCCAGGCAAGGGAAAACCAGTCTCCTCCAGTGCCATTCCTGTGAGACACACCAAAAATTATCAGGCCAAACAGAGCTGAGCTGAGCTCCACCCAGACCCCAGGCAGCTCCTACCCAGAGCACATCAACACCAGCAAAAGAGTCACTCCGGGGTGAACCCAATCCACAGCAAAATTCCATTTTGCTCTATAATTCCGAAGGTCTTTCACCAGCATAAGGAAAACGATCCAATTTGCCCAAATCCCATTGTCTGTGCTACTCTCCACTTCCCTCCATATCCAATTCCACAGACAACCAGAAGAGGGGGATCACATACAGGACTGACCAAAAGGTGAGTTTTGCCACCAGCAGCAGTTTTCCTTTCACGGGTCTTTTTATTAATTTAAATTCGCCCTTTCTCCACTCTAATTCCCGCTGGTGACAGAAATAAAATATCCCCTCCTTCCCAAGAATCCCTGTGCCATGTGAACAAAGCTGCAGTCAGTGAGGTGAGGTGGTAACAGAGTAATTTATGGTGGGTTTAGTAGGAAAAGTGTGGGTTTAACTTAAACCCACACTAAATTAAAAAGGAAAAATATTTAGTTCCCGAGAAAAAGTAATAATGGTACAAAAAGGAACAATAATGGAAAATAATGGGCCTCTGAGCAGCTTTTATGGACCTGAGTCAGGTTCCACACACCCAGTTGCAGTGAAGTAGCACAATGCTGACAAACAGCCCTGCTGCAGGGAGCTGGGGTACAGAGCACATCCAGGCATCTTTTGCTTCACTGTTGGGAGAGAAAATGCAGTTCAGCACACAGAGAGACCGAGCAGAAGGTTTATCAGCCCTGCCTGAAGTGGGGGAGAACCCAAGCCCTGGACTGGCCCAGACTTCACGTACCCCACAAGCAGAGAAAGCCTAAAATTGAATCAGTAGAGCTAAAATCTTGGATTCCAAGGGAAAACCTTGAACTCTGAAGTCATTAGGAGATCACTAAGAGTTTATCAGCTTCTCCTGCCCCAGGCTGCAGGCTCACCAGCCATCCTTCAGGCAGTGACTGAGTCTCACTCCCTCTCTGCTGCCCATCACCTGCCCTTATCCCCATTTTCCTCACTCAGACATTCCAGGACACTGTGCAGTTGCCAGATCCCTGCTTTTCCAACATCCCAAAATGCTCCCTGGAGCAGTGAACCCACAAGGTACCTCCGTGCCCTAAAGGCTCCTGAAGCACTGCAGTCCTACTGACAGAGAGAGCTCTGCTTTGGTTTACAGGGATTTATCTTCTGGGATCTGAAGAGCAGGAATGCTGAATTTATCAGATTCTGGCACGAGAGAGGAGTGGATCAGGCCCCCAAATCCTGTAGGCTGCTACACAAATCCCTATCATAATCCATAACTTTTTCCCCCATCCCTTCTAGCAGATCCATGCAATGAAAAAAAAAAAAACAAACCAAAACAAAAAAAACCAAACCCAAACAATCTCTTTAGATATTGGGGGCCAGATTTAAATCAAAACCAAGGAGGGATGGATGCTGATTTAGTCAAGGTGGGGCCCAGGTGCTTCCCAAGAAACCCTACAAAAAAAAAATTAAACCTTTTTTCCCTGGTTTACTTTCACAGAAGAAAGAAACCAGCTCCAGAAATAATCCAGCCAGACCCCTGGGGAGAAAAAAAAAAAAAAAAAAAAAAAGGAAAAGCAAACCAGGCTCCTTCTGGTGTTCAGAGTCTGGGGGAAGGAGGGGCAGAGTCTGGCTGGGAAGGGCTGGGACCGGGGAGCCCGGGCTGGACGGGGCACACCCGGGACAATGGGATGAGCAATCTTTGTCGGGAACAAAAGACATCTGCTGAGTAAAACAGGAATTGACTGGGAACAAGGACAAAGCCAGACAGTATCACATGACGGGCCAGTCTGCTCCAGCGAGATGCCAGGGTCAACGGCAACTAATGCACCCGGGAAGTCAAGAGGAATCAATAATGCTAAATAACTCGAGATGGAGCAAATCGGTGCAAATGCAGTTAAAACGGGCTCAATGTGATTGAAGCCCATCATGTGACACGTCTGCACCGGCGGGCTGAGGTTCCCACAGCTGCGGGGAGACGTCTTTTCAAGGCAGGTTTGAATATGGATGTTTGTTATCCCGGCTTTTTTTAGAGACCTGGGATGGGAGGAGAGCGAGGAGACCCTGGGTTTTTTAGAAACACACACACACACACACACGGTGCCCACGCAAAGAGGCTGTTTAATAACAAGCCCCACTTCCAAACCACCCCCTCGTTGAAGTGGATTCCTGGATGCTCCCAAATGCTGCCTGTGCGTTTATTTAGATGTGTGTTGTCACCCAGGCAAGCGACACATCCCCACCCAGATCACCCATCAGTAACCAGCCACGGCACAGGGGTTGCAAACTGGGCCTCCAGGAAGGTCTGAGCCTAAAACCTGAGCCTGAAATTTGGAAGGGTCCTCATTCAAGCCCCTAAAATGCCCCCACGCTCTGCTTCACCTTGGGGAGGTCGTGCCTCAGTTTCCCCCTTTGTAAGGCAGGACAGAGCCTCTGCATCCCACCTTTGGGATGCTTTTCCATGAGGAAAATAGGACAGACCCTGATATTCCAGTAATATAGGCCAGGCAAGAGCCTGCATTTACGTGAGAGGAATTATGATGTGGTTTAACCCAATTAGTAACACATCATTTGCTGGGAGTTACCTACAGCTCAAGAAAGCATCAAACTCCTGTTAACTGATACCTCAGGTCCTTCTCTCTCCCCACATCAGCCTGAGCATGGAGATGATTTTACACCATCAAAATGGCTCAGCTATTTCAACTTCTCTTTCTAAATTCTCAGGTGATGTCTGAACTACCACCCCAAACACTAAAAACAAATGTCCCCTGCTTACTTCGGATTCCAAATTAGATTATGCCCCTCAGCTCCTCCCTTGGTGACCTGTGTGACCACCTGTAATTCAGCACAATTATTCCATCTTGGAATATTGAAAAAAAAGAAATCCAAATTGGTTTTCCCTTAATAAATCTCACAAAGGAGTGGAAAGATTATATGCCCCTTGAAAGCGTTCTAAAAATCCTAAAATTTATTGTATTTCATACTATGTTGTATTCTTTTTTTAACTATTCCTTCTAAACCCACTTGCTCCAGTTGAGAAAGTTTACTAAAAATACATTTAAAAATTTAATTGTCTACTTTTTGACACCTCATCTTTTATTCCTAAAGATTCCTATGTGCATCTTTCTGTACACTGTCAACAGTTCAGTCCACCTTGACAATTCCTGGAACTATAATGCGAATTTTATTGTTAGATGGTTTAACCTACAGTTAAAATACACCAATGAACTCCAACCAATTCAGCCCAAGAAATCCAGGGAAGGGAGGGAATGCAGAGGGAGGCACTACTCAGCAATCCACATCTAAGGAATTAACTGAATAGCAGCAATCTGAATCAAAGAGTAACAGAACAGCACCATGGCACACATTACCACTTTCCCTGGCATCTCTCTCTCTCAATCATCTAAATGGTTCATTTAACCTGTTCCTAAGTGCCTCTCTGGAAAAAATAAATGCAAATTTTTTCCTGCAAGTTAAAAAAAAATGACTCATCACTTAAGCAGGAGGATCTTCACCCAAGTCAGCAAATAAGTTAAAAGTGAAATTAGGAACACAGATAAGCCACAAAGCCATGAGTCTACATCAAAGAGTGGCAGAGAAAGCACAGCTTAAATATGTTAATGAGTGCCAGAAAGTCATGTCTTGGCCTGAAAGATTATACACTTCAACACCAAAGCCTGCTGCCATCACAAAAAAATCCAGATTTCTGCAACCTGCAGCAAAACCCCTCCTGTGGGAGCCAGAGTGCGTGGGATGGAGCTCTGCTGTCAGGAGGAGAAGGAAAGGAGTGTTGGGATTCAAAGGAGTGTTGGGATTCAAAGGAGCGTTGGGATTTCCCCCATTTGATTTCCTGTTTCCCCATCAGTTCCACTCACAGAATCCCAGAATGGTTTGGGTTGGAAGGAACCTTAAAGATCATCCAGTTCCACCCACTACCCTGGGCAGGGACACCTTCCACTAGCCCAGGTTGCTCCATCATCCAACCTGGACACTTCCAGGGATGGGAAATATCACAAATGATGGCTGCTGTTGATCATTCATACACATTTCTGGGAGATGAAAGCTCCTCTACACTCCAGACATAATAGCGCACAAAAACACCACACAGAGGCTTTTATAGAGCAGGAGAAGAGAAGGAATTAGGAAATCCAACACCAAAGAGGCCCCAACGCTCCCAGGAGCTCTGCAGAGCAGCTGGTGAAGCATTTCAGGCTGAACAGGACCCGAGCACAGATATTATTGTTATTATTTATTATATAACATCCCGTATTGCTGGTTTTCAATTCACCCACAGCCACCTCCTGGAGCACTTACACTGTCACTGTGTTCTTATGCTGCCCTAGTTTCCCAGCTTTCTCCTATCCAGGTAAATACAGAGGCCCCATCTCAGAGGCAGCTGAGTACCTATTATGTCCTGCTGCTTCTCCCTCGCACTTATCCTATTATGCCATTACAGCTGGTGCAGGGTCGTGTGTTTTCTATTTTGTGCCATAATGTTGTGGGCCCAATTCCACCATCCCCAGCACACAGGAGTGCTGGTGAGGGCCCTTCATGTGCCAGGAGTCAGGGCTACAAATGCTGAGGCTGCTCTCGCCCTGCAGGATCCAGGATCTGCTCATTCCCACAGACACTGTTGTGCCTCCCATTTAGATATAAATTACCATTGTGTGTGTATAGAAAGCCCCAAATAACAACCACAGCAAACAGAGCCACTTAATGTGTGCAAATAGACACAACTTGGAGTTATATCAGAATGAATAACCCCTCTCTCTGCCTTTTAAGCAGAGGAAAAAATTACTGCAGGACTTGTTTGCCCAGCTCTTTCCACCTCCTGCAGCTGAAGGTACCCGAGCCCAAAATGGGCAGTGAGTGGGATATGGGTCTTTCCCTTCTCACAGACTCATTGTGCAGGGGGATTTCTGTGATTTTTTGTCCTTAAAATCTCCAATGATAGTTCTGTTCCTGGAACAAAGTCAAAATTAAAGCATCCCCATGATCCTGCCGTGGTCACTGGGTCCAGCAGCAGTTTGTTGTCCCATTTTGAGCCACTGTCCATGAACCTACAAACACTGGGCACCTGAGGTTGGCATAAAATTCAGTTTATTGCCAGCCTAGTCCAGTGGGGATGGAGAAGAGCTGATTAGGAGGAGCTGCAAGCCAAATTAGAACAGGACAACAGGGCAGAAGGACTGAGCAGACACCCAGGATCTGGGACATGGAAACCTTTCATCTCTGCCTGAACAAAACACAGCCCAGGAAATGAATATGACCTGCAAAATTATCACCCAGTCCCTGTGACCCACTCCATAACTAGCCAGGGCTTATTATTTCTATTCCTACACAGGTAGAAGACACCAAGCACAACAGGGTGGTGAGTTATTAAGCTCTATATCAACAGAGAGTAAAAAACATTGAAAGCCATGGGAATTAATTGCCTCAATTTAATGCCATCTCCTGAGCTGAAGCAGGTGTTATTTTTAAGCACAGAATAGGTTCCTAAATCTCTTTTTTTAAACTGCTGCTCTAAGGAATTCACCTCTGGGTACAAAGAAGAGCCACAGCAGTGCCACCACATCCAGATCTCAACTGCTTCAATCCCAACAAGAGCAAAGGTTCTGGACTGATGCTGAGACCATGGTCAAGGAATAATAAGCACATTTCTGTCCTATTCAAGAATGTCAAGTGATTGCAAAATAGCCTAATTTTCAATTAGTTAGGGCCCTTTGTCATAATCTGCATTTTTTTAATCAGGACTATAATGAGAATATAAATTATATTCTAAGCATTAGGTTGTATCCATATCTGCTGTTATGGTTGTAGATGACTTGCTTATCAGAGCCAAAGGAGGAGATATGCAAGGTGATGAAAAGCAAATTCTGCTTTTGTGTTCCTTCTCCAACTTTTCAAAGAGGCTGCACTAATCTGCCTCCAGTGCCACCGGAACAGGGAAACACATCAGCGAGGCTAATTCTTAATTCTAAAGAATATGGAAGATACTGAACCAAAGGGGACCTGAGGAGCATTAAAAGAAACTGCAAAAGGGGAAGGAAGGATATCTGTGGTACTCAAGGGCTTTTGCTCAAATCAGCCCCACCCCAGAGCTCAGAGGATTGTCTGCACTGAGATCTGTCTGTAAATGAAATAAAATCATAAGAAAGTCCTTCATCATTTCAGTGAAGTGTTAAGTGAATTAACCACCATCTGTCTGGACCAGATGAACTCAGGGGACAGGATGAGGTGTTCCTGAACCTCCTCCTGTGAAGTCTTGCACCAAAATGTGACTCAACTCTCTAGGAAAACCCAGTAGGAAATGAAAGTTGTTGACCTGACAGTGACTTTCCTGGCGTAGCTTGAACCAGGCTCACAGAATAACAGTGATGCAAAAGGCAGGATCAGTTCACTGAGAATTAGTGCATTTTAAAATAAGGGGGCTGCCACTTTTGTCTGCTGTACCCTTTGAGGGCTGATTTGCAGCAGCTTCTTGTTTAGAAGGGTGAAAATTCCACTGTAAAAAAGTCAATAAAGGATGATCCACATGTTAGGAAGAGTTTGATCCAAAATCCATTGGAGCTCGCTGAAAGAACCCAACCAGCTGGTTGGAATCAGCTTCCATGAAGTAAAACTAAGGGTCTTAAGAAGGAAATATATTTTTAGTAAATATTGCCTAGATTTGACTGATATCAAAGATGTTAAATCGTGTTCTTTTATTCTGAACAGTCCCATTGGCAGCAATGACCTCACAAACCACATGGTCAGCTCTGTTCAGCCACAATTCCAGCTATGCCATCCTGGCTGAGGATCCAGCACAGCATTCCAATGGGGAATTTTTGCCACAAACTACTCAATTCTATTTAAACACCACAGCTTAAATTGTGCCTGACAGAGAGCCTGACATAAATTTCCCAATCTTTGTTTCTGGTTTGCACTTGTTGCCTGTGTCTGTCAGACTTTTCCTAAAGCCAAAATCAGATCCAAACAAACACCCCAAGCTTGGGACTTCACTGAAATCCATCAAGGACAGATCCACAGCTTACAGTAGTTCCATAATTCTCCATAATATCATATATTTCTTTGCAACCACTCTAATGTCCTTGTTTTAGAGCCTGTAGTGGAGCATCCCACTGAATTGAAATGATGTTACAATGAGAGACAAAGCAGTGAGAGATGAGAATTAGGTTTGTTGCTTCTATTTCTCTTGTAATAAAACCAGTTAGCATCACAATTGCTGCCCATCTTTATGGTGGGTTAGTTCATGAAGACATCTAAAGTCACCTCCTCTTAAAATCAGGCTGTAATGTCACAGATATAAAACCATATTAATAGTTTATAAGCTTTTTATCTGCAAGTGTGCAGCCCAGGGCTTTTTAACCTGTCAGTTTGTCCCAGCTGCCTTGTCCAGCTATGCCAGGGCTGCACCCAGGACCTGCAAAGTTAAACCAACTGTTCTTTACACCCTGAGCTGAAGGTTCAAAGTGCAAGGGCCAAGACAGATCCAATTCCTCTGAGATTTGGGCACTCAGATGCTGCATAAGAGAATTACAGGATCATTAAGGTTGGAAAAGCCCTCCAGGATCATCCAGTCCACCCTGTGCCCCATCCCCACCTTGTCCCCCAGCCCAGAGCACTGAGTGACATGTCCAGGCCTTCCTTGGGCACCTCCAGGGCTGGGGACTCCAAACCTCCCTGGGCATCCCCTGCCAATGCTTGAAAACCATTTCCATGAGGAAATTCCTGCTGATGTCCAACCTGACCCTCCCCTGGCACAGCTTGAGGCCGTTCCCTCTCCTCCTGTCCCTTGTTCCCTGGGAGCAGAGCCCGACCCCTCCGGGCTCCCCCCTCCTGTCAGGGGGTTGCAGAGCCAGAAGGTCCCCCCTGAGCCTCCTTTTCTCCAGGCTGAGCCCCTCCAGGTCCCTCAGCCCCTCCTGCTGCTCCAGCCCCTTCCCCAGCTCTGTTCTCTTCCCTGGACACGCAGCACAGAGGGACAATCCCACTGCTCCAGGAACACAGACCAGCTCAGCCCCTAAAAAACACATTTATGCCACAATCCACCTCTGCATCAGCCAGGCTGGTCCTGCTCTGAGCATCCCAACCAACAGCCTGTTCCCCCCACATTCCAGCCTCCCGGGCAGTGGAATATCCAGCTGCTGAGTTCAGGGGCCGGATCCAGTTCGCGAGGCAGAAAATCTGGTCCCAGGGGAGGCTGGCTGAGCAACAGGCCAGACAAACTCGGGTTTCTCTGGGGCTGCTTAAGTGTGTGAGAGGGCAAGACACAGGTCAGCAGCACTTATTAAGCTGCCAGTAAAAGGGGACACACATCAGACACGTACCAGTGGGTTCCACAAACTTGTTTAAACAACTGGACCTACATGGAGTTGCTGTGACTTCGACTGGATCAATCCCATGAGCACAGATACGTGTGTGCAAAAGTGCTGGGAAGAGTGTGGACTAATTGTATACTAAATAATTTGTATTTATTTACCTGTATAAATCTGTATCTATTAGATAAATATATCTATTTCTAGGTAGAAATATATCTATTCAATATAATATTATAAATAATATATATAATATATAATTATATTATATATATCTATTGAATATATTCAATATTTCTATTGAATAGATGTATTTATATAGTATGTAATTTTATATTTATATTTATATAACTATATATTTATATTTATATTTATAATTTATATAACTATAAATATATCTATTCAATAGAAATATATCTACTGAAATGATATATATTTCTATAATTATGATATATAATACATCTATTTAGTAGAAATATATCTACTAAACAGATATATAATTATGATACATAATATAAATATATCTATTCAGTAGAAACATATCTACTGAATAGATATATCATAATTATAATATATAATAGAAATATATCTATTCAATAGAAATATATCTATTGAACAGGTCTATTTATATAATTATAATATATAAATATATCTATTCAATAGAAATAGATCTACTGAACAGATCTATTTATATAAATATATAAATATATCTATTAAATGAAATATACTTACTGAATAGATATATTTGTATAATTATCATATATAATATATAATAAAGCTATTTAATAGAAATATATCTATTGAATAGCTATATTTATATTATTATAATATTTTATATTATTAAAAATAGATATGTAATCTTTCAAGTCCTGCAGAGCCAGCCCCCATCTGATCTGTACTTTAAGGGAAAGCCCAGCCTGTGGTGCCTGTTTCAAATTTAAAGCAGCCCTGCTGTAATTAATCACAGCTTGGTTAATGAGGGACACGGCACTGAAACGACAACAAGAATTCTGGGAAACTCCCCCTGTCATCTTCAGCCACAACAAGTTTGGTTTAGACCTCAGAACAAGGAAGGTTTGTCATCCAGTCCTTGGTCTGAGCTACTCTTCTCAATATTCCTAAACCAGTGAGGAGCAGATGGTCCAAAAGATCATTTACAAATCATTTACAGAGGTTCAGGTTTCTCCATCACCTTCTGGCTTCCAAATAGGGCCCAGTGCTCCCAGGAACAAAATATTGTCCTACTGACTGAACTATCAGGCCAAGAATGGAACATGAAATTAAAGAACACCCATCCAACCCTCAAGGAAGAGGGGATGTGCTGCATGATGTGTTATCTTGCTGTATATATATATATATATTTATATTTATATTTATATTTATATTTATATTTATATTTATATTTATATATTTAATTGCTGAACACTCACAACACAGAATCCCAGACTGGTTGGGGTTGGAAGGGATCTTAAAACTCATCTCATTCCACCCCCCTGCCCTGGGCAGGGATACCTTCCCCTAGACCAGGTTGCTCTGGGTAATCACCACCACCATTTGATTCCCACTGCCTGTAGCTGAATTTTAATGCCAACTGGGTGTTTTTCTCAGCTGCAGCTTGTACCTGAATCAATTTACTTTTTTTTTTTTTATCACTTACCCATTATTTATACAGAATTCAAAATGCAGAACAAGAATAACTAAAATCACTTGACATGATGTCTTAACTCAGGCAGTTTATCAGCTTATTTCACAACAAAACAAGAAAGTCAAATAAATGAGGAAAAAAGAACCCTGCTTGCAGTGAAAATACCACACAGCTCATTTAGATCCCTGCCCACTGTCCAGCTCATCTATCTCCAGCCTTGACAAATATGCAGATATATTAGAAGAATAAATCATCTCATGTGGTCAATACCGAAGAAGGGAGGTTTGAGGAAGGATTTGCATGTTGAGAAGGTGATGACTTGGCAGAAACTGGAAGGATTTTCCATGCACAGGCAGGAATATGAACCAGAGTTGGGTATCAAGGTAGTTACCAACAGCAGAACGGGGGGAGATATAACCAGGAACAAAGCCTGAGGTGGATTCTGCAGGAAGAAGAACGTGACTGGCAACTGTTTATTGCTCCTTCAGCACAAACCCAACCCAGCACATTCCTCAGGTGCTTGGGGCTCCATCCAGTGTTGCCCCAGCTGATGCCCCCCCTCCACCCAGCAGATCATGGAGCTTCTTAATCTCATTCCTTCCCCTTTTGCCACATAAGAATAGGATGAAGCTGGACAAGATAATGAGAACCTGTGAAGGATGGGAAATCCTGACAGTGCAGAGCTCCACTTTCCCTCTGATAAAGCCCTGAACAGGCCTCTGCACCTTACAGAAATCCCAGAATGGTTTGGGCTGGAAGGGATCTAAAAGATCATCCAGTCCCATCCCCTGCCAGGGCAGGGACACCTTCCACTAGCCCAGGTTGCTCCAACCTGGCCTTGGACACTTCCAGGGATGGGACAACCCATGCCAGGGCCTCCCCACCCTCACAGCCAAGAACTTCTTCCTGATATCTAATCTAAAACTCTCTAAATGACATTAGACATCAGTCCCTTCTCAAACCATGGACAAAAAAATGTTGTAAAACCAAAGGAACAAGTGGCAGCTAAAAACACAACCTGTGAGACTTGCCCTTTTTAAACCTGTGACTCACACTCAGGTTGAGTTTTTCATCATAGTCAAAGTCAATGTAAAGAAACAAAACAATGTCCACGACTTTCAGAACACACACAACAATTCCACACTCACTGCTCTGGTTCAGAAAAGTGCATTCATGTAAATAAATGTGGGAATTCCATGCACAGGCTGGAGAAGGCAACTGAGAAGATTTCAAGTGTCTGAATAAAACTGAAGTTACACCACAAATAGCTTTCCTACCCAAATCACCTCGTGGGAAAGGGATATCCTGCAAAGCTGAAGTGATGTTCTGAAATCTGAATTAAGACACATTTGAGCATATGTGGCACTTCTGACACACAGCACCAAAACACAGCAATTGCCCCAAGTTAGAAAGGAAACAACAATTATTAAAAAATCCCCTTCTCTTTCTTGCCAACATTCTCACATGAAAGTTTTCTGCTGGGCTCACACAATGACTTTCAAAGTTCTGGTTTGCTTAAACTCTGTCCCATTTTGAATAAGGAGGAGTGAAAGCTGCCAGCACAAAACTGTCTCAAGTTCAGGGAAGAGCATCCCAAGCAGGACAGAGTCCCTGACAAGAACTTCCACCTGCACCTGGAGCATCCAGGATGTTGACAAAGTTCAACATCCAATTGATGTTGAACACTGGGGCATTTTCCATCAGATAAGGAAAACGTCCCCTCACACTCTCTGCATTCAGAATCTTTTCAACAGACATAGTTAACCACAAATTTGCACTGATTTGCTGAAATCCAACCTCATCTCAGCCATTAGCAGAGTAATTGCCTGGTTGGTCTTTCACTCCACACTTCTCCCCCAGCTTCCCATGGCTAAATGAGTCTCTCCATGCAGGCTTTTCCCAGTGGAAGATAATATGTTCTTTCATGGCTTATTTCAGGCTCCTCCACTTTGAACAGGGCTGTAACCAACCTCTTTTCTACCTGTCAGGCTGGAATTGCTTTGCTCCTCTCAAATAATACCTAATTCTATAAACAGTGGCATGGAAACCAGTGACAATGCCTGGGGGAGATGCTGCCCATGGCATGCAGAGCCCACCTGGACACAAAATTCACTCCAATGACCTGATTCTGGTGCTTTGTAAAACCCAAAAGGCCTGGAAATGCAGAGGGTCACCTAACCAGTGATTTCAAGTGAGATTGCTCTACCTCTGTGTGCCTCAGTTGGTAACAAGACATGGATTTGGAATTAGCAAAAGCTTAATAATCCAGTGGTTCATCTTTTCCTGACTAGGACCATATAAACTCTCCCTAAGAGTGCAATGCCACACTGGCCAGTGGGGCACAAGAACCCACCCTCTGCTTAATGAAGCAAATTCTCATCAAATTTTAATGAAACAAAACTTCAGTGACACCATTTCCCTGTGTGAGAAGCAAACCCTTGTAAGGACTCACCAGTGAAGCTCCAACCAGGGGAAACAATACTTGCCTGGCCCTCGATGTGGGATGGAGCCTCTGGAGAAGAGGCAGCATTTGAGATCCTCTTCTTGTGCCTTCCTGGAGACTTGTGCCCCTGACTCCCACTCCAGGAGAATCCAGGTGACCCTTTCTCTCTCTCTTGTTTAAGAGCAATTCCCACTGAAGTCATCAAGTTACTCCTACAGGGGGGGAAGGAAAAAAGAGATGCATTTATTCCTATGTAGAGCAGGACTAGAAGGGTTGTGCTTCACTGAAATCCCACAAGGAAAAGTTAAATAGGTGCCTGGGACCTGAGCTGACGCTGCACACAGAGCATTTCATCCTCAGATTACAGGATGGATCTAGGGAGGAAAAAAGCCTTTTTATTTTCCTATATTAAAATCAACATGAACACAAGTAGGTTTGATTAATAAGGAGATAAAAATCCACTTAAAAAAATTAAACACAGAGTGAAGTTTTCCCTTCTCTACCTGAAACAGTTCTCTCAATCCCCAGGCTGTAACAGTCAATCCCCCTGGATCACCTGTTTTTGCAGCAAAAATAAGTCTGTGGGGCCAAATGTTTCTGCCTTTGGGCTGAATAAACTTCTTTTTCTCCCAGGGTAGACCTGACATCTCAGCCACCACCACCACCACCATTCCCACTGCCCCTGTGGAATGTCCAGACATGCAAAATTCCACCCCAGTCCTTTGGAGAGGATAATATTTCCCTCCCCCGGACCTACCTAAAGAAAACACATCAAGTTATTCAAATATTTATTCCTAGATCCTGGAAGGTCAGACTGATAGCACGTCTAAAGGAGGAGGAATGAGTGAAACCCAGGCTTTACACCCCTGTGTTTGCAATCAGCACCAAGTCACTCAGTGGGCATCTCTCATCAGGAGTGTAAAATGAGAGCTGTGCATGCATAAAGCACTGCCAGATAAGCCCACAGTCTCAAAAAAAAAAGCAAAGCAATGAGCCAGGCCTGATTCTGATTCATCAGTATTCAGCAGTGGATTCAGTGGGACAGCTCGGAATTTACACTGGAATAAGGAAAAATCAGGATTAGGCACCATCTGTCTCCGAGAGCCAAGCGCTCAGAATCGCTCCACATGTTCCAATCCTCTTCCCCCATTTCTTTAATCTCTTGCACATTCCAGGTTTTCCATTCAGCTCCCCAGTGACAAAAGATTTTTTACAAAATGACAGTCCAGATTGAGAGAACAGAAATTACAACCCCTGACAAAAGAGATGCCAAACTTTTTTATCAACGATAAGCGCTCTCCTTCCACGCCGAGCCCGGCCTGCAATGGTAAATATAAGGCAGATGTCGAATGGAAATTAAACATTGTGCTCCCAGGGTGGCCTGGGCTGCATTCAGAGCTTGATTTAAAACAAGGCCAGGAGTTCTTTCATCGTTTCTTCAAAAAGTTTCAAACCTAAAGATCTTCCAAACAGACACATACTCGACCTAGAACGTGGTGGTGCAGGACGATATATACGTGTAAAAAACACTGAAAGGAGAAGAAAGTTGTCTGTGGGATGGAATGAGAGAATTTAATCATCAAATCGCTCCTATTTCGGCGTTCTGAGAGTTAAGAGTGAATTCAGGTGAAATATCTCGCCCCTCTCTTTCAAACTAAACTCACAACAATCATTTGGGAGGCTCAGACAACTCGATATTCTGAAATACAACCAAAACAAGAGCCCAACTGTTCAGCAGTTTAAGGAGTATTTCTCTGCAAGCTTCTTAAACCATATTTACATCTGTGAAAGCACTCTGCCTGTTATTATTAGACAAGACAAAATAGCACTAGACATTTGCAATGACTTAGATATTCAGGCTCAAGAAGCACATATTTCAACGGTCTGTAGTGTTTTCTTTTAATAATTTGTGATCACACAATAGCTCAGTCAAAATAACGTAATAATAGACCTCTAAAAAATAAATCCCCTAACTGCTAAATATACTGCACACTGAGGAGAATAAGTATACATTTAAGGGTTGAAAAGATGCTCCTATTTACAGAAATACTTATAAGCATAAACGAAATTGCATTTGCTTCTCTTTCACTTTGTTAGATTTTTCTTAAAGCAAAAAAAAAATACTGAAAGTGAAATTAGTAGAGTGTTTCCAACTCGAATACGTAAATATGTTTGCACTCTCCTTGGAAGCCATATTTTAGAAATCATTTTATTCTCCACACAATTTAATATCAAACGCAGCAAAACAAAAAAAAAAAAACACAAAAACTTTCGAGGCCACGACTTTGTAACCTCCCTGAAGTTTGGAACACGGGAAAAGCTGGCCTGGTGCACACAAGACAATCAAACACATGCTTAAATGTCACTTAAAGTCCTGTCTATATTGGGGTTTTTTTTCCCCCCCCAATGAAAGGAAGAAATTGTGACAAGATTTTACTTTTAGATGACCTGACAAACCAGCACGTTCTGGCACGAGCAGGACAGTCGTTCCCCCTTCCTTTTCCCAGCACAAGATTCAAGCACCTGAAACACAAACCTCGTCCTACCCTGAGATATTTTTTTCCCAACAAAACCAACTCGCAAACAGCCCCTCTCTGGCCTTTTTAAAAAAATCATTTGCAATCGCCTTTAAAACATGAAATACAGATGAATGGATGGATGGATGAATGAATGGACAGCTAGAGAAATGCTTTCAGTCATGCTTCCTCCCCCCCCACACCCTTAAAATTGAAAAGCATCAGTATCCAAATAGCAACAGGAAATTTTTACCTTGTGGCTAAATAGCTCACTGTTCACTTTGCAGCTGCCTCTATTTTTTGCTGGGCAAAACACCAATACAAAAGTCTTATCCTAAGAAAAACCAAGCTTTTGACACATAAGGGCAGCGACAAAACGCAAAAAAAAAACCTTACAAAGAATTTTTTTCTCTTTTTCCCCCCCCCCGTCCCGTCGTTATAATTCCTAATTTTGTGGGATGTATTGCTGGGCTGTTTATCATAACAGTGTGCAATAAAAAGGACGACTAACTCTTGCAATTTTCTCCCTACTCCTCCCCTTGACAGGGGCCACTGATAGGGAAAGAGGCTCGGAAAAGCAGAGCAGTGAAAGGCTAAGAAACAATAGGCAACCATGGCTTTGACAATGCAGCCCTGAACCCTTTTTGCTCCCGCTGTGACACTTGCATTCAAGAGCAAGGGCGGCTGCCATCATAAGAATGGACAATGGCATGAGGAATACAAGGGGAGAGGGGGGGGAGATATAAAAAAAAAAAAAAAAAAAAGGAAATCAGATGAATTCAGAGCTAAGATGGCAGAGCTCTCACCTTTTCCGCTTTTTTTCGAGTAATCTGGATGGAGACGTCCCGCAGAGAAGAGATAAAAAGGGTGTGCTGAACTGTTGGATGGTTCTGAAGACTTCTGCATTTGCAAACGCATTTTAGAACTATTTGTAGGGGTATATATGCTGCATGCCATCTCTCTGTCTCTGTCTCTCTCTCTCCCTCTGTGTCTCTCTCTCCTCTGTTTTATGTCCTGCTATCTCCATCACACACCTCTAATAGTATGAAGACTTTCTGCCCATGTAAGTAAGTGAGAGTGTGTGTGTTCCTTAATGTTTGAATCAAGACACACGTCTGCATGCATTTCTAATCTAAGGAGCCTATAGCAGTTACTACAACTATCAATTAGTCAGCAATAGCTCGAGATCCCCATGTGTCTGGGTGAACAAAGGTGAGAAACACATGCAAATAGTACTCCAGCACCTGGGTCACGTACAGTAACTTAGCCAGCACCAAATAATTGCATCTGTTTCTGCCTTTTCCGTGCTCCTCGCTCGCCGTGATGGAAAGTTGCAGGTTATTAATGTGAAGAGTAACACAATTAGCCATGGCATTGTATATTCTCGTCCCCCAACGACACAATAAAAGGAAATTAAGCCAAACTAGAGGGAAATAAAGGGTGGCTTAAAGGCTTGAAAACGACAAGATTCTCTGATCTTGTAGCAGTTGCTTCCATTTTTCTGAGCGATTGTTCCTGAGTTAAAGATGCAAATGATGTAAGATGTATTTGGTCATTTCATATATATTAGATAAGAAGCTGATTATTCCAGAGGAGACAGAGTGGATGCCTAATTTCCTGAAGTTAAGTCCATAAAGAGGGTAAGCTAAATCTGTTACTATTTTTATTAATTAAGCGACTGTTACTTCTAAGACCGTTTTAAGGGTGTTTTTTCAGATGTTTTAGACTTAAGGCAAACAATTAAGAAGAAAGATACGGTACCTTTGACTCTCTCCTTCTTCTTAACCTCACAAAAATGAGCCTCACCTTTAAAAACTGTCAGAGTCAAAATGGGCTAAAAAATAAAAATAAAATAAATTAAAAAAAAAAAGAAAAAAAAAAGCCCTGAACAAAATCAAAACCAATAAAATGGAAAAGGCTCCGAAATCCAGCACCACCCTGACTCCAGCACAAGAAAAGGCTGATATCCAGAGAGCATTTCAGAGGTGACTACACAGGCTGTGGACAACGTTATTTACACAGATCTGATCAGAGCGACCACGGCTCCCAACTCTAATTTAATTTGCAGAAATTACATACCCCGCGCTTCCAAGCGCGGGGAACTCCGAAAATTAGGAGTTTGTTGCTGAGACGAAGCTTTTTTTATTTTTTTTTTTCCCCCCTCACGTGCAATATGCTCAGAGTCCTGCAAGGGCTGCACAACCCTCTCGTTAGCTCCCTTTCTACTTATATCAGCTTCCGTGGGAGGCTAATTAGTGACACCAAAGGAAAAATATTCCTCCTGATTTTTGGGGCTCGGAGAAACTGTCGGGTTTATTCAGCTTTAGATGACACGAAAGGGGGGAAAAAAAAAATTAATAAATAAATTTCAAATATAACTAACACCTCCTTAAAGAAATCCCTCCCCAGCTCCCTCACCTTTTTTTTAGGACCAGTCTAGTGGCTGGAAGGTTAAAGGAAAGCTGCAGTTTCACACCGGCTTTGCCCCCTCGAGGAGCCCTGGGTGTGAGCGTCCCAGAGCTGGGTGTACAGCCAAAAATAAAGCAAATAACGGGCTCCAAAAAGCTCAAGGAGGCGGGGGGGGGGGATTGGAGGGGGTTGTGCTGACCCGCCAGGCAGTTTCATTTCCAAACTTAGCTGCTGGGAATTGCAGGAGCACAAGGAAGGAGGTTTCCAGAGCGAGGAGAGCGGTGGCACCGGCGCCAGGGCAGGAAAAACCCCTGGCGAAAAAAAAAAAAAAACCAAAATAATTCTCGCCCCTTCGCCGAACAATGAGACCTTAAAAATCCACGTTGGGGAGGGTATCACATGCAGATAGGCAGGGGGGAGGGGGCGGGGGATGAGAACAACATTTCCCATCGACGCCGTTTATTTCTTAGGCTCTGGAAAGGCTGATTTTTCCCCCCTTTTTAATGGGAATTACTCATCTCGTTCGTGGGGCCGGTGTCATCGCCTGCAAGTGCACAGCTCTGGTGGAAAAGGGGCATTTGTTTAGGGGTTCAATCAGAGAGTAACCACTCCACGCTCATCTAGGGTTGAGAAGTAGTTAAATCATATTAAAAGTGCTCGTTCCTATAGTTCTCAGCCCGCTATAACACACTTGGGCACCCAAAACCGTGAGGGCTGAGGGAGGAAGGTGGTTAAAGCAGAGAGCTGCGTATTTTTACCACTATTTAACGCCCTGTTCTTCTCACTCTTAGTCTGCACCATCACTCCTTCAAACGCTCCCAATTCAGATAAAATAAGTCAGCTTTCTTTCAGGGAAAAAAAAAAAAAGAAAGAAGCCCCACGCAGATGAATAGACACCACTAATCAGATGTAATGTAATCGAATACTCTTCTTCATCTAATCTGCCTGCTCTGTGTAATCTAGCTATTCTCCCAGCTCCAGCATTTGTAATAGGCATGACATTGATTCCCATCTCGTATAATGTTATTTCAGTATTTTATTCGTAAATGAGGCTACAAGTTGGGTGGCTACTTGGCATTCAAAACTCTTCATCGACTTCACAAACGCCCCGGCGTGGAAAAGCCAAGCGGGGCTGAGCCCCTCTGCTACTTTTTTAAGAGTTGTATCTCCCAGCACTGCAGGCAAGTCTTGGAGTTTTTGAAAAAAAATTTTACGACCCGCAAAAAGAGCAAGAATTTAACCACGGAACTGCAAAACCAGGATCAACAGCAAAAAATGAAACCCCACAAAGCCATTTGACAAGATCTGCCTGCAGACAGCAGCTGGGAGAAGCTGAAACCCTGCACACAACACTGAGAGGGGTTTTTTGTTGTTTTGGTTTTTCTTTGATAATGTTTTCTAAAATGATTTCCTTAAATAAGCATTTCGGCAACGTCCAGGCAGGTTTTCCCCCAAAAGAAAAAAAGCCAACCTGGTCTCATTTTGCAGGATGAGCAGGAGTCCCAACTAATGGTTCTGTTAGGTAAATGACAGCAGTGGGGAGAACAAACAAACCCTCTCAGACAAACAAATATATTTGAACGTAATAAAAATGTTGACAACCGTTATGTGATTAAAGCAATTGTTTTATTCATTTAAGGCCTTGCCATTGGAATAATTTAAAATTAAGTGAGAAACATCAGCCCCTTGGGTTTTGCAGAAGATATTTAATTTGTAGGAATAGTTGTGGGTTGTTTTATTTTTTTTTTAAACGTAGCTATTTTCAACGTCGCGAGATAAAGCTCTCTCTTTCTTTTTTCTTTTTTTTTTTTTTCTAATTTTATTTTAAGAATAGACCCCATTTAGGATTTCACATTGTAAATCTCCCTATGTCTGAATGCTGTTACAAGGTTTGACAATGAAAGAATAATTCATGTCAGACAAAAAGAGCCCTTCAATCAGCTTCATGCAGCTTTTCTCCTGCAGGGCTATGCCAAAACGAATGTGGAATCCTGAACTGAACCATCCATCACATTTCCCGAGTCTTTCAATTAATGACACTGCAATCAGATCGATGGCGTGTAATAAGAAAAGAGCTTTGCATTTCTATACCTATTAATTCGCTGAGTAACTCCAGTGGTAAAACGTGACCAGAAAGGGGAAAAGAAAAGAAAATTTCATCCTCCCAGCGAGATTTTTGGGGACGTTTAAGCCTCGGTGTCACCCCAAAGCCCTGAATGCTCAAAGCAGAAATCACACAGGATTATTTTTTTCGTTTAAAAGCAGGACAGTCTCCTTTCCACACAGGTATTTTCTGTTGTTAAGCACCAAGCAGACTCTCTAGATTATAAAGAGAAGCCTATTTTTCTTCCAGGCTCAGCCTGGTGTGAGCCAGGGATGTCCTCCCTGCGATGTGAGCACAGTCCCTCCCAGGGCAGGACTCTGCAGCCTCCTCCTCTGCTCTGAAGGCAGTAATTAGCCACCAGATTTCCAGCTCACAACACATGCCAAGGCTGGAGTTACCTCACGCAGTGATTAACCTCCAACAAAACGAGGTGGGGGCAAGAGAGCTGGGCAGGGGGTGAGGGCAGTCGGGACACACACACACACACACCAAAAAAAAAGAAAAAAATCACCCTCTACCAGCAGCCCTGGGATGAAATTAGAGTGACCTCACGTCAGTGAACTGGCATAAGATTTTTGGATCGATGACAAAAAATTATCGAGGCTTTGCAGGCTGGAGCTGCCAAAGCACATTTCAATTCCCTCACTGCGGGCGCTGGGGGGATTGTTTGGAGGAGCTGAACACGACAGGAAAGGGAAAACTGCAGTTAACCAGAACATGGCCACTGGTAAAAGGATTGCAGTTGGAATTGCCTTTCTTTTAAAAGGTAGATTTTGTGCCTTAAAAAACAAAAAAAAAAACCTTCTTTTTGAGTGTTGAGCTCAAACCGACAGGTTTTGCCACCTGACAAGCAGCTTGGGAGGAAGGAGTGATCTGGAGGACCTTGCAGGAGGCAAGAGTGGGTCAGCAGTGATGAGGGACAAATTTTGCCTCCTGAAAGATCCCCTTGTGTTGCCTTGGGCAGGAAACCAGAGGAGAAGTTCCCCCACCAGCACCAACCCTTCCTCTGGGGCAGATGAAGGCCCCGATCTCCAGCACTGACATTATTTCAGCAGCTTTGGCTTTTACCTCAAAGGGAAGGAGCTGCAGCTGTGATAGGAGATGGACCTGGGTCAAAACCTACAACAAGACCTTCTTTTGGGAGCAATAGACTTCCAGGGAGGTTGTGTATTTTGGAAAGGGGAAAAAAAGCCTTTATGAGAGAAAACAAGGGATGGAACAACAGGAAACAAGGGAGGTTTTTCAAGGTTCACTTCACCAAATATCAAGGAGTGCTCTTAAAGGATCATTCCTGGCTTTGCCTCTTGATACCTTTTATGCTCAGATTTCAGTAATTTCAAATTTCAGCAGCATCCTTAAATAAAAAAAAACACCAAAACCAACAAAAAACCACAAACAAACAAACAAAAAAACCAAACAAAAAACCAGCCTTGTTATTGCTGCAGCTGAATGTGCCCATCCATGGAGCCAGACACAGGCTGCAAGCTCCAGCACCCAGGATGGGAACTGAAAACACCAGGGCAACAGGGAAATGGGACCATGCCCACGAGCTGACTTGCCAAATAATTGCAACTAAAGCACAGTGAGAGACGCCCAGACAAAGGACAATAAATAAATAAATTGTGCCCAAGCAAAGACAATTCATTTACAATAAAGCACGGGAGAGTTGAGCTAAAGAAACAGGAGAAAAGGAATCTAGGGGGAGAAGTGGTAAGATTGAGAAAAGGGAACTTTGAATAGGAAGTTGAATGCAAAATATTTATACTGCACATCACTGCATCTTGTCCTTTCTGTGCAGGGGACATAAAGGCACACAGTCGTAGGTGTGGCAGGAAGAACAGGCTTTGGAGCACAGTGGCAGCACCAACACACACCTCAGTGACCTCCAAGGCCCTCTCCCAACACCCCCAGGTAGTTTTGTGCATTTAATAACTAAGATTCAGCAGCTCCAGGGAGTCCCTGAGCCCAGGACTGGGGCAGGTGGCACTGCTGACACAATCCAAGGTTCCCCCGGCGTGACTGGAGGTTTGCAGCCCTGAACAGTGCCCTGCTCTGCCCAGTTGCCAGGCACAGTGTGTGCTCCCCAGCTGAATAACCTACAAATGTCTTGTCTGAGAGCAGGTCAGGCAGAGGGGAGAAAGGGGTGCTGCCTCCAGCCATTATTTCAGCACTGGCTGCCTTCCAGGAGCTCCCAGAGCTTCAGGAGGCACAGGCAGGCTTGCTTACATCTGCTCCCCTCTGCTGTGGCTGCAGACAGGCTCACACACTGCTATTCTCTTCATTTTTTTTTTTTTTTTTACATTTGAAATGGGTTTGGACAGGCTTTCAGCAGGGATTCCCGGGCTCCTTTTCCTCATCTCTCTCAGAGGAGCTTTGGGAGCGACCACTGCAAGTGGATTTGATGGAGAGGAGGCTTCTCGGATTGTTTGCCTTGTCTGGTGGCTGGGCAACGGCAGCATCTGGGCTCCTGGAAATGCATCTGTCTGCAAAAGCTGTGGGGCCTCACTCAGCCCCTGCCAGCAGACAGGACACAAAAAGTAGCCACCTGGACTGCTCAAAGTCACGGCCAGACCTAAGCTTTGGGAGTTCCACATTTCTGGGAATTCAGCTACCAAGGTCCTGGGTTCAATCCCAACATTTTAAATAGCAATTATTCATTTTCCTGCTTTTTACTGTAACTAAAAAGGCACCTTCCCAATGCTCCTGGTGCTCTAGCACATGATTAATACTACAATTACAGCTCAGCATTAAAACAATCAATTCAACAAGGATGCTGCTACCCAGGCACCACCTGTAAAATCTCTCTTATGTCTCCTTTCTAGGAATCCCACCTCAGCTTCCTCCAAATCCAGAGTGCTCCAACCACCTCCTTTCCATCCAAATAAAAGCAGGTATTTCAGTATTTCAGCACCTGCCTTTTACAGATCATTACCTGACAGCACAATATTATTAAAAGGCAGAGAAGAAAATTAGAGGAAAACCTCAAGTGAGATCATAGGATGGGATGGGTTGGAAGGGACCTTCAATGGCATCAAGGTGCTAAAATATCCTGAGGATGTGGATGGGACTGAAAGGCTGGAAGAGGTTGGACATGGTATAAGATCTGAAGAAAGGGGAGGGATTTCCACAAGAGGCAGGGAAAATGGGGAAAATTTTATATTTCCTAGGCACCCAAATGAGAGAGAGGTTTTTTCCTTCAAGACTTGTGTAAGTGCCCACAGATGCTGTGAAGATTTTCAGGAATAGCCCATGGATGGAGACTCTACTTAAAACCAACCAACAAAAGACCCTCACAGGGCCTTTATCTGCATCTCCCAATGACTAAACTTTTAAAATACAGGCATTACATGTTTAGGGTTGACTTTATACTCGTAAGTTTTGATGTAAAAATATCAGTTATCACAACTATTCACGGTCTCCCTCCACGATGAATGGGAAGAGCAACAATTCCAGCAGACAACTCACTTCTTCCTACCCCAGGATCTAAAATATTTAAAGTTATTCACTCTTTGGACATGCCCCCCCTTCTCTTCATTGGTTACAAAGAGATCCTGACTGACCAGCACAACCCCAAACTCCTAATTTTTAGATATTTAAAACTAGACCTCTCCAAAGTGTCTGAGCCCTTGGATGACCAACACTGGGATTTCCTACATGGATGCAGCAGCCTAAAACTGATAAAACCCTTGAATATCCAATGAAATATGAAAAATATCCCATTTGAAAAGCCCCAGCCGGTATTTTAACTGTCCCAAATGACTTTCTGTTGTTCAGACTGACAAGTCTTGTGCACTCCTTTAATACCTCAGGAGTTGGAACTTGTGACAAAAAGGTTATGGACAATGTTATTTGTGCTACTTAAGGAAATATCTCATTAATTCAACTGCCTAATGATTTTCTTGGGTTTGTTACCTTGGTTCTCACCTTCTTATTGTTCTCCTACCTCTCCTACACTTGTATACACACACACACATGTATATTTAGTTTTGACAGAGATAGAGATAACTCTTACAAAAACCATCTTAATTTTAAATAATGCCAAGACACAGGAATAAAGAAAATCTATTTACATTTCTGTGGGCCAAGAAACAAGTCTTATTCACTCAAAAGCTGAGAAATTGGATAATCTGAGGTCCTATCAGATGCTTCTCAGATTTATGCCAAGAGTTATTGAGCCCTAACTGCAAACACAGACACATCAGTGTTCTTTTAGTCAGCTGCTGCATTTCTAAAGGGAATTCACCTCTTCTCCAAGGGTACATCAGTCCCACATAAACTGTTGAACCTGCAGGAATAAGACTTTGCTGATGGTCACAGCAGCTGCCTTGTGGAAGAGTTTATTCCCCTTCCATTAGCCTGGAAAATTACCATTATTATTGAACTCCAAGCTCACCGCTGGTGTTTGGGCTCAGCTTTCTGCAGGGGAACACAACAGGCTGAGTGTGCACTGGGAGTGTGATTCAAAGGCAGAATATCAGGATTATACACTGCTTTGGCTCACTGGAGAAGGCACATGAGTTTGAACACCTGTGTGTGAGAGTCCAAGAGGAACAGATTTTTGGTTCCCCCCAAAGAATTCTGAGACCAGCCTTGTTTGGTCTGGAGTGGTTTTATCAAAGCTTTGCATTTTGTAGAAATCTGGTAAAATTAATAATCTGGTAAAAAAAAACTCTAAGCAGTTTTTGGCACCTAAAACCCACAGAGTGGATGATCCTGCAGAACAAAAAGAGTGAGTCTGAACACTGAGTTTACCTTACAGAGAGATCAGAGGCCAGCTCCACTGGACAAGTTTGATACACCTGCCCTGTCTGTGTCCTGGACACTTCCAGCTATTTATACAAACACTACTGGCTTATCAGACCATTTTCCAAGCTTTTTTAATCCAGTTTCTCTTAGGAATTCACCTTCAGAAAGTGTTTTGAGAAGCTGATGCTGTAAAAACAGCGTTGCCCCCCTATAACTCAGATTACCTATGAGCTTGCTCAGACCCAAAAAAACACCCTCTGTAAGGCAAGTTTAGCCTGGTATAAATAAGTGGGTTGAGCAGTGAGGTTTTAGCCTGTTTTTCCAGTTGAAAATCTGGCCCAAAGAAGCCTGAAGAACTGGGGAAAAAAACATATACAAACCGTGATCAGAGCCTTAGGTTTCTAAACCGTATTGAGGTTGCAAAAACAAATTGACATCAACATATGGGGAAAGTCTGAAGTTGCAGCAAACATTCACAAATGTGAGAAACTTTGGCATGCAAGAAGTCCCCATTAAATTCAAATATACAATGCACAAGATTAAAGTTATTCAGAGGCATTAGTGTTTGCAAGATCAGCCCCCTGAGATGTCTCTGTGTAGTAACAGTTACTTTAGGTTTAATCTGTTATTGCATTAATATCTATAAAGAGCATATATAAATACAAATCAGATGGCAGCTGCAGTCTCACTGAAGGAAAAGATTGAAGGGCTTTGGGGGGGGGGAACTAAAATTTCCATGATGGCAATTTCCAGCCCCACGCATTTTGGGATTCTCATCCTGCCCAAACTGCAGCTATTTTTTTTTCCCCCATACACATACATATATATGAGAACAAAAAAAGGCAAAGAAATTAATTAGAAGAAGAAGAAAAGGACAATACTAATGGGAAAAATTGCTTCCAAATGGACAGATTGCCCTTGCACAGGAGCAAGTGATGGTCTGAAGTGTGGCAACCCCCCTCAGATTTCTTTGAAAAGCCTGATGTGCTCTACTTAACACTTAAGAAAATTCACTGGGGAATAATGACCTCTAATTTATTTTGGCTACAGTGATGTTCATCTGTGCTTCAGTTCATCTTGCTCTGAAGATTTCAGGGTAGTTTTTAACCAGGGACTGACTCATTCTCTAGCTGCCTGGTAGTTAATCTGCTTGGATATTTCCCCAAATAACCATCTGCTCCACCTTGTATTTGTTTCACTCTGTGACTATCTTAGTTCTTGGTCTGTCCTGCTGGTTTATTCAGCACTCTTTAAATTTCTCCTCTGGTCTTATGTCTGGTTGCTTATGTTTTGGACAGACAATAGAGGTGATACAGGCCATTATTCATGAGAAGCTTCAAGTGTAACGTGAGAAACATCTCATCTCCTGACCCCTGTTAGCATAAGAATTGCTGATAAAATTCTGGACTGAAAGAGAAGAATCTTCTGGGAAAAATATAGGCAAAAGTTTCACTTGAGATGTGTTTTGTAAGAATAATCCAGATTAATTCCCTGCCTAAGGACCAGATCTAACTCCTGGTGCAGTTACCAGGAATCCAGAGAGGTGGTGTGGGACAGAACTAAGATGCTTGTGAAATTTTAAACAGGAGATTATTCTTTACCACTCCTGCAGCCTGTGCTCTTTATTTTATATTTTTTATCCAAGAATCATGAAGTGATTTGCACCCTTGAGTGAATGAAGCCTCACAACACTATTGGAGAGGGTGTAAATATAATTCTGTTGATTCCACATCTGGGTCAGCTGAATTAAAGATTGAAGGGATCTCCTTCCATCACGTGTCATCAAGTTACCAAGTTTTAACCAGTTTTAAGAGATTTTAACAGAGTTACATCTGAAAGAATTTTGGGTGAAGCAGTGGGAAAATCACATATACTGCAAAAAGACGGTCAAAGGATCATCAGACACTAAACTCAGAGTACACCTGACCACAGGTACCAAATTTTGGCAGCAGCTGAGCACAGACCTACAGTTCAGAAGCCAAGCAGGAGCTGACCCACCCTGTTTCCTGAGGATGTTCCTATGGAAAACCCGCAGACACACGGATTCATTTGTCCTCAAGCAACCAGCGCCGCACCACAAAACCCCTACGGATCATTCCAGGGGCCAAATTCTTTCCAACAATCATTCTCAAAGCCCGTTGACTTCACCCAAACTCATCCCGTTTTCAGATGTATCAGTGGATCCAGAAATTTTGTATCACATTTGCTGGAGAGTCCAACACTCTCTGAGTTCTGTGTGGAGAATAGAGTAACACAAAACACTGAAGTTTTTGCACCTCTAGCTCTGGTGATTCTAATCTCTTATTCTTCCTTTTCCTTGTATCAACCCCAAGCAGAGCATTGGTGCTGTTTGTGCTTCCTCTGGGTGTTATTTCACACCAAAACAACATCAGCAGGGTTGCTTTTGCAGAAGTTGAGCTCTAAATCTACTGAGCCCAAACTAAATCATTGCTATTTTAAAGGAAAAGCATGGAATAAATGGCAAACAGCAAACCACACAGGCAATTAGTATTTTAGGATAGAGTCAAGGGAAAAAAATCTACATGTAAATACTCCAACTATTCCAAAACAACGTCAAAACACACCAAGAAATGTTTATGGATGCTCCAACTGCTAATGGCATGCAAGAGGCTTATCTTTCAACTATCACAGGTCAGTGAAAAGGAATATGTGAATTTGCAAATGTTCCTTGCTTGGCTGATCCATCAATATGATAACTAATACACACTTAAACTCCTCGATGCACTGCCTGAAATTAAAACAACCAGATAGCACAGAAAGAGCTTAAATAACCATTATCAATGGATTTCAGATAAAAGTCAAGAAATAATTCCAGGAATATCACCCAACACAATCAAATGAAATAGCTTTGGGAACGGGTCAGGGAAGTGTGAGCTGGCAACCAATTACATTTCCCATGCAGAGGCAGTTCAGTAAAAAGTCTCCCTGACATAAAAACCTTGACAAAGTTGGTTCAAGCTACACTTCTCACTAATTGATGGGGAAAAACCATCAGTAAACCAACAATCTTCTACTTCCAACAGTGTCCAGGGCAGAGAGGATGTTTGCTTAAAGGGAGGGTTTGGGGACAGGCTGTACCTTTTCTCTCCTTGTTTTGGGAAGTCAGGAGTGGCTACTCAGATTTATATGTTGATCATGGCAATGTATGGTCTGGAATATCCTTGTGGTCAGGTGGGGTCACCTGTCCTGGCTGTGTCCCCTCCCAGTTCCCTGTTCACCCTCACTGGTGGGGTGAGGAGCAGGAAAAGCCTCTGTGCAGTAGTCAATAAAACATCCCTGTGTGATCACCCCTGTGTTCATCACAGACCCCAAACCCAGCCCCATGCTGGCTACTAAAATCAACCAGGCAACATTTTGATTTTAGTCATTCAGAGGTTCCATCTAAAATTAGGGCACCTCAAGGCTCCTGACACACTCCACAGTCCAGGTCCTTAAGAAAAATGTCAAACATCACTCAATTCACCACAAAAAAACTTGTAATTCAGGAGCCATGGAAGAACAATCTCACCCATTAGTCCCGGGGAGGGCGTTTCAAAACCAGGCCAACATGGGGCAGGGTCAGCACTGAACCCACACACAAAGTTTGAGGGGGGAAATGCTTCTCCCTGTTAATCCTGTCTCAGTTCTGGCCCAGCTGCCTCTGGGGTTTCTCCTCTCTCCTGGGTGGGACCCTGCAGCTCTTTGATTGCCTTGCAGATCTGCAGCTATGTCATTCCTGGCTGACCTTCCCAAAGCCCAGATGTTTTCCTCTCACAGCTGCCAACAAACCAGCCTGGACCTGGGTTACTCTTAAGCCTTTCAGGGCCTTCAGCAACTTTTTGACAGCTCTGAGAGGTTGGGGGAAGAAGGAGGAGAGATGGGAGCCATCTCCTCCATCATTTTAGCCTTTATTTTCCTTTCCCCCCCCAGAAATGCACCCAGAAAAATAACATCACACAAACTCCTGGCTGTGGAGCCATTTCTTGGATAACAGGGCAGTGGCTCACAAACATGTTACTGCAAAACGTGGAAAATTGTCCTGTCTCCATTTCCAAGCCCTTCTTTCCCCTCCACACAGAGTGTCTTCTAAATAGAGCACAAATGACTATCATTAAAGATGAAGTTTGTGGGTTGTGAAGCTTTGGATGTTTAAAAAAAAAAAAATCAGATAGAGCATGTCAGCTCAGCCCAAATCAAAGCAGAGGATCACAGGAGATGGTCAGAGCAGCCCAAGTCACACATCTGCACTAGGACTTGAAACCCCATGTTTTAGCCTCTTCTCCCACACAAAATTTGTCTCCTATATGAGTGTTGCATTTGGGGGTTTATGGGAGCTATTGGGATGCATATCCCTGATAATTATATAAATAATAATATATAATAATATTATATATAATATTATATTAATATTATTATATATTAATTATATATTATTATATTAATAATATTATATATAATTATATAAATATATAAAATAACAACATGGGTTGTGTCTCATCCTTCCTGCTTCCCAGAGGATCACAAGTACCATCTTATCAGCTGCTGCTGAGATATCACAGCAACCTGTTCTGCTTGTGCCTGTGCAGGACTGGCCAACAGTATTCCACAAAAACCTCAGCTGGCATCACTGGGAGCTCACCCAGGATCATGCCCAGACCCTAGAAATGCCACCCATAAAAGCCCAGAACACCCTCACTTCCTGAAACCAAAAGTTAAATACCCTTTGTTAATGTCAAAGCTCAGCCATTTAAGCCCATCATCCAAAACCACACCACTTTTAGGTGTTGGTTTCTTTGAAGGGGCTGAAGGAACATAAATTAGCCCTAAACACCTTGGCTTTTCCAAGAAGAGATGTTTCCACGAACAAATGAAGAAAACAGACTCCCAGGGGCCCCTCATAAAATCTGGCATGTGCCTCCACTGAGAACATTTCAGACCAGCATTTCCTGGGGCATTTCTGAACTCCATTGATTCACGGGCACAAGATTTCATCTCCAGCCCCGCAAAAGGACCGGGCGACAAAGGTGGGAGAACAATGCATCAAGAAAAAAATGGAGAGCTTTTTTTTTCCCCCCTCAAATTAATTAAAAGAAACCAGGCCTGATTCCCTCTGTTTGACACCAGTAGGATGGCACTGAGTCCTCAGGAGTTAGTCCTGATTTACTGCAGCCCCTGGGAGTCACACACCCCCAGCACAGGAGCCACCCTGAGCTGCCCTCACCCAGGGCTCCAGCACGAGGCTCCCCACATCTGCAGCCAACTCAGAGCAAATTTTACTCATCACCCATCCCTTTTTTCCAATCCATTATGTTGACCATTAAGGTAATCACATGAATTTGTAAGTCTGAGATGGGGGAGCCATGTGAGCCTCCGTGGTTGGGTTTCTATGGAAACAATTCCCCCGGCATCCTCGGTCCACATTCCGTATTCCTGCGACTGTCTCATTCACACGCTCAAAAATCCCCGTTTTCCAGACACTCATTTCAGGAGGGTGGGGTTTTCTACTCCTTCCTCTTCCTCCATTGAGCTGGATGTCACTGGGAGGATGTACCTGGATGTGCCCCACTCCTGACCCAGAGGAATCAGGGTGGGCAGCACAGTCTCCACAGAGCTTTTGTCTTTTTGGTGCAACTGGCAAGACTGAAAATTAGTCCTAATGATGTTTGAGAAGTTTGGCCACTTTCTTCCCTCAGGGAAGGTCACACACGAATTCCAAAGGAAACTGGGATCTGTAGCAACTTCCATGAAGTAGCTGCCACCTTCCCACCTCCTTCCTCTGCTCCCTGGCAGCTTCACCCATCCCATAAAAGCAATCCCTTATGTGAAAGGTGGCAGCTTCTCTCCAAGTGCAGCCAAGACACGCCAGACTTCAGCCCTGGGATGGAATCACTCCCTCCCCAGCTGGAACAAGGAGCAGGCAAGGGAGCCAGAAATTAACTTCCCCGTTAAAATTTGGCCATGATGCTTCAATTAACACTCCATCCTTAGGAAAAGTACCACATCCCAAGCAACAGGGCCTCCATCACTTCCCTTCTGAGCCTGTTTCTCAGTACAATGGGCTTCACACTTAATTTTCCTCCGAGTCAGCCCACGTGTTTAATTGCTCAGCCTCCCTGTAATTCAATCCCCGTGGACCACTGGGAACAATTCCTTCCTTGTGTCTGCAGAGCTGCCACCACCCTGATCAACTCAGCAAGGACAGAACTAAGGGTTTGGAAGGCTGAAAACACGAGCTGCTACACCTACTCCGAGCAGCTACACTGAGTAGTTGGGGTATTTATAGGCTGCTCCTCTGTGCAAGTGCCACGTACACCCAGGAGTGGGTTACACCTGCAGCTCCTCAGTGCTTCTCATGGCAACATCCCACGTTTTCTGGGACTATATTAGATTTTTCTCTACTGGCTTAAAAGCTGCCTGCATTTCTGCAACAGCACATGAAGAACGAGGTAAAAGAAATGTCCTTTCAGTCCATCCTTTTGCCAATACTCAGCTGAAGCATTAAATGAAATTTTAAGCTTTGCTGGCCCTGCTTTGCCAGCATTTTGCCCCAGAACAGACATCACCAAGGCAGAGGTGCTACAGAAGGAAGATGTCCGAATATTATCTGCTTTCACCTCTTTGTATTCCAAATATATCAGGAATTACCTTGCAGGAGTTAAAACACCAGTTGCCTCCTTAAACTACCACTTGCACTCCTGCTGTGCCAGTTTTAAAGGAGCACTGGGGCTGCATTTTCAGACAGTATAATTTGGCCCAGATCCCTTTGCTCCATTGTTTTCACTGGGACTGTTCTAAGTTGCACCAGATGAGGATATTGCTCTGAAAAGATTTCGCTTTAAAACAAACACACAAACAAAAACAGGTTCAGACAAGACCAGGGATTTTTGAAGCTGCATTCCTGCCTCCAGAACCTTCCAATGACTTGCAGTAGCCTCTGCTCCACCAAGCCACAAATTTGTAACGCTTTAATCTTTCCATGTAAGTCAGTTCCTCTCCGCCCTTAATTGTTTTTGTTGCTCTTCTCTGAATTCCGTCCAATTTACCACACAGTGCAGGCTCCATTACATCCCAAAGGCCAGAAGGATGGTGTACAGAAGCTCATTTTCAAATTCTGTGACCTCGATTCTTGGGAGGATTTCAGAGACCAGACACCAGGCTATAAATGAAGAATGTGAGCCCGTATAGCTGGGTAATTTAAATGCATTTTCTGTGAATAAATCTACCCGGTACTTTCTTGATCTGTGCAATCTTCTGCCATAGGGGCCTAACATAAAAATACTTCAAAGGCTCCAACAAATTCCCTCAAGATGTGATCTTCAGCATTTCAAAAGCTGAAAGACATAGACAAGGTTTAAAGTGATCATGATATATTTTCAAGGTAACACTCCTCAGCAACTCCTGTTCACCCATTTCTTGAAAGTGAAATTATATCACCTCTCTCTATATAGATCTTTTTAACTTATTGACTCGCTCATGAGCAAGGCAAAGATGAAGTGAATTTGACTTTTGGTTGGGGGTTTGCTGTAGCTCATTATCTTTAAATGAAGCACAGCAATGCTTCCTTCCTTCCAATACCTACTAGACAGTTCCAAGTGGAAATCCTCCAGCCACAGGCCCTCACCACTTCCCTCTTTGCAGCACTAACAAAGTTTAGATTTGGATTCAAGTTTCAGCCCCTGTGTCGGGCCGAAACACAACCCCAGAGCAGCAACGCTTCAGTGAAAGATTATTTTTATGTTACACCTCCGTCCCATCTCTGATATTAATTATACACTTGGAGCTTTAAGCCCAGAGATATTTTAAAACTGGTGCTCTTGGCTGAAACCAAAGATTCCTCGTGTCTTCCAAGCAGTTCCCTAACAAACTCCCCGGGACTGAGGCATATTTAATGAGAATGCAGATGATCAGTCCCAGCCCTCCTTGCACAGTTAACTCAATCAACAAACTACTAATGACTCCAGCATGGCCCAGCTTTTTTGGCTAATGAGAACCTTATTGACCAGCTTTTCCCCGTTCTGCCAGGATCAAACGCCAATATGGAACCAGTTCTGGGACAACTGTAACATTACCCTGCCAGCAAAACGCTGAGCAGCCACGGGACAAAGCCTGAGGGTCACCAGGGAGCCCCTTTCCCAGCCCTTCCATGGGATGTGTCTGTCTGGGGAAACCAAACTCCTGAGGAGCCCAGAGCTCCCACCTTGGTGCGTGGTATCTCAGAATAGCCTTTTGTTCCCAGCACCACTCCTCCTCCTCCTCCTCCTCCTCCTCCTCCTCCTCCTCCTCCTCCTCCTCCCTGCTCTCTGCTGCAGGGTAATTTGTAGCAGGTGAGAAGTAAATACCTTCTGCTTCCTCTCTCTTTCACTTTTGTTGCTGCAATTCCACCTCACCTCCATTTTTTTTCTCTTCCCTCCTGCTCCAAACAGGAGTCAACTGACCCTAGGAAAGAATTCAGGGGTATATATAGATCACAGAGTCTGTCTTACCCCTCCTTATCACCAATATGGACCATTTTCCATATGGAAACCCAACAGGTGATCATGCTGTGAAAGAAGGGCAGTATTTATTTATTATTTATTGCAGAGCCTGAGGACTGAGCTGGGGAATAGTTCATTGAGTGTGATCTTGCCTGTTACACAAAGATTTGCTCCCATGGAAAGAATTCCAGTGACCTTCAGTCATCTTTGTTTCCTTCCCAAATCACCTTCAGTTCCTGGGATGGTCTGATCTGCAAAATGGCCAATTTCTAAACCAGATTTTCCACCCTGTACCCTGGAGAAAATGCTCCAGTCTGACCAATTTCTCTCCATCAAGAGAAGAACCCTGGGTTTCATTTTTGTCCACACAATCATTTTTCTGGGGGCCAAGTTGCTTCCTTTCCCCAACCCTCCACTCTCCTCAATCCAACAGAGACAACACAGAATGTTTTGCCCTCTGGAAAGTACAACTGCTCCAGGAAAAACCAAACCAGGTATTATTTTGCTTTTGAGCAGCTTCATGCTGCATCACTCGAGAGCCACAAACTCTGTCATCCTTGGCTGCAACCAAACCAAAGCAAAAAGGGGAGAGAAGGAGCAATTAGGATTTGGGAATCACTGAAAAGCATCAATTCTCCAAAGTTTCTTTTCACACCAAGCTCATTTGCTGGTTTGCCTGAACAGAAGTCATGGAGAATGCACACAGCCCATCACCAGGGACTCCTTCTTCTTTAAGAGGAGCTCCCACACAGTTCACTCCACTTTTAAAGGCTTAAATATTAAATATCGTTCAGCCAAGTCATGGTGGGGGTCCATGCTTGACTTCATTCCTCTCTTAACAATGTCCTCAGGCCAGGGGACTGGAATTCAGACACTTAATAACTTCCCTGGGCTGAGAACTCTTCACCTGGGGCGTGCTCTGCTCTTATCTGCAGCTGGAAATGTTCCTGTTCGTGCCATGCTCTGCCCTGGCCACAGCACTCCTTGCTCCACTGACTTTCTTCTGCATTATCTTAACAGGTTCAAACTTCCCAGCCCCACCTGTGGGTCCACACAAACCCTTTTTCTGGTACCTTCCTACTCCCTCTCACTTTGGCTTTCATTCTACAACACCAAACCCCTTTGTCCCCTTCTCCTACCCCAGTTTCCCTGTCTCCTGTGCCACCCATGCCAGGGCTGATCCCCAGATCTCTGTCACTCTGCTGTGCTGACCTGTTCTGTTAAAGGATCTTTTACTCAGCCTCCCATTTTTAATGCTGTAGGGCCTAATTTCTAACAGTTCTCCATCCTCTTCTCACACACATTCAGCTTTCCAAGAGCAATTCCAGTGACACATGAGCAGTGGCTGGAGCTCCACATCCACAGGCAGATCCTGAAGAGTTTCTACTCTTCCCTTCCAGCATTTTGAGAGGTCCTGCACAAACATTGATCACATTTATCTCCTCCAACCACCTAAGTTCCCAAAGGAAAATTCAGTATGAGGTCCAAAACTGTGTGATTTAAGCCCATTCTTGTCCACTGCAAGTAGATAAAAGAATCATTATGGTTGGAAAAGACCATTGAGCCCAACCATCAACCCAGAGAGCAGCCATTCCCTCCCAGCAAGGTTTAAGAGATGTCTAAGTCACTCTAAACTTTATTCTCCCAGGCATCAAGTTCTTGAAATATATGACTGGCAACCCTCGTGTAAAGTAAATTAAAGTTACAGCAAAATTAACTTTGCCAAAGCTCTTGGTTTTCCTTTGCAAATGGAACAGGGCTTCAGCACAGCCAGTTTTTGTGCTACTTCCTCAGATTGCTTTTAGGTTCATTAAGTTCCAGCTTCAGGAAGAAAATGGTAGCATTTGATTTATGGGTAAAGGGGAAGGAGGATGAAGTAAGCAATAAATCCAGTTACAGCAGTGCTGCTCCAGCTCTCTGCAAGCCAGTCCCAAGGAGCCCCCAAATTCCAGTCCAAGATCAGCAGCCAGGGCTGATGTTCTGCACAAGTCCTCCCCTCTCTCTGTGCCTCAGTTTCCCTCATCAGAATAAGATGATGCCAACTGTGAAGCTGAATCCTGGGATATCCGCCAGAAAACAGAAAACTGCTTCCTTAAAATGGGTTATTTGTGACTTCCCAAGCAAATATGAGAAAATGAATGAATTTTCTGCCTGGGTTTTGTCTCTTTTTATTGCCTTTGAAGAGCTGAGAGGAATGACTGGAAGGTTCTCTGGACAAATCAATGAAAGTAACACCCAACAAATGACCTTTCCTCAGCGTCTCATAAGTACCTGTCAACTCCAGGAGTGCCACCACGACTGAATAGAGAGATTTAAAGCCAGACTATTCATTGGAGAGCAAACTATTATTCTAGAGGTTTAAATGAATTGGCCAGTGGCCAGCCTTCCTTACTGCTTAGGTACCACTAGGAAAATGGAAAGTGGCTGCTACTTGGCTTGCACAAAAGCATAGAAGGGGGGGGGAAAGTCCTTTAAGAGGAACAAGAACCAGGCTGTTCAACTGTTGATGGTCTGTAAATACCAGAGATGGCCTCTATTTTATGGCATCACTGACCATCCACCAGCTAAGCAGACTGTAATGAATGAAATCAAAAAATAAAAAGGCTGATAATAACCCTTATTTTCTTTTCTACAGTAGATACTACTCACCTGCCATCTGCAGTTCTGAATTAAAAGCTAAATAATCTTCTCTGGTACATCTCATGTTTGCCAACACTTCAGACTAGGACTTACAAACCTCACCTGAATTTTGCTTGCCCTGCTGAGGAACCCAAGTTAGTTCTGGGCTGCTGTACTCTGCAAATACCCCAGACTCTTACAATTGCCTGGGGAAAGAGACCAACCCCCAGCTGGCTCCAACCTCCTGTCAGGGAGTTGCAGAGAGTCAGGAGGTCTCCCCTGAGCCTCCTCTTCTCCAGGCTGAACAGCCCCAGCTCCCTCAGCCTCTCCTCACAGCACTTGTGCTCCAGTCCCTTCCCCAGCCTCGTTGCTCTTCTCTGGACCTGCTCCAGGACCTCAATGTCCTTCCTGAACTGAGGGGCCCAGAACTGGACACAGCACTCCAGGGGTGGCCTCACCAGTGCTGAGTCCAGGGCAGGAATCACTTCCCTGGACCTGTTGGCCACACTGTTCCTGAGCCAGGCCAGGATCCATTGGCCTTCTTGGCCACCTGGGCACACTCTGGCTCCTGTTCAGCTTCCTGTCCATCCACACTCCCAGCTCCCTTCCTGCCTGGCTGCTCTCCAGCCACTCTGTCCCAGCCTGGAGCTGCCGGGGGTTGTTGTGGCCAAAGTGCAGGACCCGGCACTTGGCCTTGTTGAACCTCATCCCGTTCAAGCAGCTGCTTTGCCTCTCTCAGGGTCGTGCCACCTCACCACAGGTGTTCTACCAGCTCAGCTGCCTGGGGGACAGGCCCTGAGAGATTCCATCTCCCCCTTTTTGTTTTCTGTTGCTGCCACGTTCTAACCCCTCTTATTTTTACTCCTCGGGGCCGTTTAAAAGCTCCCCGTTCTCGAGGCACCTCGGGGGAAGCTCGTGGTCGCTCTGTGGCTTTCCAAAAAGGAAGGCTGCATTTCGGATGACACGCAGTAAAACAGCCTGACCATGTGTAAAAATAAGATTATACAGCACAGCCCACGGTTCCAAGTAGCCCAGCTTTGCCACAGATAAGGCAGATGGAGGAGCTTAGGATGTAAATTGAGCACTTTTTCTTCAAAAACTACCCAGCTGCTGAAGGTGCAAAAGGCAGAGTTTTAGGATAAGCTTTGTGGTGCAATTTGTTTCCATCACACCCTGCTTATGATGATTTAGCTGAGTGGATCCAGAATCTGTTACAGTAAAACAGGTCAGAGTGGATATGGGAAAAGATATTTCTATTCTTCAAAGGCAGAAAAACAATTTTTCATCTTTTCTGACTGGATACAGTTAAAGAAGATTACAGCTGGTATGATTGCTTTTGGCAGCCTAGTGTTTGACCTATAATTCTGTAAAAATATAACTAACCCTTCAGATATTGACTGTCAGGAATTTTCCCCCATGTGCTTTTTGTTCTTCTCGGCCTATTTCGTATGGAAAATTTACCATATTATAGATGTGCATATAAAGATTCCTTGGCCTATTTCACGAACAGACAGAACAGATTAAACTCAACAGAACACAACCAACTGCTCAAAACTGGTCACAGAATCACAGGAGGGTTTGGGTTGGGAGGGACCTTCAAGATCTTCTCGTTCTGATGCGTTGCCACGAGCAGGGACACTTCTCCCTGGAGCAGGTTGCTCCAAGCCCTGTCCAACATGGTCTGAAACACTTGGGCAGAGCTGCCTCCTTGCCTTGGCAGCTGAGGGAGCTGAAACACTTGGGCAGAGCTGCCCCTTGGCCCTGGCAGCTGAGGGAGCAGTGGTGCAGCCAGCCCAGCCCGGGGCAGACGTGGTGACAAAGCCCAGAGGAAGCGGCTGTGCTGCACAGACACCTCTTGCTCCCACCCCATCCTGCACAGACACCTCTTGCTCCCACCCCAAACAGAGGGAAGGGAGAAAACCAGGCTCTGAAAGCTGTTTGTGTGGCTGCAGCAGCCTTTGGAGGAGCAGCACTACAGGCACAGAGAGGTGAATTAACTCCCTCGTGTCTGTGGGAGAAGGGAGAACACGGAAAGTCCAACGTCAGCCTTGCATCAGTTCAAGCTCAGTGCTGAAGTCCAGCATTAGCTGCTCCAGGTGCAGCCTGTGCTTTAGGGAGTCCCTGAAGGGAGGCCACAGGGGCTGCCTGGTGATTTTTGGAGGGAGTTGTTGATGACAAAGATCCTGGCCCGGGATGGGGAAGGGAGGTTAATGCAGCCAAGCCCAGAACAGGCCCCGTGCAACTCCTTCCTCGCTGCTCCAAGTTTAACTTTCTCTGTTTACTTTTTAATTTAATGTATTCTTTTGATCTCTCTTCCTCTCCTTTCTCTTGTCTCCCCGAGTTTGCTGACACAGGAGAAGCATGACAAGCTCAGACAGGCTAACCTACTTTTTTCTTTTTCTCTTGTACATGTTAACGCTCCCACTCTTCTACCCAGCATATGAAAGCTCATTGCAAGTATCATTATAATGATACTACCAGTCCCCTGTGAAGTAATTCCCCCAACTGACAGGTGAAGAAACTGAGACACACAGAGCTCTTAAATTACTTGCCCCTCAAGCTTACAGAGGAATCCAGCAACACAAGTGGAAATGAAACCCAACAGGCTCCTGTTGTCCTTGGTCCCAATCTATATAAAATTATTATGCCTCCACCCAACACAGGTCTGTCAAATACCTCCACTTCTAAACAGACTAATAGCAAAATTTTAGGTGTCAGTCACATAGGTTTACACATTTCTATGGTTTAAGGAACCAAGGAACTCTCATCACCACGTCCTGGGTGCCTTCAGTCTGTGCTGTCACCTGTGAGTTGGGTTCAAGGGGTCTCTAAAGCTCAGGGTGAGTGTTCATGGCTCCATCTCACCTGCTCTCTGCAGCCCCAGACCTGTACTCAGAGTGGAACTGAGCTTGTTTACACACTCAGCCACGGAGTCTGACCCAGATTTTTACATTTAGGCTGAGCTTCCAAACACACTGACCTGAATTCCCTGTGTGTGCTTGTGTTTGGCAGTTTCAGCTGGACTTGGACAGGTTGTGTCCATCCCTGGAAGTGTCCAAGGCCAGGTTGGATGGGGCTTGGAACAATCTGGGATAGTGGAAGGATGATCTTTGATGTCCCTTCCAGTCCAAGCCATTCCATGATTCTATAAGTCCAAAACCACACACAACCAAATTTCATCCCATGGATATCCCTCAGCCAAGCTGTTTTCCCTCTTTGTATGGAACAATTCAGTGCTAAGCCCTGAGCTGGACTTTACAGAGATCAGATTTCCACTTATGACACTGACTAAAATTCAATATTCATCACACCTCCCAGGATACAGAATCATCTTCAGCATTAACAAACCCCAACTTTCAAAAGTACACCTTGAAAATTAGTCTAAAATTACTTGAATTTACACATTGACTGCTTTGGGGTTAATATTCTCCAAGATCTTCTGTGCAACAAATCATGCCTTTTTTATTTTATGAAAGCTGAAATTAGCACATTGCCTTGGAGCTCGGCCTTAAAGGCAAAAAATCCAAATACTACAAGGAGCGAATGATAAAATGAAAAGTGGACAAAGCACAGAATGTCTACACCAGAGCACTCAGAATAATCAAATCAGGTTAATTTTTGAGGTAAGTTAGTCGAGCACTATTTAAATCCCTGTTTAGATGGTTCACTTCACAATCAGAGTGGCTTGAATTAGATTTCACTAAATTTACTTTGGAAGAGAGTCAAATTGAAACAAAATCACTTTCCACCATGAACAAGAGTGACCACAAAGGGGCTCAGTGCAGTTTAATGCATTTTATCCATTCATCACCAGTTTAATATGAATTAACTTCTGCCCATCCCAGTGTAGACAAGCCCACAGTTCTTTACATCTCCATGTGCAATAATGCTCCCTTTCAGTCCAGTTCTAATGTCTAATTATCTTGAACACAGCGACATCCACACCACTCTAGAAAGAAATCAATCCTCCCTTTGCTCTGAGCTATAAATGCATGTATTCCATAATCAGCCTAACAGGACAGACATATGGGATTGTACATCTGGGGAGCACACCAGAGGCCATCTCACATATTAAATTATTTTGCAACCATCCCTCTCAGACCCAGCTTTGGGTAGTTCTCCCTTTCCACGCTAGAAAACTTGAGAGATGTTTTTGGTTTGTGAGATATTAAATAATAACCTCTCAGCATTACTGGAATGCTTTTCACTCCTAAAAATCTCCCTCTGCACCTTATGCATCTTATCTCCAGCATTTCTTTGCCCTGCTGGAACTCTCTGCTCCTGCCATCAGCCTTGGGACTCATTTCTCCCATCACTGACACGTGGTTGCCTCTGGGGTTAAAAGTGAGCACAGAGATACCTCTGTGGGACAGACAGCAAAGGAGGAAAAACTCCTTTTTTCTAGGACTTTTTCTAAGGCTTCTAGGACAGCAACAGGACATGGAGCAAATGTGAACTGGATTCAGACACGCTGAGGGGTCTAAAACAAACCCAAGCCCAGCAGCTCCTCAGGAAGGCACTTGAGGGCAATTTTAATTGTTCTATTTTTCCTTCTGACTTTCCCATCCAGTGGGTGCCATCCCACGTGGCAAGGAGAAAAGGCAAATTAAAGGAAAGGCCACAATGATGTGAAGGTGAAACTGAGACTCAGAAGGAGCCAAAGTGGTCAGAGCAGGAACCTTCCTGCTGTCCCACGACACCCTCTGCACCGAGAGCTGAAGAGCTCTGCCAAAACCTGGGTTTCTTGCACAAAGTACACAGGGATACACAAAAAAATACAGGGATACACAAAAGTCACCAAGCTACTCACATCAATTTATGCCTAAAGCACAAAAATATCTTGGTAGTGGCAACACAAGAGTGGAAGAAACCTCAAGATCTTCAGGTTTCCCTCCGAGTTATAAACCACCCAATATTTTCCCATTTCAACTAAAAATGGGACCCTCCTGGAAAAATTGGGGAAAAGACATTTTGGGCAACTCTTCTCCAGTGATATGCTCCCAAAAAACCCCCATGAGGTGGGTTCTAGCCAGGATTGGTGTTATCAGAGAGAGATAAATTGGATCTCAGGTGAGGAGCTGGATCTCAAGGGCAGCTGGTACCAGGTATCAGTCAAATGTTGGCATTTCTCCCCCTCTCCTTCAAGTTTTCCTCGAAGGTCCAAGAAATAATTCACAGAAGCACAGGGTCTTTTCTGTGCTGGAACTGCCTTTCCCTCTCTCTCTCCCTCCATCTGTTTTAGGAGAGTGGCAATGTTCTGAAAAGACCGGATCTTGTTTGAGTTTATTGCTGTTGGGGGCAAAGTGAAAAGAGTGAGACCCATAAACACAAAGATGCCAAGATACAAGGAGACTGACTTCATGCTTGAATGCCCAACCCTGACTGCTTTGTTCCCTGAGAATAACTAGCATCTTGGTGGAGGTCACATACATATATATATTTATATATCTTTGCCACAATGAAGAAAGTGAAGGTGGGAAAAGACACCAATGGACCATTTAATTGCCTACGGTACAACATCTCTTTGCCCCTTGAAGAAATCATAAACCTTATTTTTATTCTCATTTCCACTCTGAATTGATACCTTCTGTTTTACTTTTCCCCTCCACAGAAATGTCTCTGAGTGATTCCCTGCACAAAATCTTTGGGGGAAGGAGAACAAACATTTATGGCTGCACAACACAAACCCACTCAGAACCCAAATCACATGTCAAGTAACAAGATTTAACTGTAAACTCTGAATTCAGGGCAGACTGGTTGAAGTTTCACTAAACTCAGTCATCCCAGGCTAATTTAGTGCTTTCTGTGGCAGCAGCTCCCAGCAAATCACCTGGAAATCTCTCACACTTCAGGTCCAGAGCTCTGTGCATCCCTCTGAAGCCTGACCTTCCCAGCCCCTCTGCCCTGACCCACAGCAGTGACCCCAGCCCAGGTACTCCTGGGTCAACAGTCCTGAAGAATGAGCCCTAAATTTCCAAGGAAAGCAGTGACTTTGCTTTTTGTGAACTCCTTAAAGCTGCCTCTGCTCTGCTGCCGAACTCAACAAGCCTCAACCCCAACATCACCATCATCCCACTGGTGATCCAGGGGTCACTACTTTGTGCCTCCAATTTGGTCAAAAACCCAGGCTAGGTGGGAGGAGGGAGTCCATAAAACACCAGGCATCCCAAGGACACCATACCAGTCCAACAAAGTTTTCCAACAGAGTTTTCCACAGCCCAGGCCACCCCGTTTCTCCAGGGGAACATGGAAGCAACATGTTTTTCCCCAGGGAAATCCTGGGGTTGGAAGGAAAGGTCATGAGAGCAAACCCCACTGAGTTCAGCAGAATAATGAAAGAGGCCAGGTGCTTTGTGGAATTCAAACTTCTGTGCTTACATATCATCTAAGTTTACATTTAAGTCTAGAAAAACCAAGCAGAAAAGAATATGTGACGCAATGAAAGATAAAATTAAATAAAAGAAAAATAATCCATCACGTTCCCCACGGCCCAAAATGAGTTCTCAGCACAAAACTGAAGCCTTTGTCCAACCACATCCCACAACACAAAATTTCAGTGCTCAGATCCAAGAGACTTCTGGGCCATCAAGGTGAGACTTTGCAGCCGGGCTCACGAACTGGGACGTCCTTGTGAACTGTTTGGAAGCCCAGCAAATTTTAATATACATGGCAGGATGTGTGACCAAAGGGATTACCCAGAATGGCTCACCTGATTAGTTATACAAATGCCTGCCCCTTTTATTTTTTTTTCCTCCCCCCTTTTTAATCCAAGAGCGTGCAGAATGCCAAAGGGGAGAGAATGGAGCAGGGGATGTACTGGAATGTCTGAAGGCTGCAGACTTGGGATTTATATTCCATGTTGAATTCATTGTTCTCTCTCCTACCCCCTCTGCCCTCTAAAATATGCTGCAGCCATGACAGAAATAAATTAGCCTGAGGTACAGGTCACACCTTCAAGGGCAGGAAGAATTCTGGGTAAAATCAATAGAGAAGATGGGAGTCTCTAACAGCTGAAGCAGAAAGAATGACGCATTGATGGCTTTGCATATCCCCAGACAAAGGCACTTTGGAGAAACCCCAGTCCCTGCTGCCTTGGGAACACAAAGCTCGTTTTTTCAACCACCTGAACCCCAAGAGGCGACTCAGAAAAGCCCCATTTCTATGGGGAATTTGCATATCGAGGCAGAAAATTCTGTCTCTTTGCACCCCTGCCCCGGGAAGGAGACCCAGAGGCTGAACTCTGGCCCAGGTTGCAACTCTAAAAACTTTTTCCAGCCAGCAGGACCTGCACTAAACTTCAGCCTGAATTGTGCAGCCTCTCAAGTGGCTGCCTCAAACCAAAAAAAAAAAATCCCCTGAACTTCAGTGAACTCAGAAACAAGTCCAGGAGGCACCAACAGACATTAATGTGTGTGTGTTGCTTTCATTACTCTCACTTGTGATTTTAAATGCAGTGGATAATATATTCAAAAAAATCACTTACATCCATTGAGAACCTTAAACTCGGGTTTTAGCGTTTATGAATCCCAGTTCCTCTGAAACGAGGAGATATAAGATTTATAAGGATATGGATATATGAAGATTCATGCAGGAGTCGAGTGGTTTTTACTAAATGTCCCTATGGTGAGTTAAGTATTAACTCTCAAAGTGAGGCACATAACCTGTTCAGACACTTCACAGGTCCCACAGGGTTCCCACCTGCGTTTCCAGGTTCCTGAAAGCTTTAAAGCCTGATTTAAGCTCCCCCAATACTTCTAAAAATAGGAGTTAAACTTCTCAGTCCCGCAGGAGTTTTTGAAATTGCTACCCAGGAGGTTTCTCAACAGACAGAGCTAAAAGCTTTTCTCCTCTTCTGTCCCTCCCAGACTTCTCCAGAGACAACTTTGGCCCAAAAGCAGCAGGATCTAAATCCAAATGAACCCTGATTTCTGCAAAGTCAGCAAGAAAATGTCAAATAAGTACCTTTCCCCGACCTCCTTGTTTATTTGTTTGTTTTAAAACCCACACAACATTTGTATCTGTATTGTGCTTTGATCATTAGACTCACACTTCCACCTATGGCAAAATAACTGTATTTGTACTTACATTTGTGGAGCCTGTGAGCAATATGGTAAATAGAATTGCTTTCATTTCCTCTGCTACCTGTAAAATAAATTAATTCACCATTAATGCCAGTGCTGCACTAGAGGGTTGTCTTTGGTTTACAATCACTGTCCCACGTCTCAAATGATGCAGCAACACCTGCAGCAACTCTCTGCCTTTGGGGAAAAATTAGGGTAAAGTCAGCACCTTGAGGGAAAGGGTTTTACCATGAACTTGTAAAGATGATTTCGGACAGACCACAGGCTTCCAGCTCCTACAGGGCTCATTCCCTGCAACTAATTCCATGTGCTAGTCTTGGGGACAGGGAAAACGGGCAGAGAGACACATCCAAGATGTTTCCCAGGAGCGTTTTGAGGCACATGATCCTGGTCAAACATTAGACAGAACAGCCTGCAGAGACTTGCCCTGCTGTTCCTTGGCTCTTCCCAAGGACAAAAGCCCAGGGTGATAATGCACAGTGCTGCCTGTGATGCCCTAAAATACAGCCTGAGGTCCCATTATCAGTTTTTGCCTTGCACTTCTATTTGCCAGACGTGAAAAAATCCAGTTGGGCATTCTGACATCGGTGCATTCAATGTCATCTCTCCAAAATAAATCATCCCCTGCTTGTCTTACACTTCCCTGCCCACTTTTGGAGGACATTCCAACAATCACAAGGGGACTTTATCTGCACAGATCACATTTAGCATCTGTAGGTCAAGAATGACCCATTAGAGATACACCCATGCGGGGGCTGGACCAGCTGGCTCCCTTTTCCCAGGGACTTAGCCAGGGTGTTTTGGATGGATCTTGACATCCTGATATTCCAAAGGCTCTAAGCAATCACCATCTTCAAAAACAAAGGATATGTAAGCACTGGAATGAGGAAGCTGCCTGGATGAACTCTTCCAAAAACCCACTGGGCTCCTGCTCTGCACATCCCAGGGCAGGAACAGCCTCACAGCAAAGGTGGTTCCAGGTGATGGGATCCAACCCATTCCTCACCTCCTGGTTCCTCCATCCCAGTTTCACCCCTGCCTATGGATTAGGGCTGGTTTCAGAACTCAGATCTCCATTTCAAAGAGCAAAATCACACGTGGAGCTCAGGAGACACACATTTTAAGTTTTTCCCTATTTAAATTGGTCAAAAAAACAGGATTCAGCACACAAATTCAGCTCCACACATTTGCCATGGCTTGCTCCACTCTGGAGGTAAATGAAACCTTAGAAGGACCTGGGCCTTTCCAGGAACTATGGAATTCCCCTCTCTTGTTTTAAAAAATACAGAAGGATTGAAATCCAACCACAGAACAGGAGTAGACTTGCCTTGGGAATACCTGGGAAGGTGAAGGAAGATATCTATATATAGATAAATGTATAGATATGAGGATTATATATAAACATAAAAGGATGAAAATAAAGATGGGCATGAGGCTAAACAGTTTATGGGTCAAAATCTGGGGGATATTTATTTAGTGGACATGACAATTGTACATCACAGGTAGGGTGGGTACAGTCTGGGCTCCATGGACCAAGAGCTGTTTTCCACCTCTAACTTCTGCAAGCCTGTAAATTGTGAAATCTCAGCCCTTAGGAGGGGAAATGAAACAATCCCAAAACATTTCCTGCCCCTGATTATTATTTTGCACGTGAGGTGGGTTTGTACAGAGCTGGATTCCTCCAACATGGATACCTGAAAATGAACAATGGGGGAGGCCACGTTGTTTGTGCCTGGGTAAGGACAATACTTTGCCTTTCCACTGCCACTGGATCGAGGAGAAACCCCCTGAGGGGACCTGGGGAACCTCCAAAAGTTAATGTTCAGAACTCAAATGAGGACGTGCACTTTTCCAGCCTGGATTTATCACTTCTCTGTAAGCACAAGGCATTTTTTTCCCTCCATAAATACGCAAAGTACCTCACAAAGGAGCCTCCCCATTTCCCAGCCGAGGAAATGGAGGTGTGGGAGGCACAGAGGGGACAGACCCCTGTGGCCACACCGTGTCCATCTGCAGCACCACAACCCCCACCAGGTTCCTAAATCAAAGAGGAGGAAAAACACAAAGGTATTTCCCAGCCTGCCCTCATCAAAAGCTTCCCTGGATCTCGGGGGATAAAGGTAGGGAAAGATCAGAGAGCTCCAGCTTTGGGTATTTGCAGATTCCTTCTGCTTGGCCTGGCTGCTCCCTGTCCCTGCACGGACACAGGGCAGGTAATCCCAGTGGGATCCAACAAAACCCACTCCCTTCTCTGTGCTCCCTGGCACAGAAGAGGAGCTGAGGGGGGTTTCTGCACAGTTTCCAGCTGAGAGGGTTGAGCAGCAGCACCACTGGTGTAGTTTGCAAAGATATTCTGCACTTCTAACCCTCTGAGTATGAATCAGGACTAACCTGCTACCCCTTTTTTCCTCCTGAGATCCTTTGTCAACTTCCAGCTCACAAGAACCAAATAATAAATAGAAATATAAAGGTGTTACACACAAGGATTTTACATTGGCACGCATCAAAGTTATTTCTTCAATTATCTCCAGTGTCTAAAGTTCATAGAATTCAAATATCAGAGGCTGTACCTACTCCTTGCATACACAAACTTCAGTTCAAACTTCTGACAAACAATATGACCATTCCAAAGTATAGCAGAGGACAAAATTTAACACCACAAGCTGCCAAATGTTTCTGACCTACTTCAAACAATCATTAACTACAGGCAGTTTCTAATTATTTGAGTCCATTTCACTTCTTATTCAGTGGGCATTTTGTTTCTTGGCCATTTGGCCTGTGTTCAGAAAAATCTCCATTAGGCAGCACAAAGTCTCAAAAAAAAAAGGAATTATTTTCCTTCCCCACTTCAAGGTTGGGAATATTTTGAATCCTCGAGAGACTGGAGTTCTAAATATGCTTTTAAACCCCCAAAGTAGAGAGCACTTAAAAATTTAAAAGCTTAAAAATTTAGTCATCAAGTAAAATTTAGTTATCAAGTAAAATTGCTTTCTCTCACCTCTCTGCTAAGAGTTTTGCAATTCATTTTCCAGAAAGGACCGGAAAAGTATTAAAAGGCAAAAAAAACCCCATCGATGCTGGGGCTGGAAACGATCACATGAACAAGCCACAAGATTTGCTTGATAACATACAGTTTATTATTCAAGAACGAGTCTCATTTTCAGCTCTAAGGGAGAGGGCGGGGAGAGAAGGGGGAACAGGCTTTTAAAACACACGCTGGAAGCACAGGCTTGCATTTATAGGAACCACTAAAAAAAAGGAGAAAGAAAAGAAAAAGAAGAGGAAAAAGTAAAGAAAATAAACCTCCACGCTCCCAGCAACTCAGGGTTTTAAGCTGAGCAATCTCAGGCTGGTTTCACTTAAACCAAGTTTTACCTTAGCCCAGAGAATGAACAACCAGAAAAGCTGCTAAACTTTTGGGGGAAAAGTTCAGCCCTGCTGAGGATGGGAAGGGAAAGAGGAGAGCAGGGACAAAAGCTGTGGGTAAAAAGCCAAGAGCTGCTCGCAAAGTCCCTCTGAGCCTCTTACTGACCTAAGGAGTCTTCATTTCACAGGTACCAAAGTTTGTCTCCTTCTCCAGGGCAAGATTCCCACTTGCAGGCAGGCACGTTACTGGGAGCGCACCCGGCATCAAAAGAATATTGTTTCCAGTCTTCTGAGGAGGGAAGGAAAAAATGCAGCCCAGGCAGGTACTGTTTCTTCCCGAAGAAAAGTAAATCCGGCATTCTGGAATGAGTTCAAACCTGGGGCTTGACAGGCAAAGGAGAAAAAGCTTTTTCACTGAGCATGCTTAGTCCTGCACTGCCTGCACACTTAATGAACATTACTTCCTTCCCAGTGGTTACTCCTAGTAGAAATCCACACCCCCTACTCTTTCAGAAGTCAGGAATGCAGCTGAAACCAAAGTCCAGAAAACATGCCCGACACCCAGACAAGGCCCCACAGATCAATAAACTCAGGTTGTGACCCGCAGGTCAGTTTGTCAAACAGGACATCAGGGTGAGTTTTTTCTACACTTGGTGTAGTTTGCTTTATGCCTCAGCTAATGCTGCTCACTCCCCAGAGAAAATAAAACTGGGCTGGCTTTTAAAGAATGATTAAATGCTTCAATAACAGATGGGAATTCTCTTTTCAAATCTTGCCTTTCCAAACCTGCCTCAAAGTGAGGAAAGAAGTTTTATTCCAGACTAAATTCGGTTGTTAAGATCCCTGAACAAAAGCTGTTTGAATGTGTCGTGGGTAACGAGTATCTGGTGACTAAAAAGAAAAAAAAAAAAAAGAAAAAAAAAAAAAAAAAAGGAGGGAAAAAAAAAGGTCCTTTTATTTAGTTAAGGTCTAATCCTGTTCCGTTTGCAATCACATGGAGTTTTGTCATTACCTCCAATGGGAATAGCACAGGGTTTTAGATTACAAATGCTTTCAGGCAAGAGCTGTGTCTACTCCAGTGACCTGCACAGGCCAGACTGGTTTTGGCACTTCAATTTGCAATTTACACCATTGCTGTGCCCGAGCCTTCAGACCCCCCTCCTCCCCAAACTCACTGGAGCCGCCGAGGAAAAGCAATTCTGCAAAATTGCATGTGTTATTTTTAAAGCTTTTCATTACATTTCGAGCTTTCCAATTTTTCCCCGAGGTTACGCTGAGCCCTCACGTCTCAATTCTCCCCCACAATAGGACCAGAAATGGAGCCTTTTTGTAGGGAAGTCTCTGCCCCGTCACAGCCTTCAGAGAAACGCCAAGTGTGGGAATCAGAGGGAAATAACAAAAGCCATAATATTGTGGGGGTGAGGAGCACTAATCACAGTCCCAACTGGATGGGACATTACCCCCTAAGATAATGAATATAGCTCTAAATTTTAAAATAGGTTAAAACTCTGTCACGACCTCATTGTCTGAGTAACCCCAGACTTCACAGGGCTGTGGGTCCTGATTTGAACACGACAAAACCATGGAAGACATTAAATCCCTGAATTCCAAATGGCCCAGACCTTTAGAATATAGACCCAATTTAGACTGCAAGTTTTGACAGTGCACAGTGGGAATATGTTCACACTAATGTGTTTCAGAACCACTGCGGGTCCTTTGCTCCAAGGTGCAACCAAGTGATGTCATTTCTTTAAAAAATAGTTTCCCTGGCCACACATCCCCAGTCATCCTGATTTCATTCGAAATCATGAAAGGAAAATCCCAAAACTACATGGGAAAACCAAGCCCTGCTGTATTTCTAGCATAGAGAGTTTGAAGAGGTTTTGGAAACCCCCAGAGAAAGTTTTGTGTGGATTTGGAGAAGCAGCCATGGCCGGCTAATTAAACCCAAATGCACCCACCAAAAGACTTTTCCACTCCATATCCCAAAGCTTTCCTTGGGTCAGGAAAGTCCCTAACAGGGGATCTTCCTAAGAGGCAGCTAAATTGGAATATTATCTCCTCTGGACCGTCTCTCAGACACTTTTCTTGACTGTGCCAAGAACTAAAACTCTCAGGTGTTTATTGAGAGCCGTGGAAAGCAGGTGGACAGTGCATGTCATTCACAACTAAGAGGAATTATTCTAAAGCTCTGGACTCATGGATCCAAGGCTTGCACACACGTTCCCTTAGCAAAGAGTTGCGGTGATTTTAGACATCCCTGTGTCTTTCATTAATTCATAAAATCGCAGAAAGGTTTGGGTTGAAAGGGACCTTAAAGATCACTTCTTTCCCTGCCATGGGCACCTTCCACTAGCCCAGGTTGTTCCAACTGACCTTGGAAACTTCCAGGGATGGAAGAAAATTCCAGGGAATTCAAACTCAACTTTACATAATAGAATCATGGAATGTTTTTTGAGTGGGAAGAGACCTTAAAGCTCATCCAGTCCCAGTGCCTGCCGTGGGAAGGGACACCTTCCACTAGCCCAGGTTGCTCCAACCTGGCCTTGGACACTTCCAGGGATGGAGCAGCCACAGCTTCTCTGGGCAACCTGTGCCAGGGCCTCAGCACCCTGTGAGTAGAGAATTTCATGCTCACATCACCACTCCCCCCATTCCTGCAGCCCAGGAGGATGAACAGGGCACTGCATCCTTTGAGCTGGAATTGGCACCAGGAGCAGGAGCCAAACCAATGGAAACAAAGCACCTCGGGAGCATCGTGGCTGTGACTCCGGGATGCCAGAGAGGTGGCAAGACACAACCAAACCCAAGCGTGCCAGCCCTCCTGGTACACCCAGAACTGCTGCAGGTGCTCAGCCTGTACCACAAACCACCTCCTCCTGGTGCCAGGGCAAATCCAGGATGCCCGGGATCCATTTTCCTTGTGAGCTCCCCAGGAGGGAGCTGGAGGCACGTTGCAAACACGCCGGCTGTGAGTCCCCACTGCTGATTCCCTTCATGCCCAATTACCCAGGAGCACCTGGCACAGGGATTTATTGGGCACAGCCTTGGCCCAGCGCTCAGAAGGGCCCGGGGTCCAAGTGGAAAACACGCTGCTACCTTCACTTTGCTCCAGGAGAAGGGAAGGGAAAACCAGGCAGGGCATTCAAGGCCACAGAGCTGCTCTATCCTGGCACTCATATGAAAATTGTATGGACCAATGTATGGCAAACATACACGGCCTGCACCTCAAAATGAGCTCATATATATCTATATATATCTATTTCTATATATATATATGTATATATATATATGTGTGTATATATATGTATATATATGTATGTATATTTTATATATTATATATTATTATATATTTTATATATTTTATATATTATATATTTGTATATATTTTGTATATTTTATATATGTGTATATATGTGTATATATGTGTATGTATATTTTATATATTTTTATATATTTTATATAAAATATATTCTTATATTTTAATGTATTTTTATCTATTATATATATTTATATTTTTATGTATTTTTATCTATTATACATTTATATATTTTATATATTTTATATATTTATTTTATCTGTTATATATTTATATATTTTTATATAAAAATACGTTTGTTATATATAAAACAAAAATAGAAAATATACATATATAAAAATTATATCCTCTGATATAATATATAAAAATATATATTCTTATATAATCAGATTATATATTTATATATAGCACACATATATGTGTAACATATATGTAAATATGTTTGTTATATACAAAACAAAAATAGAAAACAGAAATTTATAATAATTATATCCTCTGATATAAAATATAAAAATATATACTCATATAATCAGATTATATATTCATATATAGCACACATATATGGGTAATGAAAACATAAATATATATATAAATTATACAGTCTGATTTCAAAATGTAAAATATATAAACTGATATAGATCAGAGTATATATTTATATATAACATCCATATATTTATATATATAACAAAAATATAAAACTATCTGAAAACATAAAATATGACCTGCTATATATCAGATCATATGTTTATATAACATACATAGATTTTTATATGACAAAAATATAAATATATATAAATTATAGAATCTGATCAAAAAATATAAAATATATTATCTGAAATATATCAGATCATGTATTTATATATAACACATATATTTTATATATAACAAATATACATATATTTAGATATATAACATATATATAACAAACATATTTTTGTATATATTTTGTCTATAAAAATATATATTTGTTATATGTACTAAAATATATATTCTGATATATATATATTCATATTCTTTTCTGACACAGGATTACATGGATTTTTTTTTAATAATTTCATTTCCAAGTGGGATCAGCCCTACCTGTGACTGGATAACACACCAGGTAAGTCTAAGCTTATTTTAAGTAGGAATGAGGTGCTTAAACACCCTTTAGGGTTTGCAATTAAGGCCTTTAAACAGTAAAACGTTGGGTGGGACTGAAAGGAGCATTAAAAAAGAGCCATGGCCCATGCCCAGGAGCTGTTTGGTGACTCCCAGATGGAGTTTGAGCACGGAGAGAGGAGAACACAGACTCCTCCAGGCATCCATGAGTCAGGACAAGGGCTGGGGAAAGCCTGGAGAAGTGAAAACCCTACGGAGAACAGCACAAGCCTTGGCCAGAGAAGCTGCCTGGGGTTTGGGCTGCTGCCCACGGATTCTGTTTAACCAGCAGAGCTGGGCCCCGAGGCACAGCCCTGGCGTGGCATCAGTCCTTGCCAGGGTGAGGGCAGAGCCCACCAAGGCACCATCACCCAACCCAAGGGGAACTATTGTCCCACTTTTAATAGGAGCCAAACCCTGCCCCTCCCGGCGCTCCCAACTCCAGCTGGGACGCCTTTGCCTCTCTCTTTTCCCCCCCAGGACGCATAAAATGCGTTCTTGCTCTCCTTCCTGACACCAGAAAAGCCTGGACTGCTTCCCATTGTGCTGTGAGAGCTTGAAACTTGGCCATGCTATTTACAGCATCTTCCCTGCCCGGAGGGATTGGAGACGCATCCTGATTTTTCCACCATGTGCAAGCAGCAGGAGCTGTTGCCTGTGCCAGCACAGCCCCGTGGTGAGCTCAGCTCTACCTGTCCAGGCTTCCTCGTGGCCCCTGGAAGCACCACAGAGGGAAAGAACTGGATTTCCCAAGGGATGCTGTCTGCTGGCTCTCATCTCCATTGTTCTCAGTGGTGCATCCATCCTTGAATTCTTAGTGGGAAAGGACAAATGAAAGAAAGGCTGTAAAGGGTGGGGTTGGGTTTCTGGTCCTCTGAACTCTAATGTTTGCTTTTGGCTACAGAAAAGCTTTTCAAAAGGACTTAAGTGACTCAGAAGCCTCAAATCTTTTGGTTTTCAGCAGGAGTTGGGCTCCTTGGCTCCTGCTGGAACTGCAGAAAGGCATGTCCTGCCTGTGAGTGTCTGGAGAAACATCCAGTCCTTTCTGCTCTCATTTAACAGCCCCAGCAGAGGCTCTGGGCTGCCTGGTGGGGTTTATATATGGCTTTTGGAGCCTTTTGTGACCTTGCCTTGCTGTCCATTTCCTCCAGCAAAGCTTATTCCTGCCTTGCACTGAGAAAAAACGGGACCCAGGAGACCTTATTCCTATAGACAGGTGGAATAACTCAGCCAGGTTTTAGAGAATGCTGTGTCCCCAAATGTCCCCAAGAGAGGAGCCTCCAGGAGATCACATCACTGGACAGGAGGTACCAGAGAAGAGAGCAAAGGATGCTAAGGAGGAACTTCAGAGCTGGTACCAGAGCAGTTCATCCCAGAGAGACTTGGGCACTGTTGCTGCTGGTAATTCAATTAAGGAAATTAAGACAACATATCCTGCTCAAGAGATACTTTGGTCACACCCCAGGAGCCACAGAGGGAAGAGATTGAGAGAAACTGTAGGATTGTACACAAAAATTCACCATGCTAACTATACCTCTCTTCCAACTTTAGGATCTAGAGAAGCAGTTGGTGCATTTATTTTTGATGAAATACTAAATATGAGTAGCTGGCTTGTTTTCCAGGGTGCAGCAGGTAATCTGGACATGTTAAAAGTTAAACCACAAGAAATTTTAACGTTGAAGATGGTGCAAGGACAGACCAGGTACTGTGAAGCACCTGCTGACTTTGCTTTTGCCTTGCTCAGAAATTTGGGCTGCTTGTTTCCTCCTGACTTTTTGATTCCACTAATTAGATGAACTATAATTTCTCAGTGTCTTATTGTAGGATAATAAATGGCAGCAGGCACTTCCCATGGTTTTATATTCCAGGCAAAATAGAGAGGATTGAAGGAGGAGAAGAAACAAACTGCACAAGTATTGAGCTCAGGGAATTTAGTTTTTCCCCTCTCACAGGAGAGAACTGTCTCAAGGCTAAATGTTTGTGTGCATAGGTACATGTGATAAACACTTGTAGAGAGATGCTGAAGTGCAATTCTTCTGAAGAAGCTGAACTACCTCATTTGTGCTGTGTTTCTGACCTGAAAACAGCTCAACTTCAATAAGACATGATATTTTAAAAGAAGAAAGAAAAGAAGAAAAAAAGGGGGAAAAAAATCAAGATTTGTTAGTAATTTCTGATATAAGGCAAAAAGGTTTAGGGTTTTGCTTCTGATCAAGTAGAGCTAAAAGCCATTCTATTGTACTGGATGTGTCTTTGCCAGCAGAAAAGGACTCACCAGCTCTCAATCCCTCCAGGATTAATGAGTTTGCTGGTACCTAATCCCAGGCTGGTCAAGATGCCTCAGTTGAGCAGAACATAGTGCAGGGAGCATCAGATCTGAACATGGTTAAGAGCAGACAAAAACCACCAGGAGCATCACAGGGGACAGGGCAAAAGCCAGGACACTTCCAACATCACAGTGGTACAGGAACAAAGCTGGACCCCAAAACCAACCACAGCTCCTACAAAACCCAGAGTGAAGCTGGACCCCAAAACCAACCACAGCTCCTACAAAACCCAGAATGAAACTGGACCCCAAAACCCATCACAGCTCCTACAAAACCCAGAACGAAGCTGGACCCCAAAACCAATCACAGCTGCTAAAAAACCCAGAATAAAGCTGGACCCCAAAACCAACCACATCTCCTACAAAACCCAGAATGAAGCTGGACCCCAAAACCCACCACAGCTCCTACAAAACCCAGAGTGGAGCTGGACCCCAAAATCAATCACAGCTCCTACAAAACCCAGAATGAAGCTGGACCCCAAAACCAACCACAGTTTCTACAATAACCAGACCAGGTCAGCTGTTTGCTTTTCTGGTCACCTTGATCATACAACCTTAGCAAAGATGGAGGAGTTTTTAGAAAGTCAGCTGCTGCCTTTCTCTGATGGGCTCTTGCAACGTAAATTAAACACATAAATTAAACTTCCAGCGTTCCCCAAACACCCTGCTGTGTGACTGGTCAGAATTAGAACCTCAGCCTCCCCGTTCCCACATGGAAACCTCCAGACTTAGCACTTCCCAGGGGGAAGCAGCAAAGGCAAACCCATAAACATCTCAGAGAAAAATGACAACTGTCTGTATGCACAACAACGGAGCCAAGACAGATTTAAAAAGGCAATAATATCCATCTCCTTAATCATCTCCCTCAGCTGAAAGTCAGAACAGGCTGCCTTAAATTTCAGCTCCAAGTGCTCTTCACAGGATACACATCATCCCCATGAATCAAATGGATCCATTTCATTTTTTCCACTTAAAGTCGCTGGTGAGTTCAACTTTGGCACTCCAACAAAAGGAGTTTTCATTGCCAGCGTGCTCAGGGCTCTGGGAGCACAGCGAGGTGAGAGCAGTGGAAACTCATTTCTAAAGCAAGTTTTGCAGCACTGAGAGGATTGCTGAGCTTCACCTCTGGATTTCAGGTTGCATTTCTGTGGTGCTCAGCTCACAGCAGGTTGGGGCACAGGGGGGGACAAAGGTGACAGTTTCATTTTCTCGCTTCGTTTTTGGGGATTTACAGCAGCAGAACCATATCAAGGGCTTGGTTTCTGGAGGAGAGTTTTGCTGAGGTTTCCACACCTCCAGGAATATAAAAGCCTCTCTCTGAGGATGTCATTGCTTTGCTGAGGGTTCCCCAAGCACTTTGCAAAGATTTGGAACAACGTGGAAAGTCAAGAGAAGCTGCTGGGATTTAGGGGGTCCCCAGGTAGCCATGAGCATCCCCACGAGCCAGGGGATCCCAGAAGGAGTATTTTAAGTGTGATCACCTTGATTTGAACAACCTTGGTATAATGCTACTATTTTATTTGACAAGATTGAAAAAGATTGTAAAATCAAAGTGTGATTCTTCATCATCCCCTCTGAAAGAGCTCATGGGAAATGTCATTCAAACACTTTGATTTTGGATATATTGGCACTTCACTACCCAAATTTATTTATCCAGAAATTCCCAAGCAGCTTTATCTTGCACCAATTGATTTTTAACTTTCACCTGAAAACATCTACAGTTTGTTGAGGTTTTTTTTTTCCCATCCCTTTCCAAACCACTTCCTGATAGCTGATTTATTCCAAGAACTCTCCTTTCTTCTTAATATCTCCCTTATCCTTTCTTTGCCTGTTGGTAGCTTGTCTTGGCTTATCCTGTTGAAGTAGTTTGCAGGGTCACAGCGAGTGTCATGGGGTGTTTGTCTTATATCCCATGAATTTAAAAGTACCTTGTCCTGCAAGTGCTGCTGTCTATTTATGTGGCTACATCACCCCTTTAACTCCGCCCCACACCACTGCACATCATCCTTTTCCCTTTTCATCAGCCCTTTTAGTGATTTAGTAGTTTTTAAGGTGTCTGGGTGAATTCACACAGCTCCACATCACTCCAGACCTCGGAGTAACAACCTCAGTGCCTACCAGGGAAGTGAAAGCTTTTCACTTGTTATGGAGGTAAATGCAATAAATACATATATATATAAATACACATCTCTCCATAAAGCTTTCATGCAAGCAGAGCTTTGTCTCGTGTTTACTTGCAAACCACTTTAAAACATGTTCCTGCCATAAATACATAATTGTAAAAGAGTCAGCAGGACTAAAACTCTTGGTATTGAGTGCTACACCTAGTGGTAAATATTTGCAGGATTTGTAGCTTTTTTTTTGACATTTAAACAAACAATTACACACAAACAATGTGGAGAGAAACAAGTCACAATACCCAGAGAGCAGGGGAGATAAAACCACTCCAGATGCTTACACAGGGAGCCTACTCTTCTATCAGCATGCAAGAAATTTATGCAATTAAATTATAATCATTAATGAATAAAAGCTATACATCAGGAGAAAAAGCCCAGCTGCTTAAGATGCAATTTGAATGTAACAAAGCAGGAGTAATAAATGGTGTTTTGCCATTCCTGCTCCATGGCACAAGGAGATGCTGGATTACATTTGCTTATTTACCAGGCTGCTGACCTACCAAAACACTGAAGGTACCTCAGAGCAAATATGTTAGAGAAAGAAAGAACAAGTTGCAAAGGGCACAGCACTGCACACCTGGGGGGCTTAAAGCAGATTTTCATGATGAACCTCAGCAGAAATTTGTAACTCAAAGAGTGAACACACATTTTAAATGCAGCATCTTTAAAGACAGATATTTACCACAGATATATTTGAAAACACAGTAGGCTTAATGCAACAATACTTCTTTTTATTTTGCATTAAATAGCCATGGGACAAAACCCTGCTTGGAACAGGCACCTGCATTTCCCCTCACCAAGGGAGTGTCACAGCACTCGGATCCAGAGTCACATTTCCTCTCACTGGATTAGTGACCTTTAAAAATCTCTTCTGCAGAGCACTGAGGAGTCAACTCAAACCAGAAGTTCTCATTGCAAATAACTTGTAAAAAAAAAAAAAAAAGAAAGAAAAATAATTTCAGGAGTAAATCTCAAATCTCTGCTCTCCTTCTTTATTGGCAGCTTATCTTCCTTCTGCTTGAAGGGGACAATAAGTGAAGAGCCTCCTTCCACCTGAATGCCCCTGTGTCACAGGAGCAGAGCCCTCAGTGCAGCCCAGAGTGATGCAGAGCTCTCAGACACAACACAAGTTTTGCTCTGAAGTTTGCAGATCCCAGCCTGCTCCATAACCCTCAGTTAACAAAGTGTTCCCTAAACACTTGGCATCTCCAGCTGGATAAATAAAGCACCTGTAGCCTGAATTTTCCAAGTCCTGGGGATGGCTCAGGTGTTGAAACGTCCCTTCTTGCATCAGAGCCTTTCAACACTGCTGTGAACTGGAGGGGTTCAGCAGGGGAGAGCCTGAATTCCACAGGGCTGGAATACAGGGATGCATGGACAGCTGGGAGCCTTCACTTCCTGACATCCCAAATGCTCCCCCTCCCACTCACAAACGAGGGTTTGCAGTTACGGGCTCAAGGTCATACTTGGAAATCAGTGGAAGAGACGAGAACATCAATCAGGAATCCCAACTGCCAAGAGCAGCCAGGCCCAAAAACTCCACATGGCATCACTTGTACAGGATGTCAGACAGGACACAGAGCCAGGGTAGGACAGGTGGGAAGGGAAGAGGCAGAGGAATCCAAATCTTCCCCTCTCTTTTCTCCATCAAAAGCTGTGGAAGTCAGCAAGTGCTGTTGCAGTCAGTGCTGCTCACTTGCCAGCTGGAAGGAGACACAAGTTTCATGGGTCTGAACTCTTAAATAAATCTCCAGTTTCCAGCTCCCATCTCCTGAGGTGCACAAACACCATCCAACTCACTGTGGACATCATTTCCTTTCTGTGTTTCTCTATTTTCAAATTACTGAGCAATAGAAATGCTTTTAGCAGCCATTTCCACACGCTTGATGTACTCCACAGTCTCTAAAAAGATCTCCTAATAACCCAAGCTTATCTAAATCACTTGCTGGGGGTGTTGTTAACATGGAGAAGTTAAGCAAGTGATTAAAGAGGAAACAACTGTTGGGTGTCTGATACGAAATGAGCTTCCACATCTAAAAGGATGGGGTGAGTTCCTGGCCATATCAGAAAAGAAGGGAGCAGAAGGTTTTTTGTGGTCCCCACAGAGAGGATCGTTGCAGTGTTGGGCTCCTGGCAGTTTGTGCTCCTTTCCCTTTCCATTCTAAGGTCAGGGAACAGCTCCATTTATAAAGTGTGATGAGTTCATACATGAGTGGAACAGTTATAAATACATGAGCATCTCTATATTAAACCACAGAATCATTTAGCTTGAAAAAGCCCTCCAAGACCATCAAGTCCAACCCTAAGCCATGTCCCCAAGTGCCACATCCACACAGCTTTCAAGCAGTAAAGAGTTTATCCTGTTAATTTATTGCTTATAACCATTTCTGACATATAATATATGCTGCTATTACTCCTCCTGCATAGAGTCCATTATCCTACCATGGGAGAAACTCTGCAAATACAGAATTATGAACAGATTAGGAGGTTTTGGAGCAAAGACTCCCAGTCATTCCCATGGACTCATATCCACTTTCTGTTTAATGTTAACTCTTGGCTGACTTCAGGGGTTCAGAGCAACCTGTGCCAACAGAAAGCAGGGATTTTGGGGACTAGATGTGGCCTTTAGTTTAACCACAAGGAAAACAGGGAAGGCAAAGATGATGACAACATGTTTAAAGTGTTAAGTGGCACAGGGAACAGTCAGGAAAATGCTGCTTCATTGCCTGGATCATATCTCTGTGATGGGCACTGGGGGAACACAGGGGAGACTCTGCAGCACAGGTTCTCTTGTGTTGTGGCTCTTCTTTGCACCTTTTAAAGCCTCTGAACCCAAAACACTCTGCAGGGCCCATCACACTTCAGCTCCAGGCACAGCTCCATCATGGAATTACTTCACCTGGAGTTACAGGCACACCAGCCATCAAAGGCAAATCACTTTTCCACCGCATCGTGTTTTCTTATTGATAAAGAGATTAGAGATTTAACCCAACTTTTTTTTCCTTAATCTCACCCTCACATGTAGTTTGAGAATTAGAGGAAGGTTTAGTGCCAGTATTATCCTGACAGATCTCAGCCCAACTTCCAGGCATCCTGTGTATGAAAGGAACCAGAAATCTTTTATGATACCAGAGACATTTAGACAGCTGACACTTGCACATCCTCAGGAATATACAATCATCATCACTTCAGGCAGTCATGCTTTTCAGGCAATAAACTATGATTTGCCTTCACTAAACCATGATTTGCCTCCACTAAACCGTGATTTGCCTTGTCCTTCACCTGCAACAGTAATTTAATCCACTTCACTCAATTTAGCAACAGCCTGCTAAAAAGAAGAGCTGGGAACCCAGGTTATTAATTAAGAAAAGAGTTTGAACTTGTACTGGAGAGGGAAAGCAATCCTAAGTAGTTAGACAATATTATTCAAAATTTTAAATGTCTAAACTACAAGCTCTGCAATGGTGGGGGGAAAGTAATCGTGGTATAAAAATATTCCAAGGACAGCAAATATTCAATGTACACACAAAACATGTACAAACACGTAACAAGATGATGAGATTAAGCACTTTGGAGTCAAAGACTCCACAGAGAGATGGTAACTCCCACAATGTTAATTTAGCCTTTTTTTTATACCTTTATGTCTGATGTTAATTTTACTGACAATTAATACACCGAGATTTGCATATCACAGAGCAGAGAGGAACGGGAAGCACTGCACAAGTGACACGTGGTTGTTTAAAATTCCTAGAGTTTTAAATGCCAGGGTGAAATCCCTGACTCCTTTTTCCTTTGTCAAAAGGTGATATTTTTGTGAAATTTTAGGGGAACCCCGAGAACTTTGTTCAGTTGCGATGAGAGAAGTGTGGAATTTCAGGGCATGATCACTCCAAATAAATGATATCAAAGCACGGGAGATAGGGATGAGTTTCACTGGGAGTTTTAGGGATTGTCCAGTGCCAACATATCCTGGAAAACCACAGCACAGTGGTTCACATCTCACTGCCCACTCTTGCCAAGCAAAACAAGCCTTGTAAGCTGAAAGAGCAGAGGAAGCTGCTCAAGTGTCACCTTGAGCAGGTCCATCCCTGATTCCTGCTTTGCCCTCACCCCAAATCCTGGCCGTGCCTGGAGCTGGAGTGAATATTTGGGAGAAAAAAAAATCGGAATTGACTTGCAAATGGGTGTTTGGGAAGGAAATGGGTTATCTCTGAGTTATAGCAGGTGACAAGGTGCCAGAGCTCATGAGTTCTGCAGGGCACAGTCACACCAGAGGAAACAGAGGGGTTCAGGCCAACCAAAATGGGCATAGAACTTAAATTAACACCTGAATATTTGGGGATAGGACACAGTCACCCCCAGTTTGATACGAGGTGGAGCAGGGACACCCTGAACTGCCCCACACCAGCACAGGATAAATCCAAACCCAGGTGTGGGACCAGCAATAAACCCTTCTGGGACACAGTGACACTGCAGTGTCACCCTGCTCAGTCCCAGACTGCAACTGGTCAAGGTGGAGGAAAATCTGAACTAATGAGCTCCCCTGCACCCAACTTGCTCCTACAAGCAGCCATTCACTGAGTATTCCTGCCCTGCATCCTTTAGTAACCCTATTATCCACGTTTTCCCATTGTCTGGAGTTCCAGCCGCTCCGCTCCTTTGGACAATGAAAACCAGACTGCACTGTGGTACCTTTCTTGACATTTTAACACCCACCCCTTTTCCTTTCTCTCCAAAGAAAGGGCAGAACAAAGTTCAAAAAATAAAATTAAATAAAATAAAAAAAATCCCCCTATCTCAGGTTCTGACCCCGAGCTCTGATCTGCCTGGGCAGTCCCACAGCCCCACCAGCTAAACGACCTGTCAGAGAAAAAGAACTAAATACGTGTCTGGAGATTAAGCTTTTATTTCGCAGTTAATTAATTAATATTCCCATAAACACATACACCTCTCTTCCCAAAGTTCTGGAAGTCAGCACATTTTTTTCACCGCAGACTGTTGTAGCTCCTTTTCTCCTCCCCCCCCCTTCAAACTTTATAATAAAGCCCCAAAAGTTCACATAATGTCTGGCTATTGTTTCTCTAAAGAGGAATTCTCCTCCCCGCCTCCTTCTTTCTCTGTATCTCTGAGGCACCACATGGCACAATAAGAGCCCTTTCATGTTCAAGACTCAGAGTCGTTGCTGTGGTAACTCACCCAGCCTCACCGAGTATCCAAATAAATAGTGAAAATTAAAAAATCAGAGACCCACTGGGTCTGGCTGCAATCTTATCTTCCCCACGATGGCTTCGAGGGACGCTAAGAAGCCAAATAATAACCTTTTGCCCAGATTAGTCACCTAAAAGTGTCGATTATTGCAGACAGAAGGACATTTGTGCTGTTCCAACAAGTATTTGGCTGAGACGGGAGCACAAAGACAGGGAAGACGCAATGCAGAGCACAAGTAGCCAGTGGCATCAGGATTCTGCTGGGGAGTTTTTAACCACTTGCAGACAGATTTCTCCCCCTTCCCCTCCCTCTCTCCGTAACAGCTTTGGGTCTCGGGAAAGCCTTTTGAAGGATTTTATCCAGCGGGCAATAAGTGTCATTAATTGCTACCTTGCAGGAAATGCTGCCACAAAGAGAAAGCCATGCTTTCCCTATGAAAAAAAAAAAATAGGGATTTTTTTTTTCCCTCCCCTCCCTCTACGTGCCGAGACAAGCCACCGCTTGAGGCCCCCAAGTATCTGCTATTATCAGTTAAGTCACGTCTAGTGCCAGGCAAAAGGTCATTTCAGGTCATTCTGGAGATGAAAGGAAGGGGTAATGTATGTGAGAATGCCTGAACTGGCAAGCGAAGAGAAAAAAAGGGCGAGGGGGTGAGAGAGAGAAAAAAGGGAGGAAGGAAAAAGGATGCGAGACGAGGAAGGGAAGGATAGAAAGAGGGAGGGAGAAGATGAGAGGATGATATCAGACTAAAAAGGAATGTTCTTATTGCCAGGAAACAAATAAAAGACTGAATCGCAGCACCTCTGCTGACACACTGTGAACTTGATTCCTCATCAAATAAAAAGGCTGCCACGTTTTCCGGGGTCATCTCTTTAATTCATTCCTTCAATTAGGTTTTTCTGGTTCTCTCTTTTTTTTTTCTTCCCCCCACCTTAACTGCTGAGAAAGGCAAATGCTTAAGGGAGACAGGACTATCCATTGTCTGGGGTGTCTGCTTCAGCTTCCTTTGTCTGGGAATTATGAGAGAGAGGTAGAGGCTGCTTGCCTTTTTTTTTTTTTAATGCATCTAAAAAAAAAATCAATTTTGCATTTAGCAGCGAAAAATAAAACATCACGATGCTCCAGCAGACAGCCCAGCCTTTCTCCATTCGCCTTTTCTCACTTCTCCCCCTTCCACTTCTCAGCCCCCACCCCTCCACGAGGTAGTAGTCGGATAAAATTTTCGCTCGAGCCCATCAGTCATTCCTGAATCCATTCCAAGGTTCCCCCTCCGCCCCGACTCCTTCCACCTCCCCCTGCTCCCAGCCCCGGCTCTGCTTGTCTAACAAATCATTTTTGTAGGACAAGCCCGGCTCATGTGGATCGCACACCCAGCCCGGGCTCTGCCGGCAGGGGAGGAAGAGCTCCAGGAGGAGCGTTTTTGTGTCGTTGTTCCTTTATTTGTAGAAACATTCCCGGTCTGGGATACCCTCCTCCTCCTCCCTGCTCCCCCCCTCAGCCACTCCAGCCTCAAGCTGACCACACTGGTTCTGCCTGGAGCTTCATGTTGGGAATTACATCACATGGAATTCTCCCTCTCTCAGCGTGGTGGGATCCCTTTGTTGCTCAGCAGCCTCACCCAGCCCCGTAAAAAACATCATCTTTGTGCTTTAACCCTCAAAATGTGCTTTATCCCTCCAAATGTGCTCTCTGGCCACGCATGCAAAAGGTGCTGCTGTTCCCCTCTCCATGGATTCAGTGCTTCCTAAGGCTTGGGAGAAGGGAATATTCCCTGGGGAATGACTAGAGATGTTGTTTTTAGCAGCAGGACTCTGTGTTTATGGGGCTGGGGAGGGGAGGGTGGGTATTAAACTACCTGCAGGTTTTGGGGGGGCTGCTGAGGGTCTGGGTGGGCACAGCCACAGCACAGAATAGTTGAGGTTGGAAGGGACCTCTGGAGATCTTTTAGCCCAAGCCCACCTGCGCCCAGGCAGGGTGACACAAAGCTGTGCCACCCCACGTGGCTGTTTTGAACAGCACACGCTCTTGAAAACCACAGTTTTTCTTCAAATAGCTCTGGACATGCAGGAAAACACCCAGGTGAAGCCTCTGGAAGCTGCTGATAGTGGTGACATTCCCAGCCAAGGTTGATCCAGGGGGTTTTTCTCAGTTATTGTTCAGGCAGCCATTTGAACCAACAATTAAAACTCATTTCAAGGTTTTGCAGCCAAAGTCCTCCGAGAGCCCAAGTGACTCTGGCTGGAGCTGTGCAAGCCCAAGGTTTAAGTCCCACACCTAATTAAGTGGGATGAATTAGGTTCCCTCTCTCCTGCTGATGGTTCTTCATTGACAATAAATTACCCCGTGCACTTTTTTCATTCAGTCATGCTAAGTTTCCAGCAGACACACCACTCTTCCTCATTTGTCACTTTTATTATAGCACTATCTTAGACTCAGAGTTGCAGACACTTAATCAGTCCTGCTGAGCTGTTGTGTCTCTTTGCAACTTGCCTGAAACTCTGGAGAAGAATCCTACACGATTCAGAATCCTCCCTAGAAAACCTCGGCGCTCTCACTTGCCTATTTATTTCCTCCTGCTGGAAGTTTAGACATTCCATAGTGCCATTTGCCCCCTAAGAGCTTGTTGCCAAACAAAAAAAATCACTGCCTGCTTTGCTCAGGTGTCGACCCCTGGAGTACAGGGATAAAACAACCTCAAACGTCCCTTCTTGACACAAAAGTCACTCCACATGCAGAGATTTTTCCTGACATGTTTTTCCAGCCCTCCCAAGGGTTAAAGCATGTTTGTAAATGAAGGTGCAGGTGTGGGAACACTAATTGGGAGCTGAGCAATAAGGAAGGCAAGAGCTGGGATGGTGGGAAGGGGATTTTGCAGTGGGCTGAGCAACCCTAAGCACGAGTTTCTGCCAAGGAAGATAAAAACCAGGATGGATTTTAGTGGCTTGACAGTGCCCCAGTGATACCCACAGAGCTGTGCCACCAGTGAGGCTGATTCCACACATCCCTGGTTTGTTTGCCACTCCCAGAAGCACATGGAGAGCAAACCTCCAGGTCCTGCTGACCAGCACTGAGTCCAACCCAAGCTCCAGCTGAGAAGCGGCCTGAATATCAGGGATGATGAACAACACTTGGATTTTTAATTAAAAATTAAAGTTTTCAGCCAAAACCCAGGGGGAAGAAAAAAAAAAGGTAGTTTGGCTCATGTTTCAGTGTTAAGGAAACAAAAGTAAATATTATTAATTATTAGAAGCAGGTAGGCAAAAATGCCAGCAGTGGAGGATAAAAATAAAATCCCCAGCTATGGTTCAGACCAAGTCTGGCTCTGGTAATGCAAGAACAACAACAACAACAAAAGCAATGTAATTTAGTGAGCACATGGTGACCCCCAGCAGCCCTTGGAGCTCCCAGAAAGCCACGCAAGAGGCAGGGAAATGCAAAGCAAGAGCTAATGCACAGTTCCACAGAGCAGTTCCACAAATTCAGATGCAAAAAAGAAGAGAAAAAGGATGATTAAGAACAAGAGGTTTCTTATTCTCAGTACAAGGCATGAGGAATTTGCTCACCAAGGGGTTCAGGAGAAAAAAAAATATTGAAGTGGAAAAACATCTGTTAAGGGACAATCTGGGTCTTGTGATCCTGAGGTGGAGAGTGGAGTTGGACCACAGGGCATCTTCTCCAACCTGAGGATCACAGAGTCATGTTCAATCCCAGCTTAAGGTGGCCAACCTTGGAACAGTCAAGTGAAATCATAGATGGGTTGGGTTGGGAGGGACATTAAAGATCCTCCCATCCACCCCCTGCCATGGGCAGGGACACCTTCCACTAGCCCAGGTTGCTCCAACCTGGCCTTGGACACTTCCAGGGATTGGGCAGCCACAACTTCTCTGGGCAACCTGTGCCAGGCCCTCACCACCCTCACAGCCAAGAATTTCCTCCTAATATCCAACCTAAACCTACTTTTTTTCAGTTTGAAGTCATTCCCCCTTGCCCTGTCACTCCGTGCTCCCACGTGAGACACCAGCTCCTGAGAGGAACTCTCAGGATGAATTTACTGGGTTTTTTTTCCTCAAATGAGAATTAAACAGAGCAGCACAGACCTCACACAGCATTTGTTTACTGTAGCTAACAGGGAGTGAATATCAGAGACTTCTAAAGCGGGAACAGCAAAGAACTTCCAGCGAAATTAAAAATGTAAATGTATTTCTGATATCAGTTTCAGGTTCCATCCCCCCACAACCCCACTTCCTGAAAATTAGTGTCTAAGCCTCTGCCACCAGATTTCCAAGATAGCTTCCTGTAATAGGACTGGAGGCATATGCCATCAGCACCTGAATATTACTTTGTTGTTAGGGACCAGCCATATGTTTCCTATTTAAAAAAATTACTTTATATCACAGGAAGCCACTTTTTCTAGCAACAATAGCAGAGGTTCTTGTAACCGTTTCACCCATAGAGGGGAAAAATAATGACTAACCACCCACTAGAACAGCTTTGTCAAAGTCACAAGTGGAACCTGGGGGGGGTTTTTTGAGGCTTCATATTCAACAAATCTTATGTTCTGATTAATTTATTCAGCGAAACGGGGCTGTTGCAACAGCAGCCAGGGGAAATTAAAAGACTTCAGGATATGAACAACATGTTGGAATAGTGTCAGCTTCCTCAGTCACTGTGCCTGAAACTAAACCTCAGCTTTATATAGGGACAGAACACTGGGAATCTTGGCAGAGCGTTTGGCTCTTTGACAAGGAGACACCTCTCCATCGTGAAAACTGAGACCCAGGCACTCAACATCCAATTTCCAAAACCATATTAAAAGCAGTTTCTGATGCTCCACACAACCATAACACGGGGTGGCGGGTGGGACTTTGCCAAAATTCTATTCCGTTTCTCGTTTGAAAAGGAAACTTTCTTTCAAACAACATTATTGGGTGATTTTCCTCCTGGAAAACATCCTGAGCACGTTTCCATGTGATAGACCACTGCCATCGCCCCATGTCTGAGACAAGAGAGGGACCAAAGCACCTCCCAGAAAAAGAGGGACCAAGAAACATGGCAACTGCAGCTCCTAAGGCACCACGATGTCTTATTTCTGGAACCCAAACCATTTGGGGTTTCGACTACAATATTTAGTATTTGATTTCTAGCAGGAACGAGGCAAAAAAAAAATTTTGTCTTCTTCAGAAGCTCTTCTGGAAAAGCTCCACATCCCATTCCTTCTTTGCCAGCTGGCCAAGCATCCAGAAACATGGCACTAGGCAGCAGTTGCTTGTGGGTATTTATTGAGGGAGACATTTGATGCGTCTCTTGACAGAAATTGAAAGTGTCCAAAGTTTCAAGGAAAAGCAACAACAATAAGTGAAGCTTTCCAGAGATGGAGGGTTCAGTAATTCAGGGTTACTCTCGTGGTGGCAGGTACATCTACTTTACAAGGAGAAAGATGTCCAAGTCTCTGTGAGAAACAACTCGAGTTCTCTCCTCTCTGTTACAGCTGGGATTTTTCAATCCCAGTGTCAGAAAATTCCCAGTCAGGTGCAGCAGAGCCCTGAAGTTGGTTCAGGTTGTCACAATGTGGACTCGAATTCAAGTTGAAATTCTCACGGTATTTTTGGGAAAATGAAAATACACGACAAACCCCACTGTGTCCCAAACGTGAGCATTTCAGGTTTCATACCCCAACCTAAATTTCCTCCTGAGGGGTGGAGAACTGCTCATTGTGCAGAACTCTGGCACGTGCTGTAATTCACATTGGACTTGTGGGAATTTCAGCAGGATGGAGTCAGACTCAAGGTAGACAGAGCTCAGAGGGAAAAGATGAGTTTTCTCAAGACAATTCGATGTTTCCAGTCCTGGATAAAACGCCACGACTCCCAGATGCGCGAAAATCAGCAAATACTTAAGGTTAAATACATATATATATTTTTAATTTTAATTTTTTTTTGCCAAGCAGATGTTTTGGACAAAGCTTCTGGTTGGCTGGGGGCGTGTGGAGTGGTTCAAAGTGCCATCTGCACTGGAGACAGTAATGGGATGTGATGGGAGCTCAGACACAACACGGCGGAGGCGGCTCTGCCTCACCCCCACCATTGTCTTCCAGCCTCTGGGAGCTCTGCCTGCATCTGGCAGAAAAGTTGATCAACTTGGGGTAGCTAATCAGGCTGCTGCAATTTCCGGCCCTTTCTTTCCCAGATTCCTCAGATCAAAGTTCAAGTCCCAGAATTATTATTCCCCCGAATGCTTAATGAGCTCCAACCGAGGGACACCAAAGGCAGAGCTAAAACATTGACCGTGCACTTCATTGAGTTTGGCCAATGTGGCTAAAAACAAGAGGGTGGGATCCATGGCATGCAAAATCACAATATACAGATTTGTATTTTAATCCAATTAAGATTCCTACACGGGAGCAGGGACACAAAAAAAAAAAAAAGAAAAAGGGCTTCGGTGGCTTTGGAAAGAGAGATCTGCTTTCCTCGTTGCTCTCCCCATATTAAAAATATTTTGCAAAGGTAGAACTGGCCTTGTCGTCAATCATTTCTAAAGAGCTCCCTTTGGGGAGAATAGCAGAGCCCCACAAGCACAAAAGGCTCCTTGAAGACTAAAGTTCAGGATGTTGAAATGCGAAAGTCAGATTTTTGCCAGGAGGCACGATTTCTGAAGCCAGATGATTCCACCTCAGATTAAGTTATTGAAGATCTTTGCATGCAGAAACATTTCTTTGTTCTGGCAAGCACTCCCCGAGTTTTCTATTCACAAACGTGACCCCAAGGAAAGCCAGCCAAGATTCTTTTGCTGTTATCAGGTCAGAATGTTCGGGACCCAATTATTTTAATAGTTACAGGAAAAAAAAAAAAGAAAGAAAAAAACACCCACCCTGACAATGGTTCAGTACACCAGTGAGAACAGTATTGAGGGACTTAACAAGTCACTCACTCTAACATCTGGCATGTTCTTTCGAGAAGACTAAACACATGGAGAGTCTCGCTGCAAAAGTCAATGGAAAGGAACGATAATTGCTCATTAGAATGCCTCCTCCACAGGTTATTTTTAACTTCCCCTACTCTTTCTAATCACGGTGCACGCATCAGATGCTACTGAAAAGGGTCAGTGCACAGGTTTCTGCTCTCCAAAAAACACACACTGGTGACAAAGGCCTTTCACGGAGCTGAGGATTCACATTCTGCACCCGCGGCACCTGTTCTGTTCGCAGCCTAAAAACAAAACAGCCCCCAAGCCCCACGCCCTCAGCCAGCCTGCAAAGGCACTGAATGTGAAAATGGAGAGCTTTGTTTCAACCTGTGGCACAGACAATCGTTTTCCCTCTCCCCTCAGCTCCAAGAAGGGGAAGAATCCCAGGTGCCCAAAGGCAGGGATGTGAGACACGGAGAACGGGGACAGAGTTTTGTGTTGGGATCTTGGTGTCAACAAAGCAATAAGGCAGAAGTCACTAAGTGTCAAATGAAGCAAACCAGTTATTTATCTACTTTCAGAGGAAGTAAAATTCTGGCTGAATTTCCACAACGTTTCACCCTCTAATTTCAAAACTGAGGGCTGGAGATCTTTTGCATTGTTAAAATCAGTGTTACCAGGGCAGACCCATGGGAAGAGACAGCAAACTGGGCAGGGAATATTGGGCTGTATCAGCCTGGCTTGGCAGGGACCCCTCTGCATCCTCTGCCTTTCAGGCAGGGCAATGCAAAGACAACTCAGCCCAGCCCTGCCTAAATGAGTTCAGATCTTTTTGCTGAGCCCATCACCATAGAATCTGAGCCTTTGTAAGCAACACAAAAACTATTTGCATGGGTCACCCCACTTCCTCTCAACCTAGTTACATGAAACTTTTCTTTTTCTTTTTTTTTCCTCTTTTTTTTTTTTAAGGGGGGTTCAGCAGAGCATTTGGAAAAGGGGGGGGGGATTCTTTGTGGTGTAACATCAAAGACTGCACACAAGGAATCTTGTTCTGAAGCCTCTCACCAGGAAAAGCCAAACGAATTAAAAGCTCACATCAGACAGTCAGAAGACAGCAAAGGCAACGGACCTGGAGGCACAAGGAAAGCTTAAATCCAACAGTTTATGGCCTGGACTGGGGAGGCTGTGTCCTTATTTAAGGCTTTTTAAAGCAGCAAAAAGCTGTTTGAAGAGGAACTGAAGGCCACGCTCATAATGGGCTGTAATTTGTTTGTTTATCTGTCTGTTTTTAATGAAGGAACCACAGAGCCTACTGGAGAATATTCGAGTTTCACTTCTGTCATTGTCCCAGCCATTCTCTAAGAGCGCTGCCACCACATCAAACAGCTGCCAGAGCTCCCTAGGAATGGGCCTTTAAAACATGTTTCAGAGCACTGAGCCCTGGGGGAAGGCAGTGGCTGGACTCAAATCTTGGAATCTCCTGGAATGCAAATCTTCTTTCAGCAGCCAGCCCCGGCCCTGACAGTAGCATCCCTCACGCCTCCTGCTCCAACCTGCCCCCGGACCACCCTGGGAGGATAAATTGCAAGGCAGAGGGATTTGAGAGCAGGCATAGAAGGGCTTTTCAGCCTTGATAAGTGGAGCGGAGCTGCCAACAAACCCGGCCACCTGCGCCGCGGCCACCGCCACGCTCCGCTCCAGCTGCCCCCAAACCTCCAGCACACGGCTCTCTGCGCCTGCCAGGGCACTCCTGGGCCAAAGGCAGGGCAAGGATTTGGAGGTGAAAGCCTGCAGCTCCCAGGATCCATCCAGATCCAAGCCATCTAGTGTCTGCTCCCAGCTCCCGGGCGTGAAATCCGCACCGCGCTCCTTCGGCGCTTTTCCTTCCTCGCTTTGTGGCAGATCCTCCAGATTCCTTCCAGGAACGTGTTCTTCCCGAGCACCGGGTTTAGCCACACTGGTTTGCTTCTGTGTTCAGCAAACTACCCAGAGGTGCCCAAGAGGAATTAACCTCCCTCCTTGGGTCAAGTTTTCCTCCAAGGCCACGCTGACTTTTCGCTGCCGCATCCACAGTGCAACACTGACCTCCTGTGGCTGCTGCTCCTCAGCCACGGCCCCACAGCAGCTCTGCTCTTCTGCCCACTCAGCTGAGCAATATTCAAATTATTCTGGGCAAAACGGGCTGACAAACACCCCTCTGTGCCCTTCACTCTACTCGTGTGACCATCCAGCAGAGAGAGGATGAAGCAAAACTTGCCTTTCCTCCACTCCTGGCATCAACCCCAAAGAAAACCAACCTTTAGGATCTCAAACTATTCCCTTCAGTGAGAAAAAGACATGTATTCCTAGAAAATAAGGCTCGTGCTAATGCAGGGTTCTTGTGAAATCACCTACATACAGTTGGATTCCACCCATCCATTCCACCACCAGTGGCAATGGTAAAGTGATTTCTGTTTTTTTTCATGGCTGCCTAAATTCAAAAAGAAATGGCATCTTGCCTGTGGGGAAACGAGGATGTCCAGTTATTCCCACAGATACCACCCTGAGCAATAGAGTGGGAAGTGCAGCTTGTTCAGGTTTTTATGGTTGTCCCAGCTCCCAGGTGCTGAAACAACTTCCACGGGGTGTTTTCCCCTCCTGCAAGCTTCTGCTCTTATACCACAGGCAGTATGAAAATCCCTTCTGGGAGACGAAGGCAGGTTGTCCAGGAGTTTCCACCTGAGAAATCCTGCAGGAATCAGTACAGCTCAGAGCCCACAGAAGGCAGGAATCCCACAGAAACAAGGAATCCCACAGAAACAAGGAATCCCACAGAAACAAGGAATCCCACAGCAAATCCAAGTGCTTCTAGAAGGTCGCCACGGTGAAGACTTTTAAAAATCCAAGTCCTATTCAAAAAATTTGCCAGACAAGAGTGTCTCAGCTCTCTGAGAGCCCAAAATGAAGAGGGCTCTGGGATCACCTTGCAGGAGGAAGGTGAGAGCAGATCCTTCTGGGAATTTGTCCATTTAGGACTATGCTAAGCCTGGCTACAGAACAAGCAGCTCAGGTACCCTCTGGGATGCTCAGCAGCACCCAGCCCTGTATTGCCTGACTCCCAGGAGCCACACTCATGATCCCAGTAATCCCAGTTTGACTATCCACAGAGCCTATGATCTCCAGACATCAAATATTTTAGGTTTCCCTTTAAAACAGCCTGGCATTAGAAGACTTTTACACTGAACAGCAGCAGCACACCCCTCAAAGACAAACAGCTGCCTCCTAAATGGGAAATCAGCGGGGACCAAGGTGTCACACAGAGTGAAATTAGAACCTCTTGGGTTCTCTGGGGGACCCCAAAACCTGCCAAAGTCCTTCAGACACAGCTTGGGAGGTGTGCAGAGGGTACACTCAGCCAAGAGCTGTGACTTGGCACAGTGAAAGGACACTTTCTCTGTCGTGCCAGCAGGAAGCAGGAGGGAACCAGGAACTCCTGCCCTTGCCAGAAGCTGTTAATCAGTTGGGGTTTGCCCCTGTACAGAACAGTGGCTCCTGCTGAGCTGAGAATTACAAACCTACATTTTCACTCCCACCTGCCCCCATCTTGCCCCTCGTTTTGAACACTGGGTTGTAAATGATGCATAACCCTTCTGGGCCTTCTGCCTGGGCACAGAAACTTTCCCATATCAAGGGAATTAAAAACTGGGTTAAACAGACTTGTCACTACAGTAAGTTCCTTAAAGCAGATGCAAAAGACTTTTTTTTTGGTCACTTCTCATTAGAGATTCATGACAAGATTCCCTCCAAAGGCTGGAGGTGTTAGATCACAGCTGAAACACAGCAGAGAGGGGCTTGTGGTGGCCCATCCAGCCACCTCCATGTGTTTAACAGGCTCCTTATCCAACAGCCACCAGCCCTTCCAGAGATTATCAGGGAAAAGCTCTAAAATCATATAAGAGATTAACCTGGCAGTACATCTGAGCACACACATTCCTTACCCTGAATGTCTGAGCCTGAACTGAGCACGCTGGAGCTCCACCACCTCTCAGGAAGCTGGATGGCAATGCTGATGTTGGGATATGAAGCATCCCAAAGTACAAAAGGTCACCATGTGGGGCATCTCCTCTGCCAGCTCCACAGAATCCCAGAATGGTTGGGCTTGGAAGGAAACTAAAAGCTCATCTCATTCCACCCCCTGCCATGGGCAGGGACACCTTCCACTAGCTCAGGTTGCTCCAAGCCCCATCCAACCTGGCCTTGGACATTTCCAGGGATGGGGCAGCCACAGCTTCTCTGGGCAACCTGTGCCAGGGCCTCCCCACCCTCACAGGGAGGAATTTCTTCCATACATACAACTAAAAATTCCTGCCTTTCAGTTTGAAGCCATTCCCCCCTTTCCTGTCACTCCAGTTCCTCTCTGTCTTCCCTGTAGCCCCTTCAGACCCTGGAAGGTGTTGTGAGGTCCCCACACAACCTTCTCTTCTCCAGGCTGGACAGCCCCAGCTCTCTCAGAGGAGGTGCCCCAGTCCCACTCTGTGGCCCCCTCTGGACTTGCCCCAACAGTTCCATGTCCTTCTGTATGTTGGGGACCCCACAACTGTGCACAGTGTTCCAGGTGGGGTCTCACAAGAGCAGGATAGAGTGAACAAAATTTATCCACATTATTTAAAGGCAAGGTAGAAGCCATCAGAACATCCTTTTTTTGTTGTTTTTTTTTTTAAGAAAGCACATGGTCCACATGTCTCTGCTGCACAATTCAGTGCATGGGTGCAGTGAGGAGACACCGGCAGGAGAAATGTGCAGCTAAAGGAAGAGAAAAGCAGAGAGACACGCCGTGACATGTTATCATTAGGGAGTCATAATTTCCTTCCTGTAGTCATACAACAGCTGTCAGTAACATCTTGAACACAGACCATGTATTAGAATACCATAGCAAATGCCTTTTCAAAGAAAAAGAAAGAGAGGGCATGTTAACTGGGTGAATAGCAGGAAGAATATTTTGACAGCTTGAATGCATTAACCTCCCCGGAGAACGCCCACAACCTCTGCTACAACTTGGCTGGGTGACACCTTCCCCAGGCTGGCTGGGGAGGGAGGGATCCAGCAGCTCCAGCTCGGGCACCCCCAGAGCCAGCAGCTGCCCAGGGGCACGTGTGGTGGGCAGGGCAGATGCACTCACACGTGGTCACCTCTGGGGTCACCTCTCCAGCCCCAGCTTTGCACTCTTGGATTTCCCAGTGTGGTGTTGGACACAGTGTGGGTGTCCTGTCTTGTGGAGGGAGGGAATGATGGCCCAGGCTGACCTTACACATGGGGATATATCCTCTAGCCTTGCCTTCTGAAGGTGTTTTTTACCTTCTAGCTGTGACTCTCAACCAACATTGAGGTGCTGGAGCAGGTCCAGAGGAGAGCAACAAGGCTGGGGAAGGGACTGGAGCACAAGTGCTGTGAGGAGAGGCTGAGGGAGCTGGGGCTGTTCAGCCTGGAGAAGAGGAGGCTCAGGGGAGACCTCCTCACTCTCTACAACTCCCTGACAGGAGGGGGGAGCCAGGGGGGGGTTGGTCTCTTTTCCCAGGCAACCATCAGCAAGACAAGAGGGCTCAGGGTCTTAAGCTGTGCCAGGGGAGGTTTAGGTTGGATATTAGGAAGAATTTCTTTCCAGAGAGGGTGATCAGCCATTGGAATGGGCTGCCCAGGGAAGTGGTGGATTCTCTGTCCCTGGAGGTTTTTAAGACGAGACTGGATGTGGCATCAGTGCCATGGGCTGGGAACCACAGCGGGGTTGGATCAAGGGTTGGACTTGATGATCTTGGAGGTCCCTTCCAACCCAGCTGATTCTATGAACATGAGGTCCCTCCAAAGATGGTCTAATTGCCATTTCAAACCAGAAATAATTCAACCTAAGTAACCCCATTCCTTGTGGCTTCTGCCTCGATCAAGAGGTTGAGAAATCTCTTTCTGAGAAAGCTCCACACCCTCCTCCTCACCAGGAATCCACCTTCTCTTAGTAATAAGATCAGGCAATGCATTTTAAGGACACATTTTCCTCCCATGGATTAGCTCCTCAAGGGTTACTGTAATAGGACCACGTCCAGACACCTTGAACATTTGCCATAAGTAGTTTATCTAAGGCAGCCTGATTATTAAAGCTTCCAGTGCAGCTTTTCCAGGAGCAGTGGTTCTCATTACAGGCAGGCTGCAACAACTCATCAATCTTGGGCTAAAGATAATTAATCAGCACCCAGAGCCATTTTTGCAAATATAAAGCCTGGCTGAAACAAACCAAAATAAGAGGGGGGTGGGGGGGAGCCACGACAGAGCTGTTGGCACTTGCCAACTCCTCTTGATTAAACTTATTTTCACCTCCAGGTGCATACACAGGATGAGTTTTGTTAATTAAACCTGCCAGTCACCTCATTATGCATTCAATTAAAAAAGCCTGATGCCTTGATTTTATGCAGCTGGCAGGCTGTGCAGTGACAGGCCATGTTGTTATAGTGCACAGGTTCTAATGGGGAAAGGAGCTCCAAAATATGGCAAAGTGTGAGATTTGCTAATTGGACATCCTCTTGGTGTTTTGTCTTTTTTTTTCCCCTTCCTTTTTTTTTTTTTTTAATATATTTTTCAGGCTGTATAACGGATGGGTTGTTTATCAGCAAAGTGGAAGTGGAGGCAGAGAGAGTGGAAGAGCTCGTTCACCTCATTTGGAAACCCAGAGAGATGCTCAGAATATTCATGATAGACTCTGGCAAGGTTAAGAGATGAGGAGAGTGGCACCTAGATGCCATGGTGATGAATGCTGTGTGAATAGATTAGACAGAGGCCCTGAAGCTTCTGTAAAATTGTGGGGGTTTAATTTAGATGAAAGATAGCCTTTATTCTCGAGGCATCACGCTGGGAGCCGGCAGAGCCCGATGCAGGTCCTGGCTCTGCTACAAACTCCTTGCATGACCTTGAATAAATCCCAGAGGACCGTGCTTTAAAGGTGGCTACACTTACATCTTTCAAGTGGCAACCCTCAGCCACGCCTGTGCTCCTCATCCATCCACCAGCAACCCAAGGCTGTCGCTTCTGCAGGGCTATTTATACCCAGCTCCCTAAGAACAGGCAGCATCTCCTGTTAGACACTGCAAGAAACCCTGGTACAGAGGATCTCCCATCCCAGGTGACAAGAGGGCTCAGGGTCTTCAGCTGTGCCAGGGGAGGTTTAGGTTGGATATTAGGAAGAATTTCTTTCCAGAGAGGGTGATCAGCCATTGGAATGGGCTGCCCAGGGAAGTGGTGGATTCTCTGTCCCTGGAGGTTTTTAAGGTGAGACTGGATGTGGCATCAGTGCCATGGGCTGGGAACCACAGTGGGGTTGGATCAAGGGTTGGACTTGATGATCTCAGGGATCCCTTCCAACCCAGCTGATTCTATGGTTCTATGATTCTATGACAGACAGCACCAAGAGCTGAAGTGTTTGTGACAAAAGAATTTGTGATTCCATGCAGCAGCTTCACAGTCACCTCACCCTGACACTGCTGAGGCCACAGATCTGAGCCATGTCCTGCAGCAGAGGTGACCCATCTGTTGTGCTCTGAGGAAGAGGATTTATATTTTTTTTTTCCCACTGTTTCTGTTGTTTTCTGCGAGTTTGCAGCTTTCCAGAGCTGAGGCAAGATGTATTCTGTCCCAGTGTCAGTGTGTTAATCACATCTCTGCATCTCAGGCCACCCTCCAGTCCTTGTGAAAATCTGGGAACATTATTTAGTGCATATCCCAACCATGGAAATGCCTTCAGACACTGGCAATAACACAGATTTCCTCTTTTTTGTTTGGCTTTTTTTTTTTTTTGAAAGTTTGTGACTTTTCACATCTTTCCTGCAGTTCTCCAGTGTGTAACTGGATATTTTGTGACTGCTGAAGAATAAACCAGATATTCTAAATCAGCCCTCTGTCCTAGAGCTGACTGTGTGAGGAACTGAACTTTGACCAAGGAGATCCCTCGAGCCTTGTATGTTTGATCAGCCCATGAGACAGAGAGGGTGTTGTTATTATTATTGTAACCTTCTTTGCTATCTGGTTTCATGGCCCCTGCAACTGCTGGAAGCAGCTTCACCAGGATGTTTAAGGACAAAAAAAGCCACAGCAAACACTTGGTGAATCCCAACAGATAAATCCAGTGACCTGAGTCCCACTGTCCACCAATGTAAGAGAGTCTGGTCCAAATCCAGAATTACTCCAGTTAAATGCAAATCAAGAGTCTCTTCCCTTGTGGATTTATTTATTTTTCCTGTTAGCAGCTGTGTTCCTATCATCAAAACCAGCAAGGCAATTTGGGGTTGGCAGGAGCTATTGCAGCTGCTCTGAATTTTTTAATTTTTTTTTACACTTTCATTGAGAAATATTTTGTCAGAACTTAAAAAAAGAAAAGGAAAAAAAAAAGTTGTGGAGGATGTTGGGTCAGATATTTTCTGTTGGGATCAAACCACAGGATGGATCATGGAGACACTGAGCCCATTCAGCCAAATAACCTTGGACTGAGGCTGTTTGAAAAGGCCAGGTTGGGCTTGGAGCAACCTGGGATCGTGGAAAGTGTCAGGGGGGTGGAATTAGATGAGATTTAAGGTCCTTTCCAACCCAAACCATTCTGAGATTCCATGAAAATGCCACATTTAGGCTCAGATCTATTTTCTGACCCAGACTTAGACAGGAGCCTTTCCCATCCCAGGTGAGAACTCGCCCCCCTGGCCCAGCAGCCCAGGAATATGTTCAAGGAATATCATTTCCCTGTGGAAGTTCTCTAAAAATCACAGCTGGGCCTTACATCTGGATAGAGGAGAGTGATAAACCCACGGGCTTTTTTTTTTTAAGCAACCTGTCACTGTTGAATTCCATCCAACAACAGAAGCTGATCACCTTTTCCAATAGATAATTTGTAATTCCACTATGTGGGAGTAGTTTATTAACACAGTCAGAGACCAGCAGCTACAGCTAAACATTATTAAAACAAGACAAAACTTCCTTTCCCTCTTCAAACTTTCAGTCCAGGAAAACAGGCCCTGACTTCAGGGATTTTCTCACACAGAGGTTACACCAGGTTAAAACTAAACTTGCCACCTCAAAGGGAATTCAAAGAGAACATAAAATAAAAAAAACAGATATTCCAAAAGAAGTTGGAAAAGCCTTTTCCCATCCTATCAGTGTAATTGCTGCCCTCCTCTATTCACATGTATTTGCAAGGATAAAATAGAAAAAGAGAATTACGGGTCTACAAGTCATTGCTTTCTTTCCCAACCAAGAAAATAAGAATAGTTTGCATTTTTATAACCACCTCTTCTCTGTGTACTTCCCACATACAATTGTTGCTCCAACAGCCAGAAGGCAAAACAGAAACCAGGGACTTCGAGCTGCCTTAGATAAATTGAATTAAAACACCACAACAAACTCCAGGCTCAATACATGGTGTACCCACTAGATGGGGCAAAAAAGCTATATTCTGATTAAAAAGCTCCTTTCAGAGTCTCACCTGGCCCTGACTACAGAGAAGGAATTTTAGAAATATGTGAGAATTGAAAACAAGAGAAACTCAAAGTTGCTGACACACTGGGATGGTCCTTTCTCAAAATCTTCCCAGAAAACACTCAGAGGATGAAGTTCAGGTGGGTTTTTCAGGCTGAAACCCCGTTACCAATTGCACTCTGATCCAAATCCCACCATCCCAGACCGGCTCAGTACACAGAAACCAAGTATTTACAGGCACATCCATCCCATGTCTGTCCTCCAGGCAACCCCTGCAAGACTGGAGTGCACATTAGACCCCAGTACAGACCAAAATAATGCCAGTTATTTGCTGTAAGCACACACCAAAATGAGCTTTCTAACCACCACAGCCTCCTCTCCACACCCAGAATTAGCAGCTGATAAATTAAATTCTCCCACCTCAAAAGGCTTCTTCTCTTCTTTGTGCTTTACGAGACCACAGGACAAGAAATGAAATAAAAGGTGGTGAAGCTCCACGGAAAATAAAACAAAAAAAAACGCCTCACTTTGACTGGGAACTTCCACTCCCTGAAACCAGGGAGGTGTGACTGAGCAAAAGAGTTCTGGTGTCTCTGGAGCTGTTTTTAAAGCACAGCTCTGTCTGATCACCTAATTATTGTTATACCCAACACTTGTGCAAAGCCTGGCACAGCCTTTGCCCCCCCCCCTCCCCTCCTGCAGGGATTCATCCATGAGACTTCTTGAAAACACCCAGAAAAGCCTGATTGAGCCCCCCAAAAACCAAGTCAGCTCCCTGTAATCCTGTACAACTGAAATGCAGCTGCTCCTGACCAGAAGGACACTAAGGTCTGACCAGGGGTAAGTTTAAGGCAGGGAATAAGAATCTCCAGGCTGGATGCTGCTCCCAGGCTGAACCAGAGCACAGATGAGTGCAATCAGATCATTTCCTTTGCCTTGCCTGTGCCTTGGGTTTCTTATTTCCACGCTGAGAGCTCTGGGGCCACTCCAAGGATGGGAAATTTGTTGCTAATGAGCCTCAACCCTTCCTCCACCACTGCCAGAGCACCCTGCACTCCTCCAAGAGGCTCGTGATCCCATTCCAGCTAAACATCCTAATGCAGCCCCATTAAAGGTCTCAAGTCATGCCTGCAAACCTCATCTTCAATCCCACATCCCACACTTGGCCACAGACTGGACCTTGATTCGTTTTTCCCCCCACTCCTTGCTTTGTAATAAATAATTGCCAGGCTCTCGAGGAGGAGGATAAATGGAAACAAGTCATTTGAGGTCTGCATTAAAATCAAGTGCTCTCATCTCTCTTTACCTGACCTGCTGGAAACTTCCTTCCAAATCAATAGCTGAGAGCAGCAGGGTGCACACTAAAGAGCACTGAGAAAACCCACTTTGTCTGGGGAGGACAGGAAGAAATTCCACATTTAAACACCTGTGGAGAACTTTTGCCAAGCAAAAGCAACTGCAGCTCAGCACAGAGACAGATTAAACTCCAGCAGAGCAAGTCCCAGTCTTTTGAGGACAGGACTGGCAAACATTTCTGTGCAATATTCAGAATACAGAGTTAAGTGAGGGAAGCTGATCCCAACCCATGTCTGGCTTCCTTATGGTGTCACACCCAGAGCTGAGGGAGGAAGGCAGGCATCTGTGTGTATGTGCTGCAAGGATGTCTGGCCCTGTACACCCCATCTGCCACGAAAACCACGTGTTTGGATGTGTTGGGCATCTTGGATTTGTCAAAGAAGTACCCAAATATGGTGCAGAATGGAGAGAAATCTTGCAGCAATAAAGCAGAACTTCCATATATGCCACATTTTGAAATATTTCTGTAGGAATATTGCTGGTCTGAGACTCCAGCAAAAAAGCTTAGGAACAGCAAAAGCAAGAAAAAAGCCACTATTGGTCACACTGTAATTAAGCAGCTTCAACCTCCTTATTCATCCCAGTGAGAAATAATTGACTGGCATTTTCATGATTTTTCTACCATTACATGGTTTTTCTTCACAGCAAAAATTAGAAACAAGGGCTGGAACACAACAGCTGATGGAAAACCTCATCACTCCATCTCTTACCTACAAAAAAATCAGGGTATACGATTATATTTTAGATTTAATGGGACAGACCCTGGTTCTGCCATTGTTTCCAGGCTGGTTTAAACTCCGTGGGTTGGAGTGTGGAAGGACAGGCAGGATCTTGCCTTCTTGGGAGAAATCTCTGTTCCCTGACATGGACTTTTTGTTCATAAAAAAGTCAAAATGTCACTGTCCTGGGGCAACTCCTCCTCTGTGAGCTCAGCCACAGGGTTGACAAACTAGCCAGGATCATCTCATGTTATTCTGTGCACAAAAACAAGAGGAAAAATCAAAAATGGCATGGGGAGTTATTGGATTATTGAAGAAACTCTTAAGAAAGGGGAAAATCGAGGAAGGGCAAACTAAAGCTGCTCAGCATCAGGTGAGGGGGACGCTCCAGAGTGAGACTCCTGCAAACAGAGGAAATACAGTATTATCAGCCAACACAAGAGGGAAGTGCAGCACCAAAATCCAGCCTTTTGCAGGGAAAGAGCACCAGGCCTCGGGCTGGGCTTCCAGCTCTGGGCTCACACCCTGGGACAGGGCAGGAAAGGCACAGGACATTTCCCCCTCCCCTTGCACTGATCCCTGAGCCCTCTGACTTTGCTCCAAATACTTTAGAAAATGCTGTCATTTAAACCCAAGCTTAACTTCAGTTGGATCCCATGAAGCTGCATTTGTAATTATCCATCTTTTTTCTCATTAAATTCAACCATTCCATCAGCTACTCTTTGCCACGATGCCTCTAAAATGACAATGTGACCACTCCCTGGAGCAGGAATCTAAATCCAGCCACTTTAGGACTTTTTCTTCAGTATTTCAGAGGTTGACACAGGAAATCCTACCAGATTTAATGCGGATAATGAGCTTTCAGTCTGTACTTTGAACACAACCACAACGATTCTCCACCTTAATGATGCTACAGAATAACTCAAAAACTCTTTGTCAAACGAAAACTTTTTAAAAATTATTTGGTTTTAGGATGTGCCGAGGATTTCTGCAGGATGCCTCGGAATTGCCAGAAAACTCGGGGGACAACTGTGCTCCAGGAACTCCAGGAGTTGTCAGAAGACCCTTCCTCATGAATCCGAAAAATCAGGTATAATGAACTGCCCAGAGACTTTTGATCTTTGAGCAGCAAAGGTTTTTATTGACAGCGCTGGGAGCAAGCCAGCTATTGCTGGAAAAACTTGCTCCAAGGCTTCACACAAAATCAGCAGTTTTTATACAATTTTCATATATGATTAAATGCATATTCAAGTGATTATAACATGTATCTATACATATATATCTATACATATATATCTATACATATTAATAACAGGTGGAGCTCAGGTGGGGCTTGGGGCAGTGCTTCTCTTGGCCTTCAATCTTGGGGGTAGTTCTGTCCTTCCTCCATGGGTCTGGGGGCTTAATCTCATTTTCCTCAGCTTGACCTCTCTTCTTTTCCATTGCTCTCGACCCACTCCCTGAAGCTCTAGGCCTATTACATGTTCTTTTACCATTCTTTTAAGTTTTGGTCCAGTAAGTAGAACAGAGCGAGTACAGATGGTTTGGATGTTCATAGTTTGTTAGCAGGTCCAAATTTCTTAGTTTGCCAAGCAAAAGCAACTGCACCTCAGCACAGAGACAGATTAAACTTCAGCAGAGCAAGTCCCAGTCTTTTGAGGACAGGACTGCAAACATTTCTGTACAATATTCAGAATTTTCTTTTGGGCCTGGCCTCCTGTTTCACTCAGAGAAGGAAAGTCCCTCATGCTTCATTACCACAAAGCAGCACAGTGTGTCTGGACAGGGTGATGCTGGGGTGCCAGATGATGAGTTTGGTGGCCACCACACCTCCATCCCCTTCCTGAGCAGGTCTGGCCATGCCCCAGGGACCATCTCCTCCCTCAAACAGCAGCTCAGAGCTCAGTTTTCACTCCCCTGGGGCTGTTTTTAGCTCCGTGTAACACCCCGGATCCCTGCAGAGCCAGGGGCAATCCCATCCACACAGACCCCGGGGAAACAGGGATGGACCCGGGAGGAGGAGGAGGAGGAGGAGGAGGAGGAGGAAGAGGAGGAGGAGGAAGCTCAAAGCCTTCCCCAGGCTCTGTGTGCTTTCAAACATTCCCCGAAGTCAAACAGAACGAGAACCAGATGGGAAACGATTTGCAAACAGGAACTCTTTTCTTCCCTTGTTTGCCTCCCTTGTTTTGTTTATCCCTCAAAATCCTAACAAGGAGCACAAGCAGGATAATCCAACTGCCAGGGCTGCTTCATCCCAGCAGAGCTGCAGGGACAGAACCCCAAAGCACTGACAAAGCATTTATTTTTTAAGTGATGTGTTGGGTAAGGCATCGAGTCTCACCTTGGGCTCCAGCCCAGCTAATGCTGATCCAGGGACTTCATTTCACTGCTGGGAATGCAAGGAGCAAAGTTAAACACGTGGGGACACTTTTAGGACCGTGGTCTTAACCAGTAAATCTGAATTATTCTCTGTTTTGCAGAAGGTTTATGCTCAGAGTTATTAGAAGAGATCAGTTTGGGACTGAGTGTGTTTAACTCACCACATCACTCAGACAAAGAGCAGCTGAAATCCAAGCTCCACGGAAATTTATGCTCCAAGCAGGGATGTGACACTGGAGTAAATGATTGCAAAGAGTTACACGTGGAGCCACAGATGGGGGAATTTAATTTACAGGGAGCAGCCTCTATCTTTTAGCCATTCATCTAATGAAGATTTAAATATGAAATAAATTGCAGGCACTTCCAGCTGAAGCAGGATGTTGGATGATGTTCATTCATATTGAAATTACATCTTTAAGTTCCTCTCAAGCAACATAAATATATCTCTAACAGACACACACGGACATGTAAAATAATCCCCTTCTCTAATAAAAAGATGTGCATTATGAAACTGCTGCTTTCCAGATAAAGTTCTTGTCATAAACATTAAAAATTGGTCTCTTATGCATGTTTGATGACTACATTAACAATACTTTTTTCAAATTTTGGCCTTATTTCTGTTTTATTATTTCTATTTCAATGAACTTTGTGGAACTTGACTGATCATTTCCACTTTTGTCTGGAAGCACTTTCATTCTCTTCTCCATTCAAAGGCTGTGGTTGCATCCAAAGAGAGGAAAGTTAAAAAGCAAAAACTAACTAAAGAAAAATGAGAAAAGGAACCAGAGCAATTCTCAGTATCACTCCTCTGATTTTGGTCGGTTCATTCCTGCCTTTGAGACTAAACAAAATCATCCATCCTTGTATTATTTCAAACAATTCTACAAAGGAATTGGGAAGATTTCAAGCGACCACAAACACCCCCTTCTTCCCTTCCTTTTCAATATTCCACCAAACAAAAGCATTTTTCCTTCAGGGACTCTGACAAGGGCCCAGGAATGCAGCTAAACAAATCACAGCAAAAATAATAATTACAACCAAAGCAAAAGTCAAAGAGAAAAGGGCTTTGCAGAAAGGGCTGCAGACTTTGCACAACCTCCTGCAGCTCAGCATATTTGACTGCGTGGGGGAGCTGGGGAAATCCCAGCAGCTTTCTATTGTATCACGTTATTCCTTGGCTCATTCCCCAGCAAATAAATAATCATGGCAATAAACTGGATTCATACAAGTGCAGCAGGAACACAGACATGGAATCCGAGAGATAACACAGCCAAGGATCAAGATGTTTCTTGCACATGGGCTGGAAGTTGGGGGCCTGGTAATGTGTTGGTTTTTTTTTTGCTCAACTGTTCTTCTGCTCACAGAGGCTTAGAGAGAGCAGAACCAGCTAAACCAGGCTTCTCCAGCCCAGAATAAGTGGATTTCACACCAATGTGCTGATTTACCAGTGGTTTTAGTTAAATGCCACCTGTGTGGCTGAGCAGGGACTGGAAGTGTTCAGAGCACACTGGAGCCCCCCCAGTCTGTGCTGCTGTTCCAACAGGTCTGCAGGAGAAATTCAAAGGGATATTTGCTGAATGCAGCTGATTTCATATATATATATATATATATATATATATATATATATATATAGGAAAGAACTCAGCTCTGCACAGTTAGGAGAGGGTGGAAACTCTCTTTGCAAAGCCTCAGCTACTCCCCTGGCCATGCCTGGTTCAGCTTTTAATGCTAAAGCTGCCCAGGGAAGCTGCCATCCTTCCTCACACAGCATCCCCTATTGCCTCCTAACCAAAAATAGCTCCAAGCAGTTTAAAATACATATGTTATCTTGTTTTTCTTTCACTTGCAGCCTCAGCAAGCTGCACTGGGTGTCATCCCCTGCCCTGGAATATCTGAAGGACACTTTGCCTCTTGTCTTATTCCTGCTCGACTCCGCAGCTCCGTGCCCAAATAGAGGGATTGTGATGAAATTAAAGTGATTTTTCTTTTTAAATGAGGAAAATACATTTTGAATTTGAAGGAAACCCGAGCTAGAAAGGCAAATTCTCCTGTGCCTGTGGCCCAGCATCCTGCTGCTCTCCAATGAAGCCCAGCACGAACCCACCCCACAATTCCACATCCGCAGCAGAATTTGGAGTTAAAACCCCAAAGCAATAAAAGCTGGAGGTGGATAAAAAAAAAATCCCTGGTCCTGCAGGAGTGCTCTGCAGCCCTAATAACTCTCCCAAAACCCAAACCTCGTGGCAGAGGTTTGAGGTGAGGTGGATACGGTGAAGGGTGAGAAAGTCCTTTCACAGCCTTCTGGACAAAGCACAGGATCCCTTCTACAAACCAGCTGCTCTTTCTATTTTTAAACACTCTGGAGGGACTCAAATATTGCAGTGATGAGAGGAGAGGAGGCTCGTGTAAGTACCTTGGCAGATGGATGCTTAGCAAAGGAAGGGGACTATCCCTGTGGGATGGGACCAGGAATAAATGCTCATTCCAACCCCATTATCCAGCCCAAACAGGTAAAATAACTGGACAAAGGTGTTTTAGGCTTTAAAGAATGTTGTTCTTCCACTTTCAGCAAGGCCCAGCAGTTGTTCCCAACAGGAGCAGTTACCAGTGGCATAGGAAGTGGGCTGGACTTTGCTGTTTCTTTAGTCTTAGCCTTGTAAAAACTCTGACTAATAATTTTGCCTCCCTTTTCATGCTGGTTTGAATCAAGTGTGAGGCAGCTGTTCATTTTTCTCAGCGATAAATCACCGTTTCCTGACACTTGGAAACTCAGGAGACTGAAAAAAAAAAAGGGGGGAGGGGGGAGAAGTGCTGAGGGTGGAGTCAGTTTTATTTTTAATTTTTTAGCACCTTCAGCTGCTCAGCCCCAAAGGCTGAGTGTTGACACCACTTCAACGTGCAGGGAAATAACTGGAGGATGGACTTGCCAAGGATGGATAAAGGATGAGGGGCTGGAGCCCTCCCTCCCCCATGGGCCTGAAGCTGCCATGTGGAATATCTGAGTGTGTAAAATGGCTTAAAGCATGCAAATTATTGCAAGATCAGGCCCAAAGTCTAGGAGACAGCAATCCTGCCTTCATTGTTCAGCTTGGGCTCGATGTTTGCCTTATGGCAGACTCCTTTCTCTCCTCCCTGGGAGCAGGAGGGAGCAGGGACAACATTCCCTCTGCTCCTCCTGGCCCAGGAGGGGCTCTGCATCCTGTCCCTGTCCCTCCCTCCTTCCCCCCCGGGGCAACACCACAATCCAACTGGTAATAATTCAAAAGCAGAGCCTGGAACAAGGACTTTCTGAAGGCATCTGACCCCTTTCTTTTTGTTTAAGGGAGGAGGAAAGCAAACCCCCTGCTCCATTTCCTGCTGTTGTGCTGGTTATTCCAGAATATTTCCATTGTCAGAGAGCAAACCCTTTGCATGCCAGCAAGGAGGGAGCATCAGGCTGGGGAGAGGGCTAAATTTGGCTCCAATTCCTCAGGAGCCTGACCTCTTCCTATTGAAGCCTGTAGCAACACTCCCACTCACTGTCCAGCAGCACATTTTTAAACACTCCCCCCTCAATTAATTCCGTGTTGCATTGAAGGAAGTGATAAAAATAATCCCCTCAGAACGCATTTTCCTGTAGGTAAAAGGGGAATATTTTCAGTTCACTGGGGAAAATAGTAGGGGAGCACAGAGGGCACAGAGAGGAGGCTTTTGCTGCAGGAACTTGAGCACTTTGGGCACCCAAAAGCTGGTGCCCTGACTCAGGAAAATGGTGAGCAGCAGTAAGTGAGCACATACAAATATCCAGGGTCAGGACAGCAACAGGACAGCCACATGGAAAAGAAAAAAAAAGAAAACAACAGGTTTTCTGTAAAAATCTGACAGCATTTTAAATGAACTGAATATCACAGATTTCATACAGGCCCAATCCTTTCATAGATTTCCATTTTTTCACGAAAATTACTGTTAATTTGGGTGACTGCAACACAGTTTTCTCTGTGTTTGCTCTTTTAAAAATCTGCTTTCTGCTTTTACTCTCTTTCCTTTCCCTATTTGCTCACTGAGACAGCTTTCATTTTCAGCTTTCAATCAAAAAAAGAAAAGGTGGGAGGAAGCTTTATTTCCAGGAATATATTTGATTGTTGAGTGGAAAAAAAAGGAATTGCTTCCCAATGAAAGGGTTTCTATGTAAAGAAGCACAGCCAGATCAAACACAGAGACACTGAAGTTACAAGGACATGAGATGGTCTCTTAGGAAAATCATTCCCAGCCAGTCTCACCTATGGATTGGGAATTGTACACAGCCTAGATGTGTGAAATCCTATTTCTGTGCCTTCTTGTTGGTTGTAACATCTTTGATGCTTCCAGTGGAGTTGTTGCAGCAACTCATCCAACCAACAAAACCAATATTGCAACTTCTATAACATGGATTTAGGTTTTTTTAATTGATTCTGTGAATCTGTCACAGCTACAGGGAAGAGATTCCCATCTGGGCAAAGTCCCTGGGAGCCACTTCCACAGCAAATTACGTTTTTATTGTTATTTCCTGATTGAGAAATACAGCTGGAGCACAAAAACCTGCCTAATTTGGGCACAGTGAGTTAAGTCAAAACCACAGCAATCCTCCCAGATTTGTGCTGGCTGCAGATCCCTGGGCAGGGATCAGGTTCCCCTGGGAATTGCCTGCAGTGCTTGGCTGGGAGGTGGGAAGGTGGGACTGGTGTCAATTTGGGATTTTCATCCTCCCCTTTGGCAGGTCCAGCATGTCCATGGTGCTCCCAGCATGGCTGGAGTGAGTTCATGGGGGACAAACCCTTCTGGGGGCTCTGGCAATCCACATTCCAGTGCAAATATTCTTATTAATAACCTTTAAGTCTCCTCCTCTGTTAAAATGGAATGGATTGGGTGCCTGATCCTGATTCAGGGCTGAAATCCATGACTGAACACCCCTTGGTTTCACCCACTGACTTCATTAAAATCCCTACCAAATAATAGTTGGGGTAAAGGACAGAACGAGTGCCTCAGCAACACCAGAGGAGTTAAAAGTGTCTTCTTTTAACTTTTTAACTATTAAAACAAGCAGCGTTTTGTGCCATGTCCTTCTGGACCCTGAATTTTCATGGCATCCTTAGTTCAGGCAGTACAGGCATGGCCTTTCCCTGTGGGAATGCAAAAGCAAGGGGCAGGTTCTCCTCCTGCCTTCGGATCAAGAGGCAGAAAATCAACTGGCACAAGAGGGGAATGAGCAGGGAGCTGGGAGGGGATTTTTTTTTTCCCTTTCATTGGTACAACAAAATGGAAATGGGCTCTTTGTTTTCCCAAATGCAGTGATAGATTTGTCACTGCCAATATTGATTTCCTTCCCCGACATAAACTATTTTTAAAAACGCCTCTTAATGGGTTTTCTTTGCTTGCAGGGTTGTGATGTTGGGCTTTTCTCCACAGCCCTGCTCTGGCAGGATCAGCAGTGGGGTCTGCTTGTCTTTAAAAGCGAAGGGAAAAGTGGGAGGAAGGGAATGTCAGGGTTAAAAAAAAAGACAATGAGAAGGATGAACTGAAACACAGCAGGGAAGAAAGCAGGAATATTTGTCCCACCCAGCCCAGAGGAACGTGCTGAGTGGGAGGGGAGCAGAGCTCTGTCTCCCAGTGGATCTTACACTGGGAAGGGCAGTCCCTGCCCTGGGGCTGATGTGCTCTGAGGTTATAAATTCCAAGTGGAGAGGGCTTAGAGGGATGCAGAAACACAAGGAAGAGGTGGAAATTATGGGGTGAGACTCTTCTGCCTCGAGCTCCTTCCAGTTTAAGCACGAGAGGGTCAAGTGGAGCTGTTGGAGCAGGTCCTGAGGATGCTCTGAGGGCTGGAGCTGCTCTGCTGTGGGGACAGGCTGGGAGAGCTGGGGGTGACAGAAGGCTCCAGGGACACCTGAGAGCCCCTTCCAGGGCCTAAAGGGGCTCCAGGAGAGCTGGAGAGGGACTTGGGACAAGGGATGGAGGGACGGGACACAGGGAATGGCTTCCCACTGCCAGAGGGCAGGGTTAGATGGGATATTAGGAAAAAATCCTAATTTTTGGTGGGGAGGCCCTGGCCCAGGTTGCCCAGAGAAGCTGTGGCTGCCCCTGGATCCCTGGAAGTGTCCAAGGCCAGGTTGGATGTTGGAACAACCTGGAATAGTGGAAGATGTCCCTGCCCATGGCAAGGGCTTGGAATGAGATGAGCTTTAAGTTCACTTCCAACCCAAACCATTCTGGGATTCTAAGTGGCGACAGAGCCCTTGAAAGCCCCAGTTTGCCCATTTTTGCTCTTTCTCCTGGGGCAGTTTGGTCAGCATCACACTGAGAGGTTTTCCTAAAAATTTTTAAAACTGTAATTAAATAAGTAAATAAGCAAAGAAATAGAAATAGGAATAGAAAATACAGCTAAACAAATAGAAAATATAATAAAGAAATAGAAGTAATTATAGAAATTATAGATAAATAAATAGCAAATATAATAAATAAATAAATAGAAATAATACTAGAAATTACAGATAAGTAGAAAATCTAATAACTAAATAAATAGAAAAAATAATGGAAATTACAGATAAGTAAATCAAAAATATAATTAATAAATAAATAGAAACAATAATAGAAATTGCATATAAAGAAATAGAAAAACATAATATATAGATAAACAGAAGTAATGATAGAAATTATAGATAAATGAATAGTAAATATAATAAATAGAAATAATAATAGAAATTACAGAAAAAAATAGAAAATGTAATAAATAAATATAAAAATAGAATTACAGATAAATAAGTCGAAAATATAATAAATAAATAAATATAATAATAGAAATGACAGATAAATAAACCGAAATATAATAAACAAATAAATATAATAATAGAAATGACAGATAAATAAATCGAAAATATAATAAACAAATAAATAGAATTAATAATGGAAATTACAGATAAATAAATGGAAAAGATAATAAATAAATAAATAAAATAAGTAAATAAAGAAAATAATAGAAATGACAGATAAATAAATGGAAAATATGGCAAACAAATAAAGAAATAGAAATAATAATAGAAATTACAAATAAGTAGAAAAATCTAACAAGTAAATAAATAAATAAATGGAAATAATCGCGCGTGCACGTGCTTTTGTGGGTCTTTTTTTGTGTTCTTTGGTTTTTTTGGTGTTTTTTTTTTTTTTTAAAGGAACCTTCATTTCTCCTGCATCCGCCTCCCCGGGTGTCTCATCCCCGGATCCCGGGTGGGTTCCCCCCCATCCTCCCCTCCCACGCCCCCCGTGGCCACCCCCACCCACCCTCTCTCCCTCCCTCCCTCTCCCTCTCGCTCTCCCTCCCTCCCTCCCTCCCTCTCCCCCGCCCGGAGGCGGCGGCTCCGCCGCGGAGGCTCCGCGGGGGCTGCGCGGGGTGGGCGGGTCGCGCCGCGCGGGGCCGGGGCAGCGGCAGCGCTCCCGCGGCGTGTGCGTGGATGGCCCTGCGCGGCCCGCGATGGCTGCGCGCTGATGGCCCAGCCCGCGCCGCTCGCCATGGCTGCCAGAGACGAGCTGTACAGCAAAGTCATCCCCCGGCGGAACCGCCAGCACCGCGCCGGGACCATCAAACACGGCTCCTCGCTCGAGATCCTGCTCTCCATGGGCTTCCCGAAAGCACGGGCGTAAGTCGCCTGAGCGGCCCCTTCCCCCTTCCCTCCCCTTTTCGCTTTACGGCGGAGAGAAGCGGCGGGCGCTGCTCCGGACCGGCGGGAGGGAGCGCCGGGGATCCGGGGATCCAGGCGGGGGACGGCGGGGATGCGCTGCCGGGGCGCGGGGATGAGGTCCCGGAGCGGGAGTATGAGATCTCGGGGCAGGGTGATGCTCTGCCGGAGCAGGGGGGATGCGCTGCCGGGGCGCGGGGATGCGCTCCCGGAGAGGAGGGGATGAGCTGAGGGAGAGAAGGGATGCACTGCCGGAGCGCGGGGATGCGCTCCCGGAGAAGAGGGATGCGCTCCCGGAGCCGGGGCGATGCATTCCCGGAGCGGCCGGGGCAGCGCGGGATGCTCTCCCGGGCGCTGGGAATGCTCTCCCGGCCGCTGGGAATGCTCTCCCAGGCGCTGGGAATGCTCTCCCGGGCGCTGGGAGTGCTCTCCCGGCAGCGGGGATGCTCTCCCGGCAGCGCAGGAATGCTCTCCCGGCTGCGATGGGATGCGCTCCCGGAGCGACCCGGAGATGCCTTCTCGGAACGCTCAGGGCAGCGGGGAATGCTCTCCCGGCAGCGGAGGGATGCGCTCCCGGAGCCGGGGGGATGCGCTGCCGGGCCGGCCGGGGCAGAGAGGGGATGCTCTGCTGGGCGGCGAGGGAATACGCTCTCGGAGTGGCCCTGGGATGCTTTCTGGGAAAGGCCAGGGCAGCGAGGAATACTCTTCCGGCAGTGCGGGGATGCCCTCCTGGAGCAGGGGGATGCACTCCCGGAGCAGGGGGATGCACTCCCGGAGCAGGAGATGCGCTCCCGGAGCAGGGGATGCACTCCCGAAGCAGGGGATGCGCTCCTGGAGCTGCCCGGGGATGCACTCCTGGAGCAGGGGATGCACTCCCGGAGCAGGAGATGCACTCCCGGAGCTGCCCGGGGATGCCGTAGGACCCGAGGGATGCTCTGGGTCGCATCCCAGCCTGGCTCCGAGGTGCCGGGGAGAGAGAGGCAGGTGCCGTCCCGGGTTCCGTCCCCACCCGCCGCGGTGCTGAAGGGCCCCCGCACCGCCGGGAAGTTGGGGATGGCCACGGAGGCAGTTTTTGCACCCCCTAAATTGGAATCGGAGCCCGTCGCTCCCGCGCCGTGAAAATAACGAGTCCCTGGCGCGAGTGCTTTAGCTCGGTCACCCCGGAGATTTTCTTTAATCCCTGTACAAGTCACCCAAAAAGGGACGGAGCAATGCAAGAAAATTTCCGTGCGTAGCCCAAAATGCTTTGGCTTTTCTTGTCCGGTTTATGCCCTGGTGTCATCTCTCTGCATGTGCTTATGCTTTTAATTAATTAGGCAGCAACGTAATGGGAACTTAATGATGAAACAGAGTGACTCCTGAAGTGGGACCCGGCGCTTTAGGATGCAAATGAAACCCGGGGGGATCGGGATGGTTCCTTGATCTCCTTAAGTTTTCCGGTTTGTACCGGTCAGAACTCCGTGGTTTTGCAGCCTGTCTTTGGGCAGGTTTTTTTCTAAATATAGAGACAGAGAGATGCAGTTTAAGGACATATGTTATCTGTGGATTCATGGATCCACCAGCACATGCAGGAAATCTTGTGTTTTCCACAGTCCTCCTTGCATTCCCGAGGGCTGTCAGTGATCTATCGTTGTCTGTTGAGATCAGCACACAGCATTTATATACAGTGAATGCAAATGCAGATCAGAGGAGACTGGTGACTTCATGCTCTGCTCGGCTGGAAAAACAGATGTGCATCTTTCAGAATAGCTAGAGAAAAAAAAGCAGCCTGATCCTATGAATGAAACTAGTTCTTACCTGCACAACAGTGCCATCAAGGCTGACAGGCAGCCCTGCTCTTACCTCACTGAGGAACTGTGTCTATGGGTCATGTTCTTGCCCAGGAAAACACTGACATTTGATAAAAATGCACTCAGAGCTTCGTCAGACAAACCAGAGAAGGTTAAACACAGGGAACAAGCCAGAGAAAGGGGTAAAATATCCTTAACTGCAAAAACTATTCATTGCAAATCTAACCAGCCAGATGGGTGAAGCTGTCATGATACTAAATTCGGGATAATGTGACATAACCCTGCTTGACAGCTCAGCTCTCTGCTGGGAGAGGGACCACTTTCCCCATCTGAAGTAGCAATTAGTGCCCCTGTTCCAGCCTGCTGGAAATGCTACAAATAATTCATCATTAAAATTCAGACGGGAAGCAAAACGGAAATCAGACATCTCAGTAGTGCCACCAAGGAACAGCACAGGTTTGGAAGCCTGAGACACAGGACTGTGTGGCCACAGGACATTCCCTAAAGGTCACTGCTGCCCAGAAAATGCTTTTTAACTTTTTAACTCACAGAATATTACTCTGTAAGTGTGAATGAAAGAGAATACCAAGATGGCAAGGAGGTAAAACCATCTCACTCTCAAATATAGCACTGAGAAGTCCCCTTAAAGCCCTTTTGAGTTTTCCCCCCAAACTCTCCCACCTCTGTTTTCTACCCCAAAGCCACAGTTACGGCAGGAGAAAGGGAATTCAGTGAAATTCCAGCTCTGTGCTTGTAGATCCTGCCTACAAACACAAGCCAGGCTGGTACTTAAAAGTGGTGACCATCTGTTTGGGTGGCTTATGCAAAACAAAGCTCCAAGTTGTCAGACAAGTCTGTCAGGCATGTCACAAAATGCCATCTCTGTTGGCATCAGTGGCCTCCTGGCTTTTTGTGAGAGCTGGGGGGGATTGATTGGGGCAGGGGACAGAGGGGACCCCTGGGGACATGATCAGAGACACAGGAGTTAGCCGGAAAACACAGGTTTGGGGTTTGGTATTGAGCCAGTACTGAGATCCTGGGAGGACTTTCAGCCTCTAATTCAGCTCGAGCAACTTCATGTGTCCCACCCCCGATAAAGAACACCTTTTGTCTCTTCTAAACTGATATTGTTCATTATTTGATAATGTTTCTCTGTGCCTGCATTTTAAAGGCTCAGATGGCCAGGATGACCCTGGGCTGGCACTGCTGACAGGAGCTGAGGAGTCTCACGGTCCTTTTATTTCCCTGGTTCTGTGTTACTTTGGCCAAGCCACTTCCACCCAGTGTCTGATGAAATAATCAAAGGTGAAAGGCTAAATATGGTTTCCAAGTGTTACTAGGATGGTTAGTCCAGACTAACTTAGTACAGACCAGCTCAGTTAAGGGCAGAAACGTGTGAGCCAGGCAGGAACCAAGAGAGGCTGTCGGGTATCGAGTGGATCTTGTGTGCAGATCAAGGTGTTATTAAATAAGCCTGGTTTTTTTCCATCCTGGATGTGGGTTGTGGGGCTAAAAGGTCCATCAAAGGACATACCCATTCACCTCTGAAGTCCTTGTTGCTGCCTGTCTTCCTTCCCAGCAACAGCTTCAGTTCATCTGAGCTACTCCAAATTACACAGTGATGCCCAAACCACCTTTGGATGCCTTTACCTGTGAATGGCAGCTGCTCAAACCACTGCAGTGTGTCACCCCTTTGAAGTGGTACCATCAGCTGCAGTTCTGCCTTGCCTGGTTTTGCCAGCACACAACCATTATTTCTTTCTTTTGCAATTAGCCCATCCCATTATGTGCTGTCTGCTCACACGAGAGGAGGCTCCCCCTGCCCCAAGGAGTTCCTGATTTATACAAGGAAGCAAGGCAAAGGTGATGTTACAATTCCCATTGTGCAGTTTGGGTGCCAAGACGAGCATTTTACCCAAATCCTGACCAGATCCCCAGTGCCTCAAGGCTCCTAAACACAACAGGCTTCCTCTAGAAAAGGATTTCACACAACTATTATTTTCCAGTTGCCCCAAAATATTGTTTAGCATCTCATTCTGGATCTCCTGTTGCACCTAATTCTGATCTAACTACAACTAAATACAGCTATTGTGTATAATCCCTATAAATGTGCTGATATTCTTTGTGAAAGGAGAGAAGCACAATGCAGTTTACAGGCCACCAAAACCACAGGGGGATCACTTAAAACTATTATGTAGGTACAAGCAACTAAAAAAAAAATCTATAACCTGTGTCTATAAAATGCTAAACATAGGAAAATTTAGTGATGGACTGCAGCTTCTTTCAGGATGGAAGAAGACCTCTGACCAAATTTAAATTATTGAAACTTATCTGGCCTGCACAGTGCAGAAATCAATGTACCTCCAGAATCTGCAAGTTCAGTGATCTGCAGTTTTAAAAGTTTCATGTTAGACTTTAAACTCCTCCGAAACATCCTCGAAACCAGAAAGTTAAAATTCTAGCATGAGACCAAAAAAAAAAAAAAAAATCCTGCTTTCTATTTTTTTTTACTTCTGGGTGCACATATGTGCAGGAATATATAAATACATAACATTTAGAATGTTACTTCAGTGTCATACAACTCTGAATTCAAGCCACAGCCCTGAGATGTTGTTTCAGAAGAGATCCAGGCCTAGAAAAATGAAGATAATTCCCTGGCCCCTGTCATTACTCAAGCTGGGTAAATCACTGTTCATAACCAGAACACTTCAATTAGAGGTACTGTGCTTTTTCAGTCACTGTGCTCTCTGTGATAAGAGTGAAGGATAACACAGGTGGCAAAGCTTCCCAAAAATAAATGGATGTTCCTTCCCATCATGTCAGCCTGGAAAAGGGGAATTATCTCCTGCAGACAGGTGGATAATATTGGTTTAATGTGTAATGCTGTGTTCCTGGATGGATCTGAGCATAACTGCAAACATTTCCCCCCCCCCCCCTAAAAATGGGATAGACAGGAATATTGGACAATTTACAGTGATTCAGCTCCATCATTTCCCCTGTGCTGCACATTTCCTCCTTCTTCCCTCCCACAAAAGACCACCTGGTTTAACTCTGTGGCCTGAATAAAACCAAGGCAGTCTGAGTTGGATTTGCTTTCCCAGTGGCTGTGAGAATTTAGGAGCATTAAGGGTTTCATTATTGTCAAAGAAAAGCAGCTCAGATCCAGTTTACAAACAGTAAAATCTTCTCCTGTGTTTTGAAAACGTTTTCTAGCCTGCTACAACATGTTTTGCCTGGTAACAGACTTAGCAACACAGCAAGGCTGGAAGTCTCTCTCCTTCCTCTAGGGTTTGGGAAAATACAGCATGGAAAAAGAAGTGTGGCAGATGATCTTTCCATTTTTGAAGTGGTTTCTCTTCCTTCACGGCCTTGCCTTCAGGGTTTTAGTTTTCTGCAAATGCTCTTGGCTGAAATTCATCCTGCTCCAAAGAACCAGCCCAAAACATGGGCATGCCCCAAGCCCCAACTGAGGCCAAGTCTTAGAAGGGTTTTCATGGGTTGTAGGGACTTGTGTTGGCCCAGGTGTGGAGGGAAACCCCATCCCAAGGGAAGAAGTTGCTGCATAGAAACGTTTCTAGAAGCGACAGCTTGGAAGGCTCCACTGAAAGGGGATTTCCAAGTTTTAACAACAGCTCTGGAGGAAATCTTCAGCTGTTGAACAGAAAATCCAGGTGTTGGCTTAGGGAGAAGCTTCCCCTAATGCTCTGTCTGTGCTCATCACTCGGGACAGTGAGTTTTGGGCTTGGATGGAGCCGTGGATTGTGTGGCAGAGAAACCACCTGAGCAAAACACTTCCAGTACTGCACAACAACCATCAGGCCCATGGACATTTGTGAGCAGGAGCTTCACAGCAAGAGTTTGTGACCTGTTTACAAATAGTGAAAGAGGAAGAAGCTGCTGGAAGTGCTTGGAAAAGACCCTCCCCCTTCCCTACATGACCCTCCCTTTCCACGTGCCTGTCTAAGCTCTGACATTTCAGCTCGGCCCACGCCAGGGTTTAACAGATGAGATCGTAACTTGAGCAATAGTTTGAGCAATTAACTGCTCCAGTTCACTATTGCAATTCCTGGGCTCAGCACTGAGGCCTCAGAACAATTTTGTACATCTGTGCTGGATGGGATCCAGCAGGTCTGCACGGAGCAGTGGGACACGGGGAGTGCAATGGAATTAGCAGCTGCCAGGAAGGTGCACTAGAGGAAGGCTGGAGCAAACAGGCATTTGGGGCCGAGTCCCATGGCTGCTCTGCACATGGATTTATCTTTTTTTTTTTTTCATTGGCTTTATTGCAGTTTTCTACTGTTGGGGCCAGGAGATGATTCCTGCAGGATTCAGACTGTTCCGTGCCAGTGGCTCCACTGGGTTTGGGGGTGGGGGCATCTCCAGTCTAACTTTAAAGATCTAAAGTGATAAATCATACAGGGCTCTTTATTTCCACTGTAGAGTCTGGAAACTGAAGCACAGAGAGGCTTAAATATATACATTAGATCTATAGTTAGGCTGATACTTGCACCCACCTAAATCTGATACTTGATATTCTTCCTAAATCTGGAGAGTTTCAGTCCAACAGCTTAATGACAAGACTCAGATATCTGGTCTAAATGGAACAGCTATTTCCATGGCATTGTACAGAATTCTCAGATGGAGGGACATCCCTTATCAGAGGCAGGAGAAGCCATTCCTGTGATAAGATCACCCCCTGACATGCTAATGGCAGCAGCAGTGCCCTGTGTTACCTCAGTGACTCAGGATACTGGACACAACTGCCATTAATCATATCTGGTGGCTGGGGGGAAGTGGAACAATCAGATATTCAGGTCTGATACGTGCAAAGAAAATGCTTCTGCCACAAACAGTTTAAGGACAGAGCCTCCCCACACAAAGATTGCTCCCAGGACAGCCAAGGTCACTGCAGCACTGGCTTCCCAGAGAACAGGCTGGGGGTGTGCAGGGAGGAGAACACACCCCAAGCCCTTTCCAGTGCCTGCACACCCCGGGCTTCAGTGGGAGCTCAGATTTAAGTGTCTGAGCAGCATCACCACATGCAGTGAATCCCCAGTTCAGTGGCAAGTCAGCCAGAAACCAGCAATCCCTGGATTGCTGGGATGTGGTTTTCAGGGCTCTCTAACTTTGGCAAACGCTGTAGGAGATGTCAGAAAGTTTCCCAGTCCCTGAGTACTTGGTTTGTTTTGGTATTAAAATTACATGGTGACAAGAAAACATTTGCTTGTGCTTCTGTGTCTCTGATGAGTTTTTTGTCTCGGAGCCAAGGTCCTGAACTTGATCCTACTCTCTGCACTGGGAAGGAGAGGAGCTGCAGAGAGTGCAACCCAGACCTCCCATGTCACTGAGAGAGCCTGAAAAATTACTCTGTGCCTTCTGTGTCAAACCCCCAGGCAGTTAATAACTTGATCCTTAGCATGCAATTCCCTTTCAGGCTTCATATCAGTCTGGAGTGATACAGATACCAGTGTTATCTTTTCTGTCCCTTTTTCTCTCTCCTCACAGACCTGATACCACTGCCAGGAGCCAGTTTAAATTTACTGATGAGATTCTCAAGACAAAGACTCACTAGAGAAACTCATGATTTCAGATATCCAGACTCTTTGAATGGAGCCTTGTTTGCATTAAATGCTGATTATCCTTCCCCCCCTTGGAGGCTCGGTGGCAGTGGCAGCAGGTCAGCCTGTTCCTGCAGAATTCTGCACAATGCCCCTTATAAAGGAAGTTTATCCCTAAATTATTGCTCCCACTTTGCTGTGGAGGCCGTGCTCAAAGGATGCTGCCAGTCCTCAGGACCTCCTGGATAACTACACTGACACAAGTCAGGGGGGAATTCCATCCTTTGAAAGATCATTAGCAAAACTTTGGAAAAAAAACCCTAAAAATTTAGTGCTTTTAAACATCAAGCGCTAACCCTGCTGGCTCCTGATGACCCTGGTGTTTTTAAGTCACCTCTGAAAGCAAATCCTGGCCTCCCAAATCTTGCCCACACTCGGAAACGTTGCCCTGGGTTTTCACCAGAGCTCATAGTGGATTCACAGCATGTGCTCTGCAATTGCAGGAAGAATAGAGACATCCGTGTGTGTGTCTGTGCTGCACCAGTCTAATTATCCTCAACAAGCAGAGTCATCAAAAGAGCTGTAGTTTAGCAGCTGACAGGGTTTTGGATTCCATCACCAAGACTCTCTGCAGGCTTTGTGCAGTACAATGGGGTGCACTGCCGAGCCTGTGTCTTACTCAGCCCCTCTATAAACAGACCCAAAAAGAATAGGCCAGGGCTCTGCTCGGCATTATTCTGTCCCCACCATATTCTGTGCTGTGCACAAAGGCTGAATCCAGAGAGCAGCAAAAAGTGGAGGGGGGAAAAAAATAAAAACCAGCAAGAAATAGTGGAGTGGGTTGAGGGAATTGCTGAAGTCACCGTAACAAAGCAGCTGACAACCTACATAAACAGAGTTTTAGACACCTTGTACCTCCTGTCTGTGTTCATAGGGCTCTGTCCCTTCAAATCCACTCTCCCTGATATTTCTCCTGGAGCTTTGGCAAGTCCCAGCAGCAAAAGGTGCTGTTTAAGGTCCCCCTGAATACCCACAACTCCTGGTAGGCAGCTGAGACATCAACCTCCCACAATCAGAGAGCAGCTCCTCCTTTCCCTGGGAAGCCTCAGCCTTCCCATTTTTCCCACAGATTCCCCAAAAAAATAAAGATGGGCACAGAGAGCAGAGTGGAGGTGTGACAATAACCTTGGTGGTTTCTGTCAGCCACTGCTGGTGTAAAATTTAAACAGAAAGCAAACAATCATGAACTGGAACATGTAATGAGCGAGAGGAGATGTGTTGGATGGCTTTGCTTTCCCCAAATTCGTGTCCTTGAGGGTGAATTCTCCTGTCCTTGCCAGCACCTTGCCAGGCCAGTCCCTGCCAGCAGGAGATCAGCATGGAAATGCTGGAGAAGGGTTATGGCTGAGCAAACCATGGGATGTCTGCCTTGTGTGCTGGAAATGCAGAGGCAAACCCAAAAACTGGGAGCCTGATGTGGAAAGAGGTTTTAACTGTATTTCACTCACACCCATCACCCCTCTGCTCTTATCAAACACAAGGCAAGTGCCACTTGTCCCTCCTTTCATGACAGTGCAGAATTAATCCCTCCAGGCTGGTGACTGTGACACAATTCCAGTGTAGGGGCGGGTGCATTTCAGGGAGATTTTCCATCTCCCCATTTTTAAATTGATTATTTTCCTTTTCCTCTGCTTAATGAAATGCAGCAAGTTCTCACACGACACAAATCCCATTAATGCTCTGATTCAGCAAAGCCCTTGAGCACGTGCTGGAAAATGGCTGAGACCAGGATGTTCCAAACATTTCTCCCAAGTTAAGCGGCACTGGAAACACCTGGCATGGACAAGGTGGGGCTGTTTTTCTTCTGAGCTGTTCCCCATTTTATTGAGAGCAACTGAAGCAGTTTCATGATGCAAATTTCAAGCCCTGAGTTTGTGCTGACGTGAAACACTAATATCATTTTTCCCCAGCGAGCAGAAGCCTGATTTTCATGGCCCACAGTCCTGCTGTGCTGTGCAAAGAGAAAAGGCAAACACCCTCCCTGCTCCAGGAGGCAGAAAGAGCAAATTCCTCCGGAGAGGAGGATGGGGAGAGGCCAGACAGGATCATCTCCTGCTCACAGACACTGATCCCAGCATTGCCTCCAAAATCCCTCACTCCCTGTGTTTCCCATAGTTACAGCTGAGTTAGATTGATGGGTGGAATTCACAGCTGCATGAGAATGGCACTGGCAGGAACAGCCACTTCCAAATAACTATCATTCTCATTTTACAGACAGAAAAATTTACCATGAGACAATACATCAAATCACTCGATGCCAGAGAGGGCACCTTAATTAACATTTGCCATCCACTTGAGACAAAGGGCTCTCCAGAACTGCAGGCTCTAAGTGGTGTCAATGATGTCCTGCTCCCTTGTTCTACAATTATATCGAATTTTTTCTTCCCAATCAATATTTCTTTCTGAGAGGAGCTGCCAAGGCCTAGTAAGTGTCAAATCACAACGTATTAGCCATGGATAAGTTGCAATCAGTTCTCCCAGGCCCCATTGAAAGAAATCTCAACCTAACCAAGAATTGGATCTGGTTCATATTCACACTGTCCATGGGCAACAGAAACAAGCCTTGGAGTAAATGTAGCTTACAGCTGCACCTTAGAAAACACATTTCTGTTCCCTTTACAGTCTCTGTGTAGCTGTATCATAAATGCATTCATGCTCTAAGAGGCAAAGCCTTCCAGCAGTGTAAATCAGCCCAGCACCATTTACTTTCTTGGAGTGATGCTAATGCACACCAGCTTTGAGCATCTTACCCAGAAATAACCCAAAAAAAGCTTCCTTTAGAGAAATGAGGGGATTTTATGCCATTCAGAGCCTGTGCATAAATAAGACTCAGTACCAAAACCTCTGGGAGAAAAATATAAACCTCAGGTGTTTCTCGCCTGTTTGCAGCACATTTATATGTTGGGGCCGCAGAGGATTTTATAAATAGTGACTCCAGCTCTGTGCCTGGAGCTGGGGCACGTAATGATGTTTTCCCAGGCAGCTGGGGTGCATTTTGGTCCCTGGATACCCTGATTATTTGGGCCTGAAACACGTCAGCCAGGGCTGGGCAGAGGATGAGTCAGGATGGCTCCGCAGAGACCCGAGTGGTGCACGAGAGGCTCTGCTGGGATGGTTCAAGGCAGCTGGTGCTGCTTCCCTTCAGCAGCACAGCAATTCCAGGTTCACTTTTGCAGGAAAATCCATTGTCCAACCTGTTGAACCATCCCTTCTCAGCCTCTGCCAGGAGCTCTCCTGTGTGGGATGCCTTGCACGACTAAAACCCCTCACACCAACCTGAAACCAACTGTCTGGGGGGTGTTTTAAGTCTCACTTTGACTGGGTAAGAATAGTGCAGTCTGGAGGGGGATAATGACCCACTTCCCTGTGGTATTTCCTCTTTTCTCCCTAAGGTAATAGTTTCTACTTGCATGGGAAGATCAGCCTTTATAAGGACTCCGCATTTCATCATCCAGCATCCCAAAAAAGCTCATAGATGTTATCTCAGAGAGAGGACTTAACTCCCTGGGAAGACCCTGACTTTGGGGGTCAATTTATCTTCCCAGCTTCCTCCACTTCCTGCCCCAGAGCTGCTGATCCTCCTTGAGATCAAAACAGTTTCAGCCCTTGGGAATTCCAAGGGGGAGAATGGCACATCAGAAGTGCACAGTGTGCCTGGGGTTCTGTTGGATTCCCATATCCCTCCCAACATTTGCCAGCAGTCATTGGCACAGCCTTTAGCTCCTCTGGAGGTGCATCCCACACAGAGGAACTTCTGCTGGTGCATCACCCTGTGATTTTAGCCTTGGCTGTGTCTTAGTGCCCAGGAAACGTGTCTTGCCAGGCTCCTTATGTGAGTCAGCCCGAGCCAGGGTGCTGGGCAGCCTGCTGGGATCCCTTCGCTCTCCTCCTGGGAATCTCTGGTGACCAGCTGCTGATTTCTGTGCTTGCTCTTGGTCTTCAGATAGGCCCATCTGCTGCAAAGTCGACTTTGAAAGGGTAGAGCCAAGGCTGCCCAGAGAAAATGGGACAACAGGAGGGGAAAAGTGAATAGGTCTTTCAGGATGTGTCATTCCCAAAGAGCCTGAGGCCAGATTAGCAGAACTACATTTGGAAGTAGGTTCCTTGAGCCACAAACAGCTTCCAGGGCAAGATGCTGCCTTCTTTTGGCTCCAGGAGCACAGTAACTCCCTGTCTCACAGATATTTTGGAGGATAAATACATTAAAGGTGCAAGCTGTGACAATGATAGGGCACAGGAGTTGTGTATGGACCACAAAAAGGGCATGATTCCCCCTGGGATCACCAAAAGCCAACCCCCCCCCCAAATATTCAGTTATCCAAGATGGTATAAAGGCCAAAAGCAAATTCCTAACTTCTTCCTCTCCTCTCCTTCGTAATTCTTACTAAGAGCCAGTGATATCTAAATATGTGAAAATCTTAACCACGTTCTCAAAAATATAACATGGGAGAAAGTTGTGTTGCTGGGTTTTGGCTTTATTCACTGAAAGGAAACTGTGAAACCTGAGGGCCTTGCAGTGGGTGGAAACCAAGCCCTTTTTGGAAGTCCAAAATGACCCAAAGTCAGCAGCCACTTTGGAGAATCTTGGCCAACTGATGCTCAGTGTCTCTGCAAGTGAAGCAGCTCCTAATGAGCATGAAAGCACTTTAAGGTATTTGCCTGAGGACACAAAGACAGTCTCTTGCAGCACTGGGTTTGGAGCTCAGTAATTTAGATTTGCCATCAGGCCATAAATAACCCAAAAATGTGCTCTTAGGTGGCACTTAGCTCCTGTTCCAGGCATCAACCCTTCCACCTACTAAATATTATTTCAGTTTTGCTGCAGCATATCCCCGAGTCTTCCAGGACCTTTGATGGGACTTTCATTTCAGTAAGAGACATGAAATTTTGTGGTTTCTTAGGCTGGGTGTGAGTGCTGCTAAGGAAGGAATCCTTTTTCCAGGCTGCTTTATCTTCCCCTTACTGGCAACCCCTGTTCTGAGTGTCAGGAACACGCAGGCAGTTTATTTGTGGAGTACCTTTCTAATCACAAAAGCATCTGAAGCAGTTGAACAATTTAGATGAGATTATGCAAATGGAATTGAATGTTGTGATTAGATAATTGTCCCTTTGCTTCAAGGTATGAGTCAAAGCAGAGACGAGTTTTTGGTTGGAATGAAAATTCCTGAAAACTGCGGCTTTCTTGTTATTGTTGTCGGTGGGAAAACAAGCAGGGAATATCAGCAGCATCCCAGCAAGGCTTGGGAGCTGTTTCCACTCCTGAAAAGAGTGTTTAAGGCACAACATCCCTGTGGCTTTTGAAGGTTTAAGGCAGGACTGAGCTCTGCAGCAGCACGTTAAGCAGAGGCAGTGTCGTCCTTTGAGCAGTGCACTCTGAGGAACCACACAGGTTTCCACAGGCTCTCCCAGCTCTGAGGAGGAAACCAGGATGAGTCTCAGCGCCAGCCTGGCAAGGGATCCAAACGTGCTGCTCAAGTTCAAACACATGAGTGGTTCCTTTGGTTTAAACTGAGATTACTCAGGCGGGTGAATGCACAGCCTTGAAACAATTTTGTTTTTCGGTGCTGTGGTGCAGGGTGGAGTCTGCTGCTGGCCCTGTGCTGTTGTTCTTGCCATTGCCTAACTGCCACCCCACATTAGAGCTGCTCGATTTGGTTATCTGGATTAGTGTCTCTAATTTCATTTCCTCTTGGGTGCTCATCGAGAAGGGTTTTGCTCTTGTGTCTGTGCATCCTGTTTGTTCTCGAACGTGCAATTCCACTCTCTGGCTCTGCTCGTTGCTGTGCCCACTGCCCATGTCCCTCAGCTCCAAATTGGAAGAGGATTTCAAGGACAGGCACTGCCCTGTGACAGCTGTGACTGTTCTGCCTCCCACTGTGGTGTGAGGAAGACAGAGAGATCTCCAGCAGCTTCCTTGGCCATCAGGAGGGTGATAAGTGTTATCACGGAGAGGAAAACTGCAAGTACAGAAGGATTAAGCTTCTGCTTTCAAGCCTGGCTGTCAGTTTTGGGGGTTTAGCCATGTAAAAGCAGACGTTGTGTGAGCGCTCACACCTCCAGCCCCAGATGCAGCTCAGCACCATCCCTGGAAACCCTCGCACAGCTGAGAGGGAAACATCCAAAATCTGCACCTGCTCATGGCAAACTGAGACATTTCTCCAAACCACCAGTCCAATGTGAATATAAAACCTGAGAGGAGATGTCTGACATAACCTGTGAATTCAGGAGTTATTTTCAGTGGTGTTTTGGGGTTAGATTTTTAGAAGAATTCAGGCATCTAGACACACAATTCCATCACCTCCTGTTCGATTCTCTCAGCACTGACTTGGCTGCTACCACAGCCAAGTCCTGCACTTTCCTGCCTGCCAGATTTTGCTGCGTATCTGAAAATGGCTCCACTCATACCTGTGCTGTTACATTGCACATAATTCAGGAGAAAAACAGGCTTATACTCTACCTGATTCAGGTTAACCTTTCTTTTTCAATACTGCTGCTTAAGGTCTTCTAACCAGGCAGAGGAGGCAAGGGGATCTAATGTATAACACAAGGGCCTTCTTTAAAGATGCAGATTGCATTATAGGAAATGAGAAGCAATAATCAAAGGAAGTTCTTCATTCTCATTATCAGCTCGTTTCTCACAGTAGAGCACTTCTGTATCTCCAGCACAGCCCCTCTCAATTCTCTTCATTAGAGCCTGGAGCCTGCCTGCCTCTCATCATCACAACCCCAATCACCTTCCCCGAGCCAGCATGGATTTTTTTGCCTTTACTTTTAAGCAACTCATTTTCAAGCCCAGCAAAAGACGCAGCTCCTTTGCCTCAGAAATCAATGGCTATCAAAGCTTTGCTTTGTCCAGCCTCATTCAGAGCACGCTGGCTTGAGGAGGAATCATTCCCTTGGATTCAGCAGCCTTTGTAAGCATTGATTTTCCTCCCTCACTCGTGTGCTGGTGATATCCAAGTCAACTCCAAACCCACTCCGGGCAGGAAATGTGATAAGCCTGGCCAGCGAGGTTGGAATGGCTTCAGCTGGTCAGGAGACCAGGCTGAGAAGAGAAATATTTGCAATAATTGGTGAAAATTAATCTTCTGTGCTGGTGGCTGAATGGGATCTGTTAAAACACGCAAAGACTTTTAAGGTTCTGATTTAAGAAAGCCCTAAAAGCTTGTTTACACCCTGTGTCAGTGATTGGGGATGGACTGAGGTAGGGGAATATTTTGCTCTCTGCCTCCCTGTGCCAGCTGAGCATGTACCAATGCATATTGTTATAGTGAATGCAGCTTTGTTAATGCATCCTTTAGAAGTGCTAGTATATCCTGGGGTTTATCTCTTGCTTTGATGAAAAACTACATGTACAATTTTAGCCTTGCTTTATGGACCATAGAGGAATGAAGCCTAGACTGACTTTATTTTAATTAGAGCAAGGGCAGTGACTTAAGTATCAATTTGAAAATAAAAAGTAAAGCATTTTTGATACTATAGGTAATGAATTGTCCTTTTGATTTTGATTCAAATCGCTGGGAAAAGTGTTTCACTTAGATAACAAAGGTACTTCAGTTATTCATGCAGAAATGTAAGCCCACTTTGCGTGTGTTCAGAATGGTTCCAGACAGCAAAGGGCTGTAGGAAACCCAACCCTGCAGGCCTCAGAGTGCTGTGCTTCACTGACACTGGTCAGAGTTTGCAGAAAGCACTGAAGTAACTCATGGGTTTAGTGTTTTAGGAGGTTTCTGAGCACCCAGCTCTGTGCCAGTGTCACCCATCGTGCCAGGGGGCACCTTTGCAGAGGGTTGTCTCTGTGGGTGGTGTTGGGGGAAACAAGAAGAGCAGATGTGGAGAGACCCATGGCCACGATGAGCTCCCACCCAGCTGCAGAGCACATCTCTCCCCACTGAGGTTGGTCAGCTTTAAACACATGGCCAACCTTTCCTCCCCTGCCCTTCCCAGCCCTGCTCCACCAGCACCTTTGGAGCATGTTTTTTCCCTTCTCATGGTCTCCACTCGTCCATCTCATGTTCCCATGATGTGACAGCTCCCAGCAAAGCAGCACCAAACACATCCCAGAGACACCATCCCTGGCTCCCACTGCATCCCTTCCCTCTCCCAGGAGCATGTCAGACACAACTGTTCTTGCTCTGGGCAGGAAACAAAGGTCAGAAATGTGGAGCTGTAAATCTGCCAACAGTGGCTATTTCTGGGCGTAGCTCTGGTTACAGAAACACTCTCTGGTGACAGGTGATTTTTGCAGGCCCACTTGAGGTGAAAAGAAATGTTGAAATACAGGATTTTTATGTCTTCCTCTCCCCTCCTCTTGATGACACACTCAAAGGAGAGAAATAATAATTCTCCCCCCCCGAACTGTGCAAGTTTTAAAAATGCTCTGACTTTTTATAAGCCACAGTCTTGTGGTTTCTTGCCCAGGCCAGTGCAGGCCCTGGAGCACTTCTTGACGTGTCTCCATAATCTTTCCAAGCCATGACACAAGCAGAGAGGATCTGGGAGATAGTGGAGGTCCACCCAAACACTGGTACTGGGGTTTGCTCCCTGCAGTTTGTCTCCTGTGTGTTTCTGAATCTGGGAAGGGAAAGGAAAAGGGCTTCTTCCATCTCTGCAGCCCTTCTGCAACTATCCAGCTCGCCCAAAACATCTTGAGGGAATTGGGAATCCATTCAAATAGAGCTGAAAATCCCTGACATTCCTTCGGGCTGTAAAAATACACAGTATACACCTATTTACTATACATAGGCAGGCATATGCATGCATTTATATGCATGTACACAAGCATATACAATTTCCTACAATACATACATTGAAGTATTTAGGGGATGGACAGTTGAAATGAGGCAGGTTTGCTTTCTTCTTTATTTTTCTTTCCCCCTCTCTACAATACAAACCAAACCATCAGATTTAGCAGCAGAAGCCAGGAGAGCTCGTTGGTTTGGAAAAGAACCTGAAGACTGATGACAAACCTCATTTATTAAAACTGAACACACATCCCAACCACCCAGGAGCTCCTGTGGAGGGTCTGCGGGGTGAAAACAGTTCAGACACAAAGAATGTGCAAGGGGTGGCACTAAAAACCTGTCCTACAACATATTTGTCCTCATGAGGTTTGCCTACCCGACCACACTCTGTAGGAACTTGATGCCTGATGAATTAAATGTTACCTTTGCACAGTTTATTCCGTTACTGTTTCACCCTGGCTTTGCAAGTCGTGGCCTGGATCACCAGCGGGCTGTTGTCAAACCATGCATAGAGCAGGGCTAAAAAAGAGCCTTTAGGAGATGGAGAGTGTGTCTGTGCTGTCTTGCTGGGCCTCTGGTGTTGGTTCACCTCCAAGGTTCCCAGCACTGCCTGGCTGAGCACATGCAGGATGTGAGCCAGGGGTTTTGGGAGATGAATGGGCTCCGTCCTGACCACGGTGACAAACAAGAGTCCCCTGTGCCACTGGGGCTCTGCCACTCTCAGCAGCCACCAGTCCTGCCCTGCTGCAGTGCCACAGATGTCAGCAATCACCCAGCCAGCCCATAAAGAATAACAGCTTGTCCTTCCTCTAATGTGCACACATGAAAATACAGGACCTGCCCGGCCCGTTAGAGGAGATTTATTATTTATTAGATTTAGCTGAATGCACCACTAAGGAGTTCTTTTCTTCTTAGTCTGCGCTCAGGAGATTTCCTGAGCCAAACTTTGCATTTGGCCCAAAATGCTTGAAAGCCACCATTAAGCCAATCCTAGTTGAAGTTCCCTTTTCTTAATGCATTTATACTTCAACCACAAGACCTTGTGCCAGTAACTTCCACCACTCAGAGCATCGTTTTAAAAGAACTCCAGTGTGTTTGCTCATGTTTTTAAGCACAAAAGCTGTTGACTCTTTTAAGCTCAGGTTTTAGATTGTCTGAATACCAACTCCAGAGGATGCCCAAGGCTCCTAAGCTTTTATTTTAGGTGGTATTTTAAAACACGTCTAGAAGCACCCAAACCTGAGTTTAGCAAATGATTCAGCAGAGAGGACTGAGTTTTACTGGTAAAAAAAAAAAAAAAGTCAAACATCTTCCTTCCCTCTCTCCCCAAAGATCCCTGAGCCCTCTATTCCTCAGCCACTCATGGGGGTGCTGCTTGTATGTTTTGTAAATGGAGAAACCTGGGAAAAAGCACAGACTTAGCTCTTTTAAATGCCTTGGGCAAAACTCAGTTATTAATTTGGCAGCACAGCAAGTAATGGGTCAGACAGATTTTAATCCTGGCCTTCAGTGGGTTTTAACAGATCCTCAGTTCACCTGTTTGCTGTAACCCCATCAAGTGCACGCTGAGGACATGAGCATATTAAAGATTTCAAAGGCAATACTGCAAAGACACATAAAATCAGTGGGAGTCCAGCTCTGACCTGCAATCAAATCATAGCCAATACAGTTTAGAAGAGTCCAATTTACTGATTCTTGAAGGAAAAGGAGAGAACTAAGGATACAACATGAGGGTCCAGACAGACAGAGGCTGGTGGGTATTATTTAGCTTCATTCTCTTTTAATGGGAAGCCAAAGGCACTCAGTAGAAGTGGGAAACCTCTCTTCTGCCTTTTAGATAAAAAAATGAGCTTTACATTTCAGTGTGAGAATCTGATGTGCTTGGTATTCCCCTGTTCCCCCTTCTGCAGCCACGGCTGTGTGACACTTCACTGCTGATGATTGTGAGCTCAGCTGAGGTGGAACACCCCAGAAATTAGTCAGCAGGAACAGGAGCAAGCCACTGTCAGGCACAGCAGTCATGTGCCTGCTCTGAGCACAACTACAAACCACTTTCCAGAAGCACAGAAAAGTGGGATATAAGCAAATCCCAGTGCCTAATTCCTTTGATTCTGAGCTGAGCTTATTATTGGATGGATGATAAAAGTTAATTGGAGGTGGAGGGGAAACGATACAGGAATAGTTGGAAGCAAAGTGTGCCCCTTGATCCAGAAGAAAGTAGCCCCATGTGGGCTCACATCTGCACAGCCCAGGAGCTGGAGGGAGCTCAGAGTCAGCCCTGCAGTTAATGGAGCCCAAAACCTGAACAGGAGCCAAGCTGTGCAATCTCTGGGATCCCTGCCATTCCACTTCCTTCGGCCTCAGTGGGGAGGTCACAGCCCCTGCATTTGAGAAGTGACTGAGAGTCATAAACAGCTGGGCTGTGTGTTGGGAGCAGCAGAAGGTGTCATTGTATCTGCTCCGTGGGTGGGAGAGCTCCTTGCTTGAGTTGGTGTCTCTTTTGTTTGTTCCTTCGTGGTGACACTTGATAAGGGAGCTTGTTCTGGAAGCTGTGGCTGGTCCCTGGCACGGGGGAGCCACGAGATCCTGCTGTGACCACCGGTGACTTCAGGCCACCTCCTGCCCCTCTTTCCTCAGAGCACATCACTTCAATGGCAGGAGGATTTTCCCTGACCAAGAAAAAGAGGAGGAGAGGCCAAAAGGTTCAGGGACAACTGCAGGGCTACAGAGATCAGGACTCCACCCAGATGAGTTTGGGCAGAAGCACTTGGGCAGCAGGGGCTGAGATTTGCAGTGTGGTGGGAATGAACCTTCATTCTGCAACCAAACACTCACCAGGGGCTGGGATTGGAACTGAAACCTTTCCCTGCAGCCCTGGGGAGGCAGAATCTCATATAAACGTGGCCACTGGAGGCTCAGCAGGGTTGGGAGCTGCTTTGCTGTGCTCTCTGGTGGCTCTGAATTATAGCCCTGTGAATGTTCCTTAATGAACCCAAATGAACCCAAATTTCAGTGCCCATTTCCCTCCCCATCCATCACACATCTCAGGTGTCCACTGCAGGACAGGGAGAGAATCACACCAACCTCACAGTCCTGACTTCTCCATTTTCCCACCCTTCTTTACTTCCTGTCTCCTCTTCTGAAAATTGTTGGGAATTAAAAGTATTAGGAGGATTTCTTAGCAGACAACTGGACTTTTTTCAAACTGGAAAAGGGGAAATTTAGGTCAGATATTAGGGAGAAATTCTTCCCTGTGAGGGTGGGGAAGCCCTGGCACAGGTTGCCCAGAGAAGCTGTGGCTGCCCCTGGATCCCTGGAAGTGTTCAAGGCCAGGTTGGAGCAGCCTGGGCTAGTGGAAGGTGTCCCTGTCCATGGCAGGGGATGGAATGAGGTGATCTTTAAGTTCCCTTCCAACCCAAACCGATTCTTTTAAACAGTCTCACCTAAACGTGGCCACTGGAGGCTCAGCAGTGTTGGGAGCTGCTTTGCTGTGCTCTCTGGTGGCTCTGCCCCGAGCAGGGGTTGGGGTTGACGGGAGGTTCAGCTGCTGACGGGGTGGAAAAAGCTGCCCACAGACCCGGGTCACTGTGCAGCTCTGGGGCAGAGGTGACAGTCACGTGAACAACCAAATATTGGGCAGTTTTATAACCATTGCCTTCCCCCCCAGCCCCCAGTCACACATCCTGCACGTCTTTGGGGGTGTAATTCTCAATATTTGCCATATCAAGCCCCTCTACCTGTTGTTAAGAATGATTGCACTGACATAATGCGGTTTTTTATGCAAAACCCACGGAGCATTTTACAGCAGTGCAGGATGAGGGTGTCAGGGGGCACCTGGAGTGTGAGGAACGGGGTGTCCTGTGTGAAAGCTGCTTTCCAGGCACAGCAGTTGCCCCCCAAGCCCGTCCCTGAGAGTGCTGGTTCAAGCTTTGCTTTTGAGCTGTTATGGATTTACCTCCTTGGTGGCTTTTTGGGCATCTGAACTCTCCGTGATAGGAGCTAAACTTATGTGAAAGGGGAAAATCCAAAATAACAGCGCAGAAACTACACTGCTTTGGGAGTGGAAAGCTTAATAAAACAGGGGCTGAGACCTACTCAGCACATCTGACCCGCTCCCTCTGTGGTCTGGGAGGTCCAAGGGATGATATTACTGTTTATTCCATCCTGTGTTTAAGCTGTGAGTACTCCAGGGCAGGGATTGTGTCTCATCCTCTGAACAAACAGCAGCTCTGGGCCTGGAGGAAGTCAGAGCATCTCTCAGCCTGAATATTTTAGCAAGCCTGGGCAGCCTGGCTGTGAGCAGCACACGGGGTTCAGCTCTTAGACTGACAGAATACATGAGAAAGTGTAGTAAACAACCCTGGTTATGCTGTTTGTTTGAGAGAGGTTTTAGGGGACGTGGGTGGTGTGATTTTTTAATTTTTTTCACCCCCAGTCACATTACAGTCTCTTGACTGTTGGGCTGTGCTGTGTTATAGTGAAAATGGATGGTTTGTTCCTGTGGAAATAGATGGAGCATTCGAAGAAACAGCCTCCTATTAGTTCTGAGCAGATTTTAACACCCCTGCAAAGCTGCCATCTGCCACCCTGAAAGGGAAATTAAAGCAGGATGCTGAGATTCAGGCAGCTGCCAGGGCTTCACTGCCTCCCTGCTCTCTGCTTTGTTCCAGGCAAAAGAAAGCTGCCACCCAGTTCAGGTGTTGTGCCATTAAAAGAGCCTTTCTGGAACTCCTTGAAAATGAGAAACTGTGGGGTTGGTTTGGGGGGTTTGTGTTTGTCACTGGTAATTGTCAGCTTTGGGGCTGTAATTTGCTTTTCTGTACCGTGTATCTGTACAGGGGAAAATGGTACTTTAGAGATCAGGGCTTTCCCTGTGCTCACAGAGGGGTTGTGCCACGTGCTGGGTGCTCTTTGGGGGCTCAGATGGATTCAAAACCAGCAGTGCCCTTCATCTCACCCCACTGGCAGCACAGGAAGTGGTTCTCTGATATTTCCTACTCAGCTACGAGAAGGGAACCCTCCCAAGGCAGGAAGGACTCCCCAAATGTCCCACTCCATATCCAGACCTAAAGGCTGAGGGGGATTATATTCCCATGGGGACACCCTCAAGATATCCCAGCCCACAGCCAAGGCAGTGCCTTCTCCACAGTC
>NW_020897800.1:3299724-3407403 GCF_003984885.1 Neopelma chrysocephalum
GCTGATAAAACCAAATTAATTCTACAGATGTACCAATATGCTAAACACATGAAAATTAGAATTTCCTGGAAGAAGCTTGGCCAAATGTGACCATTGTCAAGGCAAAGGTCTTTACAGAAAAGGACAGACAATTCCAGAGCTGTGAACTATTCACCATAATTATAACCTGGCTCAGTCAGATGCTTTCATCTCCAGTGCCCTCAGATAATTCCAACATGAAGTTTTACTGTGTGCTCTTCCTTTTATTCTCCCTTTCTAAATTACGTCCCCAGCATTCTGCCATGAACATTCCTACCTAACTTTTTGCCCTCAAGTCCTTGAATATATTATTATCTACAAAAAGACAATGCCTGAGGCAACAAACAATAGGAACAGGAGGAAGATGAGATGTATTTTTTCCTTCTAATATTCAGCGAGCGGGACAGGAGAATTACCTTGTTCTCTCACTGAATTACCACGTTCTAAGTTTAGCTGCTGTGGTTTTCTCCCTCTTAATAAGGGTAGTGACAACCTGAGACAGCAGCCTGGAGTTTAATCCACTGTGAGATATCCTGAAATTCTCAGCAAACTGGGTGCAGGAGTGATGCTTCCCTTCAAATTCTGGGAAATTCAAATGTATTCCTGAGTGAGACGCCGTCCCTTTAAGTCATTAAATATGTAACTGCAATACAGACACGCTTAAGTAAATTATTTAAGGTTATTTCTAGTTGTGTGTGGGAGGTGGGTGGGCGCTGAAGTTGATACTTGGTGGTTAGAGCAGCCTTTAGCCTTTACATCCCCCCCCCGCTTCTGCACAAGCACTTTTTTGGGGTCTTTTTAACTCCTTTGTCTGAGACAACAATTGGGCTGGTTCTGATCAAAGTCAGGCACCTTGGAAATGTCACTTTGTGACAGTACAAAAGCTGGTGAGGTGATGAGAGCCCAGGAAGGGCTCCTCACACTTCAGGCAGCTTCTCAGACTCTTGGCTTCCATCCTTTTTATTTAAGTATTAAACCAGATCATTCCCGTGGCTTTTTTTTTTCCTTTTTCTCATGAAACTTCATCTGTCTGCAACCAAAACTCAGAAACCACTTCTGAATTATAGCCCTGTGAATGTTCCTTAATGAACCCAAAGTTCACTGCCCGTTTCCCTCCCCATCCATCACACATCTCAGGTACAAACCTTCCCACTGCAGGGCAGGGAGACAATCACACCAACCTCACAGTCCTGACTTCTCCATTTTCCCACCCTTCTTTGCCTCCTGTCTCCTCTTCTAAACATTGTTGGGAATTAAAAGCGTTAGGAAGATTTCTCAGCAGACAATTGGACTTTTTTCAAACTGGAAAAGGGGAAATTTAGGTCAGATATTAGGGAGAAATTCTTCCCTGTGAGGGTGGGGAGGTTGCCCAGAGCAGCTGTGGCTGCCCCTGGATCCCTGTAAGTGTCCAAGGCCAGGTTGGAGCAACCTGGGCTAGTGGGAGGTGTCCCTGCCCATGGCAGGGGTGGAATGAGATGATCTTTAAGGTCCCTTCCAACCCAACCCATTCTATGATTCTTCTAAACAAACAAACCAACCAAAGTTCCACCACTGAATTCAGGATTTAGTTACAGGGAGAATCAGACAAGTAGCAGTGCTGGAAGATGCAAAGCAAGGAGGCCCTGAAAAAAAAAACTGATCAGAAAGGTTCCTACAAAATTGAAAAATACAGTTGCAGTTGGTTAAGATCTGGATTGAGAAGGAACTGAGGCTTGAGCACCAAGAACAGACACATCACTGTCACACACTGAGAGCTGAATGTATCATTCCTGTAAATGGCTCTTCGTGTGTGTTTGTTGATGAGTTGCCTCCCTCAAACCTAAAATGAGCCTGGCATACATTTGCTGCCTTTCCCCACAATCTGCTGATTCTGGGGAACCATCCAGCATGACCACAATCAGGTTTTGTTGACTCATTATAAAAAACGCTCGCTGTTTTAAAAGCAATTTCTCCAGTTAATAAGAAAACCTATGAAAGTTGGGAAAATAACTTCTGTTATTTAAGGAGCTCTCTTTATTTTGTTTTTAAGGAACTCTAGCTTAGACACAGCAAATATAAATGAAGCAGCTTGATCCATCCTCACAGACCTTTATACACCAAAGCACAAAGGAAGAAAATTCTGGTTCCTCACAAGTAGTTATGATATTTGCATTAATAATGCATGTGCTGGCAGAACCAAAAAGCCTCCCTCTGACATCGAGGTCACAAGCTACTGAGCACTGTTCATACATATATTGATGCTCTTTGCTAATAAAAAACCCTCCACCTAAGAACTGGAAGGGCAACATCGTGTGAGTACAGACAGGGCAGGGAAAGATGGGAAAGTGCAGGAGGAATTGGCTCCTTCATTGTCCTACACCCAGAGGGGGTTTTGCCTGGCAGGACTGCACCTAGAGCTTCCCAAAAAGCCAGGAATATTAGCTCTTTTCACATACAACACTGTTTATTTCCCTCTGGAAGTCACTGACCCCACACTGAGCTCTGTTCCAGCAAGGACCTTATAGATGAGCTCTGACTTAGGAATCCTTTCAGGGATGGGCTTGTCAGAAGTTAAACAGTTCAGATCTTGGCAAAGCAAGGTGATTTTGATTTTGGGAAGCCCTCACTTCAAGGTGCCTGTAAAAACCCCTGAGCTGAGGTGCTCCAGGGAGAAAAGAACCATCAAAGGCTTTGTTGTGCTTGAGGTACCTACAGGGGAGAGCTGGGAATCCAGAGCAAAGCAGCAGAGAAGGGATGAAAGGAATAAAATGGGCATTGTCAGAGTGACAGGGCTGTGGATCTCATGCCCTGGATGGGGCATCACGTGCTGGGGCAGTGCCTGGGACGTGGGACTGGCACCCAGAGCTGTCACCCATGGGTGGACACGGCCCCTTGGTGTGACTCAGTGCCAGAGCTCTCCAAGGACACTGGCTCCAAACCCTGCTTTCAATCCAGGCAAAAAAAACACCCCCGTCCTTCCTTAAGCAGACAGCAGGGAATGCAATTAGGGTTGGCTTGGGGAGCTCATAAAGGCCAATGCGTGAAAATGAGCAAAGACAAATTGCAGGGGAACATTAGGGGAGAACATTTCTAATTGTGAGGTCGCCTGGCCCTGTTCCTTCAGCCTCTGAGTGCTGGGCTGGGGAAAGGAATGAAACAATCCTACTGGGAACAATCCTGTGCTGTTGGGGAGATGGGCAGGATGAGTAATATGGAAAGTCCTTAATGCACTTCTTCAGCCCTTCTCTGGAAATCCAGCCACGGTTTCTGGCACTTATTTGTGAACCTGTGTCCTTCAGAAATTCAAATCTTCTGTTGTTCTGGCCCAGCTGTTTTCTCTCTCCTCACGGGATGTTTCCTTCTCTCTCCTCACTGGATGTTCCCTCAGCCCAGGACATTACTCAGGTTTACTGATTCAAGAATATCTCAGTCACTGCTGGAATTGGTCTCCAGCTCGATATTTGGCTCTTCTTTTTGGTTTGTTTTCAGAGCTTGGCTGTGACTTGAGCTTGAATTACAAAAATACCACGTGCACACACTGATAAAAAAAACCCCAACACCTTGTTCTCAATGTTTCCTGCCATGACAAGTCAGGTATTCTGCCTATTCCAACCTTCTTTCCAGGCTTGTGTGGTTCCTGTGGTTTAATCCAAGGAAGGAAATCTGGGAAACCATCACTTGGAATCCCTCCCCAGTCTTTGGGTGCTTAGGATCACCCACCAACTTCTTGGGTTTTCCCCTATGCCTGTTTTCCAGGCTGTAAAATGAGAATATCCCATTAGTAATCCAGCAAGCTTTTCCATGAGGGTGTAGCTGTGGGAATTGGGGTATTTGTCACAAATCAAAGCTGTTTGAGGGTTCATTCATGCCTCGGTGGGGAATGTGAGATGCAGATGAATATGCATGGCCATTTTTCTTCTGTCTCTCATATATTCCAAGGCAGCTGCAGGGCAGAGGGATGGACAAACAGCAGCTTTATTCTGGAGTGTGTGTGAGTTTATCTCACACTCTCATGCACAGGGGAAAGAAATCACAAGATGGTGGTTAAATAAGCCTTTGTGCAATTTTTATCTACGATTTTCCACTGTGAGTCACCGTCATTTACATGTTATCTAACACTGAGAGTCCCAGGTTTAGGTTACTCTCTGCTCCATCCAGTGGGAAAAATCGACTCCTGGAGGCTTATCCTGCTTGGAAAGAGGTTCCCCTGGATTGAAGGAGTTAATGGCTTGCTGGAATAACTGTCAGCAGACAATTGTGTTATAAAGAGCAGCAGTTACCAAAATACATTTTAGCCTGGAGCACGGGGGAACAATGCAGCCATTGTGCTGCAGCCCCAGAACTTGGCACTCGGGGAAGCTTTAGAGGGAATCATGTTTTGTTGATGGAGGAAGTGATGGAATCCATTGAAAGGTTATTGTTTGACTCCTTTTGAAGCAAATCCCAGCCCCTTCATGAGGGGTGTCTGCAATCTCCTGGGTCAGAGGCAGAGACGACTTTGTGCAGTGCTGTTCCCTTAATAAAACCAACCTGCCTCCAGGTGACCCTCCAGAACCCTCCTCCAAACTATAATTTCCACTACAAAGGGCTGAAATGTTCAGGAGAAGCTTTTGTCAGAACTTTCTATTTCCATCAGAAAAGTCGGTCCCTAAAAATAAATCCAAGTTGAAAACTTTCATCTCTTCTCAACAATGACAAAAAAAATTAAAAATGGCATTTTCAGTTTGCAAACATGTGGCTCTCAGAGAGGAAAAAAGTTGTTTTTTAGGCTACATAAAGTGCTTAATCCTCGTGGAATGGGACAAGGCTGTCATTGATTTGACTTTTAGCAAAGGTCCTCCATGGATTTGTAGCTCCTTGATGGGCTCAGGTACCATTTTCACATTTGCTGGATCCCACAGCTGGTGCAGGAGGCAAAAGGCTCGAAAAAACCTCAAGGAAGACTTTTCAGTGTGAAAAATATCTAAAGGAATTCGAGCCACCTTGATTTGAGAGGGGGAAAATGATGGGGACTCACAGAGTGTGTAGATTTTTAAATGGTAGCAGGTTGCCCAAAAAAATGCTCTTGCAGGTCTTCCTATTAATGGAATACAGAAAAATAGCCTCACCCTCACCATAAACTGCCTTATATTTTTAATTCCTGTGGGGAACTGCCACAGAGTTTAAGGGTTGGAGTTTCTGATGCTTTTTTTTCCTCTCCATCCTCCACCTTCTCCAGGAGAGAACTGAAGGCTTATGACTAAGGACAGAAGTTCATGGGACTGGTTTAAAGCCAGTGAGATTTAAATACCAGAACATTAAAACTTGAGATTTTTATTTTTATTTTTTCGTCACAATCTCTAAGGATTTAGGATGCACTTGTTTCCTTGAGCTTTTCTCCCCAGACAGGAAGGATATGGATTGATTTTGCCATTTTTAATGAGACTCCTTGATTCCGAAATAATCACTTGATATTAGGAGCTGTGCCATTAAAACAAAACAAAACAAAAGTAAAATTACAGGATTGAGGAACTCTAATAATACAAATATGAAATGGCTTTTAAAATTCTTCAAAGGTTATTACGTCCTCAACACTTTGCTGATTTTTAAAAGTGCATAATTTCATTTGAGTCACTTCCCTTATAAATGACAGACTTAAAGACCTGCTGATGTTTTGCCTCCAAAACATCCCATTTTAGACTTTTTTTTCCCCTGCCCCCCGCTGAATCTCAATTTTACTTGCATATATTTATTCCTTTCAGGCAATAATTTCTTCTTCTTTTTAACCTCAGGAGCAGCACAGATGAACTCAGTTATAATTATCTATCACACACAATGCAGAGCCATCTGAAATCTTCTGCCCTTCTGGTTGCTTTGCAGCAGAAGGTTTATTTTCCCTGATTTTAATTAACTTCAGGCTCGGTCTTACTAATTTTAAGCCAAGTTCAGTAGGGAGCTGTGGCATTTCATATTCTGTGGGATGTTGTCCAAAATACCTACACCTTTAATTAGAAATATTAAAGCCAAAGACATTTGTGGCAGCCACTGGGATTTTCTTCAGCAGATTTTTGGGAAGAAATCTGTGGTAACCTAAAGAATGACAGCAACAGGCAGAGACCTCACTACCTCTATTTTGGGCACAGGATAAAATGCACCCAGAAATAAATAGATTTGTCAGCATCAACCAGCAGAACAGAACCAAATCCAGTGTTTGAGATGTAGCTACTTGAGCCCCCTCATGATTTTCACAGTCATGTTTCTCCCTGAGTTTTGCTTGGTCTTCCAGTTCTGCAATGGGGGGAAAAAGAAAAACCTATCTGAATTTCTTTTCCAAGTTCTTTTCCATCCCTATTCCATCCATCTCTCTGGGTACCACCAAGAACTGTGATTTCAGGATTTGCAGTGGGAATTCATGAGATCTCATTGATATAGTGGGGAATTACCAAACAATAGAGGTTCTGTATCTGTGTGAACGTCTCCCAGAGACAAAAATAAGGAAAACTCAGAGAAGCATAAATGTGTTTCTATCCAGAACAGTCTCCACAAAGAATACTTTGTACAGTTTTAGTTCTGTTGTGTTGTTGTTGTTGTTGGTTTTTTCCTCAGAAGCATCAGCAGTTCCTTAGGCATGTAATTTATGAGAGGCTGAAATCTAAATTATGCATCAAAAAGGAAGAGATGCAACTTCAGGGTAATAATGCATTTCAAAAATAACTTCAAATGCGTGGTTCAGAGCAGCAGCCTATGGCTGGAAACGAGTGCCCAGTCAGCAAAGGCAGCAGAGAAGTAAAAATTGCTCTTCCTTACATTAAAAAAAACCTGGAAGAGATCTTTATTTTTAAATCTGGCACCAGCAGAGTTGGCTCCTGGAACCCTGAATCCATTCGGGGGGACTTCTCCTTCAGGAATACACTGAACAAAATATTAAAATAGAGCAGGAACTATCTGAAATTGTGTTTCAGACTGAAAAGAATTCTGTTTAACAGACACACCACTATAATGCAGCCCAGGGGCTGACGTTTGTACAAATATGAGTCTCTTGAGATGCCTTTTCATCCTCTTTGAGCTGTTCCACACCAACCCACAGCAGGATGTAACTTCCTACTGAATTTTACTGAACCTAGAGATGACTGGTCCTTTATTAATGATTTTTATCAGGCTTTTTCACCGGGGGTATTTCGTTGATCAAGAAATTATGAGTCACACGTAAAAGCTGCTTTCATGGCTTAAGGTAAAAGATCCTCCAGAGTGTAGAGACCACACTGTGACTAGTTTGTCTCTCACAGCTGATTTTTTGGCTGTCTGCATGTACTAATTAGAAGGTTCTGTGCTGTTATTTTTGCCCTGTTGCTGCTGAAGGAGCCCGAGGTAACGTCACCCTGATGTCACACGGGGCAGGAGTTCACAGCCTGAATGTCCAGGAGGAAAGGGCAGAGCATCCCAAGAGGCAGAGGAAAAGAGAGGGCAGGAGGGCTTTCACACAACCTGACGTGGCAGGAGGTGGTGCCTGGGGTCATCTCACCCTTTTTCCAGGCAGTGGGGGAGAAAGAGGCACTTGCAGGCTGTGAGTCACCAGCCCTGTTTGAAATCCTGCCCACACCGTGCCCTGCAAGTGCCTCCACTGAGGGCAGGATGAGCCCAGAGGCAGGTGTTTGTGTTTAAAAGGAGTGATGCCACCACAAGGTTCATTCACCTCACTGGAATGACCCACGGGGTGAGCAATTGGTGCCATCACTGCTGGGTTTTGGGGTGATTTCCCCTCAACCTTCCCCCTGAGGGAGAAGTCTGTCCTTACTCATCATGAGGTTCTTTCACTGCCCACATTTGCTGCCACAAAGGACCAGATTCAACCTGAAATTCCACTCAGAGGAACGGTTTCAACCTGAAATTTGACTCAAAGGAATAGATCCAGCCTGGAATTCCACGAGGTGAAGGGAAGGTGGACAAATCCAGGCACAGCCCCACCAAGAGCCACCGGAGTGGGATGATCCAAACCCTCCCTTACTGCTGTCTTACTGTTTCCCACTAACAGCTGGCACTCAAAATATAAGCCAGATTCTGCTCCTGGGGACCCAGATGGAGTCACTCCAGATTTGCTGTGAATCCAGCCCAGTTCCTGGGGATTCCTGCCAGGATAACTGTGAGGAGCACATCCTCTCCAGCTCCCTTCGCTCTGCACTGGGAGAGTACAAGTGTGAAACACTTGTTTGGGAGGTGACAAAGCCCTGGCCTTATGCCCTCTTGGTAGACCAAAAAAACACCCCTTTTTGGTTTTGGGAGTGCTGGATACAGGAAAACAGCAATAAGAGAGAGCAATAGCTCTGAGAGATGACCTTGGACACGCAATTTCTTATCCCTCAGCCTTTAGTTTCTCATCAGGGCTGTGCTGCAAAAATGAAAGCCTTGACTGTCACAGGGAGCAAATTTTTATCCTTCTCCAATATCAGGGCTCCAGTGAGGCATCAGGGCCAGGGCTGGAAGGGATAATAAATTTTTCCCTTCCTCATTTAATGGAGTTTCTCATTTTCCTCCTGTGAGCAGGTTTACTGCTCCCAGGGAACGCAGTCATATTGAAATACTACCAGAGTATGTGATCACAATGTCAGGAGATACAACAATAATCACTGATTAAAAAGGAAGAATGAGAAGAGTGAGAGCTGGTGGCAGGATTGCTAAATGCTGATCAGCACTGCAAGACAGCCTTTGATTTTTTTAATTAATTATACATTCCCTCATACTCTGGGCTGCTGTAGATTTAATTGGACTCCTTATTTTTAGGCAGCAGGAAGATAGGATGCAGCTTTCAGAAGCTCAGCTCCAGCCTAATTCTGCCTCATTCAATACCTCTGGGAGTAAAATTAGGCTAATGCTGAGCTCTTCTGAAAGCCTTGTCTTCATGCAGTTTAGCTCAGAGCACATTTACCTGTCTTGCAGGATGGAATAATTGCCACACAGGAATCCGTGCAGGACTGGGCTTAGCATCCCTAAACATCCCAAAGCCTTAATGGCAGGGAAGAGTTGTGCTTAGAAAATGGTCCCAGTGGTCTCCTACCTACAGAATTTACTCTGATATTTGGTTCAGCCTCACTCCACACACTTTATTTACACCCTGCCTGCCAACGTGCCTTGCAGAGATAAAGCATTAAATGTTAAACTGCAGAACAAAAGAGGAATGCACTGAAGGAAGGTCTGTTTTCAGCTGCAGCCTGAAATCCTGTATTGCCACATGGGGAGGCAGGGGGGACCCCTGCACACACACACACACCCCAGTTCTCATCTCCTGGAGCCTCCTTATCTCTGCTTCCCAAGGGGGGGCTGTGGAATTGCTGTGAGGGACAAGCAAAGCAGGGCTGTGGAGAGAGCAGGGGAGGGCTGAGGAAGGGCTGTGCTGGCTCCTGTGTCTGTGCACACATCACCCAGCAGCTGCTGGAGCTGGGAGTGCAGGATCCTGCAGAGCTGCAGCTTCACCTGCAGGATGGCTGGAATTTCTCAAAGCCTCAGCTCCCGTACCAGCCCCACATTCTGCTCTTTTGGCTTTCCCAGGGCAGTAATTCCTACAAAACACTCCCAACCCCTCTGCAGCTGTGGCAGTATCAAAGTGCTCGTGTCGGTGCAGTTCCTGCACTCTCAGATCTGAGCCCTGGTCCTCCCTGTCTGCACAACAGCCCCGATGAATCCACGGCACAGAAACGTGGAGAGCGTGTCTGTGGTGCCTTTGAACCTGCCCTGGCTTTGAACAGCCAGCTCTGGGAGTGCCAGAACAACTCACAAAGGCTGGGTTTGTGCACGTCTGTCTGATGGCTGATGCTTTCCTTCTGACTGCAGCATGTTTTAGGGCCTTGCTTCTGTGAGGATCCTCTGATGGCTAATAATGAGAAAACTCACCTCCCAATCTTTTCCAGATGGTTCACTCCTAAAGCCGTCCAAAAACCTATTTTTATTCTTTATTTTATTATATTACACAGAAGCTGCAAGACATGAAATAGCCTTCATAGCTCTACACCTCTGTCACACTGGATTTAAATAAACCAGGAGGCTCAGGAATTATTGTGGGAGGTTGGTGAGACCCACAGACACACACAGAGATGCAGCACAGTCCTATAAACCTCAGCTCCTTTGAGAACTAGGCTAAAGAGAGACCTCACTGAAGAGAAAAGCTTGAAAGGTTGTTCCCAGGGTATCCTCAACTCCTTCCTCTTAAAATTTTGTATTTTCTGGGTTTGAGGCAGTCTGAGGGTCTCTCATCCTGTCTCCTGGTGTGGTGATGCCAAGCCTGACCCTGGCTGCAGACCAGGCAGTGCTGGGCAGGGAGAAAAGCAGGGCTGCAGCTTTCTGCCCCTGTGGAACACACTGGAATGAGTTTGTCTCTTGGAAGAAGGGGATCCTGCACTCCAGAAGGGCTCTCCCACCTCTTCCAAAACACATACACGACTTACAAGAGCACAGAGTGACAGGACAAGGGGGAATGGCTTCACACTGGCAGAGAGTAGGGTTGGATGGGATACTGGGAAGAAGAGATTCCCTGGCACAGGTTGCCCAGAGAAGCTGTGGCTGCCCCATCCCTGGAAGTGTCCAAGGCCAGGTTGGAGCAACCTGGGCTAGTGGAAGGTGTCCCTGCCCATGCCAGGGGGTGGAATGAGATGGGCTTTAAGATCCCTTCCAACCCAAACCATTCCATGATTCCATGATCCTATGACTTGTATACATGCCTTGCCATCAGTCTCTGGAATTTACTGCAAAGAATTGTTCTGCCCTGACACCAAGTATTCTCCTTTCTTGCCTACTTTTCACAAGGCAGCTCTTAAATATTTACCAAGGGGGAAGCTCACATCAGTCTGGATCCTCTGCCATAACCACAGGAGCCTGAAGAACAAACCAGTCTGTAAAAACCAACAGGACTTTACAACCAATCCTTCCCCACATTAAGCACTGAATTGATTTATAGCTCTTCCTTGTTGTATCTCCCAAGATCCCACTCTGACAGGTGGAGACAGGGGTCTTGCTGTACCAACAGTACAAGGTGTTATTCCTGGGTACCACTTGCTAATCCTGCCTGGGTGGAAGTGTCACTGGATCAGTGACTTCCATCCCACAGCAAGAAAAGCTGCAATATTACCACTACTCCTCCTGCATTTCACAGGAAAAAAAAAAACCCAAAACAGTTCTTAGGATGCTTTCAAGGTACCAGACACACATTAAAAAAAACCAGAGAAGACGGGGCTCAGTTGTAAAAGATTTTCATCCTGAATAATTTTAGAAACACTCCCCCACAGCAGCACTTCACTCTGGGTGCGGGGGAGAGCGAGGCTGTGGGAATGAGGTGATGCTCATGTGTGTCTGTCTGACAATACCTGCCTGGAAAGATCAGTCTGGATAACAGGGTCTGCAAGGGAAGCATCTGAGACCTGGCCTCCTACACAACCCTGCCAGTGTGAGGTGCTGAGATGAGGTGTTGGCTGTGTTTGGGGACCGGGGAGGGAAAAACCATGGGAAAAACCACTTCATACTCCCAACACGTCTCATCTGAGAATCCCTGTGGTCAAAAGTGTCAACTAAGGACTTAACTTAATTAAAAACTAAATAAAGCCCCAGATCTCCCACTATTTGGGAGTCACAGAACATCAGGAGGTGCATTGGCCAAGAATACAAGGAGAGAGTCAGAGGACAGATTGTGTCTCTGATCCTCATGCCTTCCTCAGGCAAAAGGAGTGAGAACTATGTCCTTACTTATTCCCACTCCATTGCTCCCACCTTTTAGGTGTCAGAAATTCAAAGGATAATGATGAGAGAAAGGGAAGGAAGGAGACTGAACTAGACCACGGGACTCACATCCCACTGATCCTGGATGTGGAAACACGGAGTTGGAGCCCAGCACCTTTATGGTCAGTGCTATGAATTTGCAGGATCTCAGCTGGGCTCAACCCCTGGGAATTCCCATCCCTTGTGGTCGGATGGAACCATGTGCTGAGCACTTTTTAAGCCTTGTGTTTACCCAGGTGGCTCAGAAGGGACTGCAGTGGTTGAGGGATCCTGCTGAGCTGGTATTTTATGGTCTGGGCTGTGGCTGTGCCCTGTTGAGGTCTCTGACATGCTTTGTGCCAGGTACTGGAGATGCTGCAGCTGCAGGAGCATTTTACAAGTTAAAATGCAAAAGAGCACAGGAAGGTGAATTTATTCCTCCACAAACATGAGAACTAAGCACTGGAGCAAACAGTGCATCGTGATACCTGCTAGGTTTGTGCTTGAATTAAATTAAAAGCTATGAGTGGGGTCAAGGAAAACCCCATGGTGAGGGGATGGAGCAGGAATGCAGGTGCTGAGGGCTGTGACAGACCTTTGCTCAGGTAGTGCTGCTTTGGGGGCTTTTGGGGAGCAAATACCCCAGCAAATACACATCCATTTGTTACTCAGCAGCACCAAATCCCCAGGTTTTCAGCAGGCTGAACAAAGTTCCTTTTATCACCTCAAACACTTGTTTTAAAGCCCTTAGAAATGCTGCTGGAAGGAAGAATAGACCCAAAGCCCTGATTTGCAATAACCTTTCAGCACATGCTTTGCATAAGAGCAGCTGGCGTGTGCTTCTGCCTCAGTGAAGTCTGTAAGTACATGCTTGAAGTTAAATAGATGCAGAAGTACTCTTTGGTGTAGGGATAATTACTAAATCCAGGTCTCATTAAAGTCTTCCTTTTTCTTTTTTTTTTTTTGTAATTCACTTACATATTCTGCAGGAATATGATCAGCTCCAGGAATAAAGACTCCACAGTTAGAGCTGACAGGCCAGAACAAAATCAGGAAAGTAGGCAAGGAAATATTCCCAGTCTGTGGTAACGTTTTCTCATTACATTCTTAAGATCCTTCTTTATCTCATTGTTTCTCAGTTTATCACAATTCTTCATTTCCTGTTCCCTTTTAGACTTCAAACATATTTATTTTTAATATGGTTTTTTTTTTAACCCTTCTCTAGTAAGGATTTAAACCTTTTGGAGTCTCTCGGCTAGACCTCGTGTACAAACTCCAAATTACTGAGCCAGACACTACAAGGCCATTTTTAACATGTCATCTGGTATTAAAGTTTACAGTCTGGCTATGAGTTTATGACTTATCATTGTTGGAACAGCAAAAGAATTGTATTGTGCATTTTTATAGCTTCCATCACTTTGTATCACCCAAGGACTACAAAGTGGTCTGAAATACAGACACCCAAGTTGAAATTCAGACCAGAGCTTGCAAACTAACTTGTTTTCTCTTTCCCCTGATGGAAACTTTGACTTTAGCTTTCGCTGGCTGCTTTAACCACACACCTCAGAGTCTCTGAGGCAAGAGACTGAGAACTGTGTGTGTGTTTTCTCACCCCAAAATGGAGCTTTGGGTACCACGGGACTCCCACTCCCAAGACTCTTCAGGGAGGTGTTTTAACCTTGAGTCAGTGGCAAATGTGCCTCATCAGCTGCTGCTTTAACCCTCCTTTCCCCCTTTTCCTGCAGCACTTTGGGGTTCTCCCATATGAATTCTGACATAAGAAATATCGACATAACCTGGTCTTACTGGGATGACAAGAAACACTAAGCCAGGAATACTTATTTGGAATCCTGTGAAATATGTGCATTATTGAAAGCAGCAGGGCTCCAAAAATTTCCTGAACAGAGCTGTCTAGAGCAGGAGGCTATTTTGAGTCTCTCTTTTTGCCTTTAACCCAACTATTTCAGCACCCCACCCTTCTTCCTTCCACCTTCCTTAATTTCTTAGACTTCCTTCTTGTTGCTTTGCTTGAGCCTATTTTGGGTGTGAGATCGTGGTTGGCTCCTCCCTGGGCATCCACTTCCCATTTTCCATCTCTGGGGTTTGCCTTTTTCAGCAAAGTTGTGAGGCCACTGGCACACACAACCTGGAGGATTCCTCATGGGAGAGAGACAGTGCCCACAAAGAAGAGAAAATCACTGCTTGAGAAGAAAATGAGGGGTCAGAATGAACACAGGCTCTTCCAAATGCAGGAGATAATGCAAAAATTGTGCAAAGAATACCAAAATAAGCTTTTTGAGAAGGGTGTTTTAGCTCATCTGTCTCTGGCAAATACAAGATATTTCCTCTACTAGATGAAAGGGACTGAAACAGTTTTATGGAAGAAGTTTGGGGTTGGAAAGAAATTCCCAAAGAAGCTGTGGCTGCCCCATCCCTGGAAGAGTCCAAGGCCAGGTTGGACAGGGCTTGGAGCAACCTGGGCTAGTGGAAGGTGTCCCTGCCCGTGGCAGGGGGTGGAACAAGATGATCTTTTATGTCCCTTCCAACCCAAACCATTCTGTGATTCTGTGATTTGGCTCTGCAGGACCCAACCTGATGCTTCACCCTCTGAACAAACTTTGGGGGTCTCTGTTGTTTGGACCTTAATGGACAATATAAATCCAAATCTCATCCCTGTCCAGCAGAGCAGGTGCAGACAAACACTCCAGCTCTCCCTCTGAGGATGCTCACGATACAGAGACCTGGACTCTGACCTGGAAGGAAGTTTGCATCACAGGTTTCATCACAAGATCCAAACCAAGCAGCTCAATGCTTTGTTTTCAGGCTTAAGCTGCACCAGGTTGGCTTTGGGCTGTGTTACCTCTGCCAGGCTGGGAAAATTTCCCCTTTAGCTCTGGGCTTTGCTGTGCCTCTGGAGAACGGGTCAGCTCTCCACTGAGGAGCTAAAACAAGGTTCCTACTAACAGGAGCAACTCACTGAGAATGAGTCCCAGAAAGTGAGGGCCTTGGTGGCCATCAGGGCTCAAGTTCCTGGTACAGCCCAGCATCACCAGCTTCACAGAACAGCAGCTCTCTGGCAAATTGTGCAACTGCACCGCCCCCAAACTTCCTGTTTTGAAACCCCAAGGAGCTGGAAAATGTTAACACTGACACTTTAAAGTGCTAGTTGTGGCTTTTCTTTTTTTTTTTTCTCTCCTTCCTAAAGATCTACACGATAGTAAAAAATTCTACGTGCAAAGGAGTGAAGTGGGGCTGCCTTAAGGACCTGGGGAGAGCAAAGCAGCTCGTGTCCCTCCAGGGAGCTTTAAGCCAGGCTTGGCACGGCACCTGTGTGACATCAGACACCAAACTGGGGGCTGTGGGGTGTGATCCACCCCCGTGGCTCTCTGGTCCTGGGTGGCAGAGCTGTGCTGGGCCCTGCAGAGGGGCTGTGCCACACGAGGTGACAGATGGAGGGGCAGCGGGACAGTCGCCGCTCACGTGCCACCAGCAGCCACCCGGCCCTGCCTGCCACTCCACACTGCCCCAAACCCACCCACGAGGAGAGAAAGAGGGATAAGATCCCAAAAACACAGCTGCAGCAAATCTCTGTCCCATCCCAGCCCATCCCTGTGTAGGAAGAAGAGCAGTTAGAGAGAAGAAAGCACCGTGTTTGTCTCCAGCGCTGCCAGGGACTTATTTATTTGCAATCAGCGTGACAACTGCTTCCTTTTCTGGCTATCACTGGGCCTCCAGATGGTACATTCGAGCCTACTTAAACCTCTAACTTGGCTCCTCACAGAGACATTGTCTTCCTGGTTAGCTAAAGATGTATTAGTGGTGTTGGGATGGAAGCTCCTGCTCCCTGCAGGAATAAATCGTGGCCATTCTGCAGCATTCAGGGGTTTGAAGGGGACAAGATCAATGTGCTCCAGTTATATCCACCTTCCATTTGAATTTATTTATTTATTGGACTGTGTTGCTAATGGTCAGAATTCTCCAAACCCTTTCACAGCACCACTTATTCCCCATCTTCCTTAACCCTGACCTCATTTTCCAGTGATTGCCCTGCATGACAGTTTTGGAGCTTTCTGAACCAGCCAGCTGAGGTGCTGCCAACTTTTATGGTTTTATTAGGGAATTGTGAGACATGGTTTTCTTAAATTTCCAGCCTCAGGACTCCTGTTATTTTCAGGCACTGCTGCTCTTTGTTTGGGCAATACATTTCTAGATCAGCACACGGAGAAAAGCTTAAGGAAGTGAAGTAGAAAGCCAGGCAACAAATGGAATCAACAGCAAAAATTAAAAAGAAAACCAATATCATGTTTATAAGCAATAATTAGCAAAAATAAAGGGTGTGCATATGAAGGGGAAAATAAAAGGGCAGAGGAATTTTGATGGGGTGTGACCAATCCAAATCAGTCCAAATACCTGCACCTCCTTCTTCCTCCATCCCACAGGGACCTGGAGTGACAACTGTGAGCTCAGGACTTGGACATCTAAGCCCATCTAAGTCTCATAAAAGCTGGGCTGTTATTGTTTTAAGGAAAATAATATCCTGCTTCCTCTTTAAACTGTTTATCTCTTTAAAAAACGTTAAATGGCTGCTACATTCCTGCCTTTATCCCGGACACTTTTTACGAGCCTGTACTTCCCTCTCCTTTTGCTTTAACAGGCTGGCTGAGCACAGGATTAGGGGGATGACTTAGTGCTAAAGAAGGAGGGGGAAAAGAAATCCGCCTTCAGAATCTTACATAACTGTCAAAAACAAACATGGAAAGCAGAGACACACCCAGGTCCTCGCTGTTTGCACTTAAAAACCATCATCATCATCATCCTGTGGCTGCAGTTCACCAGCTGGGCAAAAAATTTAAATGAATATTTAAATTATGGAGACTAGGAAGACATAGCAGTGTGTGATTACATTTCCCATTTCTCTCTCTCTTTCCTATCACCAGATTTTGATATACAGTAGGTGGGAATAAACTTGGGAAGGAGGAGGGAGGGAGCCCCCAGCACCTCCCACAAGCACTGATGTGACCTCCAGGCCATGGCACAGTTTGAGATGTTGCACTCAGACACTTCCCCAACCCCCTCTGAAAGTTCCTGTATTTCAGGCAAGACCTGGGTCTTTCCACAGCTTATAGGCCTGGCCTAAATTAGGGATGTGGTACAGAAAGGGCTGTTCCAAAGGGGATCTTGGGGTAGAGCTGCACTTAGAGCCACTCAGTTAAAACCTGAGAAGGGCTTTATGTCCATCATCAAGCATGAGAACAACAGAAGGAGAAGCAAAGCTGGTGCTCTAAGGAGCAAAGCTCAGTGAAGGGAGAAAAATTAATTATTCTGCCACACACTTGCATTAGAATTGTTTGTCTCACAAAAACACACAGGGTTTGGGTTTTTTTTTTTTCCCCTGCAGAAAAGGAACATACCCAACCCCCTGCCCTAAACAGGAACTGGATCCCTGGTGATATCTTCCTGTGCTGGCCCTATTTATAGAAGGAAGGTCACCCAAATAAGAACAGAAATGGTATCATATGATTTTTTGGTGACCAACTGAATCCTGCATGTGGAGAATTCCGAGGGGCACAGCCCACATTTGGGAAGAACACCTCACTCTGGCCATTTTTGTGGGGAGGACAACTGTGGAATTCAGTCAGCTCTTTGGAATTTGGGTGTCTTTCCCCCATCAGGTCATGAGATGGACAGAAATTTCACTGGCAGAACTTTTCTTCAATGTGCAGTTGTTGATTGAAAGCCTAAAATAGAACTGTTATTTCTGTTATTGCACTGATAGTGGCACAAACAATTGAGGAGAACTGCACAAATTCAGGAATCTGTAAAGGTCACTTAGATGGGCAATTTGGAAACAATTTGGAAACAAACATACACAGAAAAATCTGGAAATTTTTGCTGTTTGTGAAGAATTTAGAACAGCTTCCCTGGAGGTATTGCTGGGTTTGAATTCAGGACCTCTCACATCATGGCTGAGCCTGACACAAAAACTAAGGGAGGAGTTAAATATTGAGCTTCTGACCTGTACCTGGACTGACACATGTGCTTCACATCTAGAAAATCTCTAAGTTTTTTCTCATTCCCTAGAGCCAACAAGCATTTTACTGTCTATTCTTTTACTATAAACCAACAAAGACGGAACAAGTCAAGCTTTAAATAGATACATATATCTATTTAAGTATATATTTACATAAATACATATTTTATACACACAAACAAGCAAAAATAAAGGTGCCTATTTTATATTTGTAAGAAAAAAGCTCTGTTTGACAGCATCCTTCTTTCAAACTCCCTTGGCATAAATTATGATCTGTAATTCCTATCTTATCATGTCAGGCAGGCCTTTGAACAGAACCTAACGAGGAGAGCCAAGTATTCCATCATGTTTAATGCCATTTCCAAAAAAAAATCAGTATTTACACAGCTAAATATTTTATGGGCCAGAGATTCAGGGCTACTGGAGATGATGAATTCATCCCTCCAAGGGGTTTTGTTCATGGGTAAGAAGTTTGTCTGGGCTTGAGAATGAAAGGGAAGATTTAGTCATTCCCTTTTTTTTTCACAGGCTGCCTCCATCCTTCCATTGCTCATTCACAAATCCCCTGGTGCCTCTGCAGGCAGTTTGTAGGTGGGTCTGAGGTAGAAATGTTGGCATTTTCTCCTGCCTCTGAGAGCAGCAACTCACAGCAGAACAAGGTCCTCCTTAAAGACACAAAGCTCAGCTCTGCCCAGGGCAGAACTGGAGTCTCTGCTTGGCAAAGTAAAGGAAGAACCAAAGGAAATCCCTGCTGGGGGCATCGACCCCCTGAAGTTTGCATACTTTTTTACTGATAAAATATAATGCAGATAAAGAAATATCTTTAAAATAGTTCCCTCCCATCCCTTGCTCTTGCACTGTTTGCATTAACTTCTAATTCCCTGTTTGCATTAACTTTCCCACGCAGTATTTCATTGCCTCTGGCAGCCACACACACACCTTCCTTTTTTAAACTGGGCTTGAATGAAGCTGAGCCCTTTTAAAACTGGGCTTGAATAAAGCTGAGCCCTTTTTAAAGTGCTGGACTAGAATCAGAAAGCTGAGCACTGAGCAGAGGGAGGGTTTCTCTGTGGTGCTTCTGAGACTGAAGGTTCTCTTTCTGGTTAATGCATCATTCCCCTTTACAGCCATTTCCTCTGAGGTAAATGGGATTTGGCCATTATACTTTCTGTTTATTGATATATATTTCCTTGCTGAATTGACATTCCCCTGTGCCTTTTTTTTTTTCTTTCCTACCCTGAAATTGCAGGAAGCCAAAAATCCTTCAAGGGCCAGGAGTTGAGTTGTGCAGCACACAGAGCTCTGTGCTCTCCCCTTGAGGAGGCTGGGGTTAAAGTGGGCACCACTCACACATTAATATGGAAACCAGGGCAGCAACACCAATTTGCTGCAATGTTTTGGGCCAAGGAGTCAACTGTGTAGGTGGGATTTGCTTCCCAGCAATATTTTGGTCCTGTTTCAGCAGAGAGTCGAGAAAGACTTTCCTTGTGACTTGGCATTGAAGTGTCACAGAGAGACTGAAGAATCAAATACATCTAATTCTTTGTGGTGGCCAAAATGCTGCTGTGCCTTTGGAAGACATTGCTATCAGGATTTTCTTTGCCCTGCCCTAAAGTCTCCACCTGCAGACCTGCAGCTGAACAGAGCATCTCCCCTACTGTCTGTTCCAAAGGGTTATTACCTGTTGCTGTTAAATGATTTCCCTGCACTTCATCTCAGAGGCAGCAGAATTCAAGTGATAGAGGAATTGGGTGGCTCAAGGGACTGGTAATTCTGCACAAAGCTTTTCATGTGCTCCCTGAACACAGCTGCCATTTTTGCATGACCAGAAGTGGTTACTGGGCGATGCCATTTGGTAGATTCCGAAAAATAAGTTATTTTCTTCCTTTTTCTTTTTTTTTCTGGTTCATCTGAGTCACAAACCCACTTTTTTTTTGCCACTTGCTACAATGCTACAGCCAACATTTGCTACCCAGCATGAGTAAATCTGAGCCCCCAGTCACCTAATTAAGTGACCTGATTTTCTCAGGAGCAGAATATGTCTCCCAGCTCCCACTGCACTCAGCAGTTGTGAAAATCAGGCCAGTTTTGTATAAGTTGTGACTAGTTTTGAGTACTCAGCTTATAAAAAGTTGATCTTGGCCTGGGAGGTGGAAGATGAGCCCTCTCCAAGTTCTGGGTGCAGGGGAGGGATGCAGAGGCCATCAGTCACCATCACCATTCCCTGCTCTAAATTAAAATATAAGGAAAAAAAAAGAGAAGAGCATCTTAGTTTCAGGTCCTGGGATAAAAATGTACTTTGGCTTTTGGTTGCTTTATGCAGCATTTCCTGCTCACACTGAAAATTAAATTGAAAAGGGAGTTTATTGTCCCTGTGGATGAAAGAGGCAACTTTGGAAATCACGGATGAACAAATGTCTGACGGTCCAGCCTGATGTTCTGTGATGCCCTTTGTGGTCCCCAAGCACTGCAGGAGCTGCAGTTTATTCCAGCAGAGCTCCCACTGTGTGATTTGTTCCAAGGAAACATCAGTTCATTAAGGGAACAAGTCACCAAGGGTGGGTGGCAGGACCGTCTGTCCTGGTGGATTTTGGGTGGCTCCTCCAGAAATCCATGCTGGGATTTGGGGAGAGGGAATCCCGAGGGAGAGCCTGCTTGGCAACAGCAGGAACTGCTCATTTCCCAGCCAGAGCTTGACTGGGAGGGCAGCTGGAATTCACTGCCTCGGGTTTGACACAGACACGTTGCAGAGGGACGGTTTGGACACTTCAAACACATTTCTCTGTTCAAAGAGCACAACCCAGGCAAGAGGGGAGGTGAACTGAGCAAAGGCAACGCAGCAGAAACGGGTGAGAAACCAGGGCAGGGAAAATCCAGCCTCCCTGAGAGGTTCCCACCCTCTGCAAGTTGCTGGGAAGAGCTTTTTTGGGTTTTTTTTTTTCACTCTTTTGCTCTTTCCCTGAGCTACTTTTCAAAGCAAAGCAGTGGCTGCTTTGCATAGCACAGCTGAGGCAAGGGCAGCAGGATGAACCCCCCAACCTCCAGTGTTCACCACCCAAGCTCTGTCCTTCAGAAGGCAGGTGCCCTCAAGTGAACACTGGCAGATAAGGGCAGCAAAACCCTTGAGGAGGAAGTATTTTCATAATCACACATTTGCAACACAGGCCCCCCCCCTTTTTTTTTTTTACAGCAGCAGCTTTATCTTTCTGCCTTCCTCTTGCTCTCAAAACCAGCAAAAATATGTATATTCAAGGGGTGGGGAAGGCAAGGGCAGAGCTGAAACACAGCTGAGTCAACAACACATGTCTAGGAGCTGGTGGGTGACATGGCATGAACGTTCTCCATGGTTTTCAGGGTGCTTTGGAGAGTTATTGCTGCAGACAGAAAGGGAGACAGAAGCACAGTCACACACAGACAAGTGCTGGAGGGTCCAAACTGCCCTGATCTTGAACCCACCTGGACTCTGCTCTTCTTCCCTTAAGCAGGAAGCCTTGAAATCACCTATTTATTGGGAATTTTGCCCTTACCCAACTGAAAGCCTGTCTGCTACCCCACAACCCCAACGTTTCTATCCTTTTCTGCCTCCTCCACTCATCATTTTTCTCTCAGTGTTTCTGCCACGTGGATTCTGGGTGAATTCTTCCCTGATCCACAGCTGCATTTCAGTGCTGATGTGGAGCATTTGGAAAACACAATTCCACGTCCAGGAGTTAAACAGCACTGTGTTCATCTGTCCTGCAACTGGAAAACTTGCAGAACAGGAGACCTGGGTCTTCCCAGCTGGAGTGAAAAGAGATTTAGAGGTGTCTTGAAGGGGAAAAAAAGCAGAAAAGCTCTGTCTGTGTAGCAAGGGCTGAAGGGAACTGTTCTAACCTTGAAAATCTCTGTTTTGTGCCCTCTCGTGGCAGTTGAATTTTTCTTGTCCTCAGTGCAACGTCTGCACTTTCAGACCCAAACCTTTGGGTTTTCATGGTGAAATGACCAGCAAAGAGGTCACTGAATGCCAATATCTGGTGTTTCACTGTCCATAAAATTGGGGAAGCAGGGAAAGCCCAGAGGTCCATGTCTCATACTTTGCCCTGGCTGAAAGACTTTGCCCTTTAAACAGTTTGCAGCAATTTGGCAGGTGGCACATCCAAAAAAAAAAGCCCCAGGGCTGAGAAAATCAGCCTGGAAAGGGTATCCCACAGGTTTCCAAACACACTGTTACAGCCCTTCCCACAAGGAAGGTCCAAGGAATGTCTGTGACAGGAGCCACATAACCCAGCAGCACTAAAATGCTCTTTATTTTGCTCTCTCCTCAGACAAAAAGCACTGGCATCGACAGGTGGAAGAAGTGTTCAAGCAGCATGCGACTGGTTGGTATGAATAAATGTTAAAAAGTAAAAGAAATTAGGGAATTTAAGATTTTAGCCATTAGAACGGGGGGTGTAAAACAGGGGCATTGTCTGAGAAGCACCTGCAGAATTAGTGGAATGTCATTTAAGTGCTGTAAATGAGCAATCCAGCAACGAGCCTTGTCTGAGGGAGTTTGTGGTCTCGAGTAAAAGCAGAAACAGATGAGACAAAGAACCCCCCACTATCTGCAGCTGGTGAACAGAAAGCTGAGAGCTGCCTTTTCAAAGATGCTGAGCCATTTCCAGTGCTCTCCCCCTCACTGAAAAGGCAGGAAGGCAGAAGCAGTGACCCGGGTTAGATCTTCAGAGCATCAGCCTGAAACCAAACCCTGATTTTCTGTGTTACTTAGTGGAGATGGGCTGGGAGGGAGAGAGAGCAGCTCTGCCTGACCTGCCAGAGGTGATTTTAACCATAGAGGGAGAATGAACAAGAGCGAGGACGAGGGAAAGCTGGTTTTGCTGGGAGAAAATATGCCATTATCTGACAATCTAACAGTTGTTTCTGCCTCCCAGGCTCTTCTCCCACGTGGGTGACCCGTTCCTGGACGACCCCCTGCCCCGGGAGTACGTCCTGTACCTGCGCCCCACGGGCCCCCTGGCTCAGAAACTCTCTGACTTCTGGCAGCAGTCGAAGCAGATCTGTGGGAAGAACAAAGCTCACAACATTTTCCCACATATCACCCTGTGCCAGTTCTTCATGGTAAAGCCCAGCTCCCTCTCTGCCTTGCTTTGGTGCATGAATTCACGGGCAGCCCTGGCCAGGCTCAGGATGGAGCTCTGCACGCTTCCCTCAGTCCCTGCACGAGGGTTTGGGGAGCTGGGGGGGTTTTGCCTGATGCCTGGGCTTGTTGAGGAGGTAATTGGGTTTTAAGCTGTTGTTTTGAGCCAAGAGCAGCAGCAGAGGACCAAATTCTCATCATCCCAAGTGATGGTTAACATGAGAATGGATGGGGGGGAAGGTTGGGAAGGTCACTTGGGAACAGCTGATCCCGCTTCGAGGCCGAGGGAGGGGCAGGAGATTTCTAAACTTGGATTTTTCTGTGGCCCCCCCCCGTGCTTTTTCTCACTGTGTTGTAGCCAAGGTAGGCCATTCACACCCATCCACCCACTCCTTTCCTTTCCCTGCCTGACGAGTGCCTGTCCTTGCCTCGGCAGTGTGAGGACAGCAAGGTGGATGCTCTCACAGAGGCCCTGCAGGCCACCGTGATGCGCTGGAAGTGCAAATTCCCCGCCCCTCTGCCCCTGGAGCTCTACACATCCTCCAACTTCATCGGGCTTTTCGTCAAGGAGGAGAGTGCTGAGGTGCTCAAGAAGTTTGCTGCAGACTTTGCTGCGGAGGCGGCTTCAAAAGCAGGTGAGTGGCTGTGCTGGAGCTGCAAAGAGCTCAGGGCTTGGGTGTTTTCTCTTTGGATGCCACGAAGGAACAAAGCTCATAAAGCCAGTGGCTGATTTTTAAGTAACAACTGAAAGCCTTGAGAGGAACACCCCGGCAGGTGCTTTGGGTTTCAGTGTTTTCAGCTCAAAGATCACCTTGATCTCCATCTCAAGTGTTATCTCCTGAAAGGGAAGTTGACATTTGGTGGTTCCTTAACCTTTCTCATCGGTGCTCTCTCTGTCTGCTGAGTGTTTCCTGCTCCTCTCCCAGCCTCAAGCCACCACCACAAAACCTTCCTTGACCATTTCAAGGCCGTGCTTGTTTTGTCTCTGCATTTCTGAGGTGTGAAGAGGGCTCTGCCAAGACCCCTGGCAGCCCAGGGGAGAACCTTTTCAAACCTCGGTGCTGACACCTCTGGCTCTGTTTTCTGCTCCTCTGCTGCTTGTAGAGGGGGAAGTACCCAGAGCACCCCGTGCTCCCATGGCCCCCACTGCTGAATAGGCTCTTTGGGTGTCCTGCAGTGACCTCCAAACTCAGAACAGCATGGGAGCACTGGAACAGCTCCCTGACTAATCCTCCCACCCTCCATCACTGTAGGGCTCAGCCTGGACTAGTCACAGCACAACTGGTTTAGCCTTTCACTGTCACAGGCTTAATCTGGAGCTTAAATGCATCAAGATACAGCAAATTCTGCATCCCTGGGGTGTCTTCTTGATAGACAGGCATCTCATAACCATCCAGAACAGCTACAAGTCTCTGCCCCTGTTCAGAGGAGAGATCCAGATGTGCTGTAGGCTCACTACACCTCTGAAACTCATTGCTTTCACCCAACAATGACCTAGAATTTTCCTTCCCTTTAGAAGAGGGAGGGAATGTTATCTTGAAAAATGCACATTTTGAGGCAGTGACAGGCACAGAGACATTGGGCAGGTCCAAGGACGCTGCAGCCACGTGAGAGAGGGACAAATGTTCCCCTCCAGAGTGTTCCCCAGACACACCCTCCAAACCAGCACAGTCAGAGGGGCAATTCTCACCCCAAAAAAACCACTGACCCAGAAGAAGGAAGCACCCACGTCTTCCAACAAACTTCTGCCCCTGTGACTGCTCCAATTCAGACTGAATTGGTTCTTTTTTGGGGGAAGGCAGTTGCTGCATTGCAGCCCCCACAGCTTGGGCAGGTTATCACATCAAAGTCTCTGGGGCTTTTTCAAAACAAATTTTTCTTTGCTGATCAAAAAAAAAGAGAAAAAAAGATGGATGAGCTTGCAAAGCTACCCCTGGCTGGCACTTGGAGCCAAGTCTCTGAATAGCTGCAATTTTGACTGAATAATCAGTCAAATTTAATAGCAATTTTTGGTTGAATAAGCAAGAATAAATTACATACAAACAATGTATCCTATGATTTCCACATCTACTGGAAGAGTCCCAATATTTCACACACCTTCACCTTTCTGCTTCCTGGAGTCTTTTCCTAATGCAGGTTCTTTTGGTTTTTTTTCTGCAGGATCATTTTGAATCATTATTATATCAATGTCTGTTTCCACAATGTGGGAATACCTCACCCTCAGTGGCTAAACTGGTAATCCAACTAATGCCCAAGGGAAAAAAGATTTAATCACCTTGCATGAACCTGTAAATTCCATGGATTTGTAATTGCTGGTGTAGCCGAGAGAACAAAGGAGGGAGAGTAAAAATTGTGCTTTTTAACTTGCTTATTTTGGAGAGATCCTCGGCTGCTCATGAAAGCCTATCAGTTACCTGGAAAAGTGGGTTTTTTTGGCAGTGTGTTCAGAATGGCAATAACTGTTATCACACATTGTTTGGCAGTTGGGCAGGGAAGCCTCATCTCCCACCCTGGTGTGACTCAGGGCTGAACCAGACCACAAATCTCTAATAATTTGATCCAAGGTGCAATGTAGAGAACTCACATTTGACTTCCTCAGAGCCTGTTCAAACCGCCCTGCAGTTTGTTCCTCTTGAGTGTCCTCCAAACCCATCATCTCCCAGCTCCTGCCAGAGGTGACATTTGCCTTCCCTCCTTCCCAGCGCGTCTCCCTTCCCATCTCACACAGCCAGGGGTTGCTCACCCACGTCTTCTCCTTGCAGATGTTCACGTGGAGCCCCACAAGAAGCAGCTCCACGTGACACTGGCCTATCACTTCCAGAGCAGCCACCTGCCCACGCTGGAGAAGCTGGCCCAGAACATTGATGTCAAGCTGGGCTGTGACTGGGTGGCCGCGATCTTCTCCCGAGACATTCGCTTCGTCAACCACGAGGTAAAGTTCAGGAGCTTGTCTCAGGAAGAAAACCCCAAACTAACCAATCATCTTAACAAACAGACCTTACTGCCTTTCTTTTTCCTTTTTACTCCTGCTGTCCAGACTTGCTGTTTCACCCACCTCATCCCTTGCTTAATCCCGCTGGATTAATTAATTCTAATAATGACTCTCCTGTGAGCTCGACATAAACTGGTCTGATCTCTCCAGAACCAGACCAGTATTTTAACCTGACCAGTATCCAGTTCTGCTGTACAGCCTTGACTTTATTATTAACCACAGCACTTAGTTCCATCATGTCAGAAACATTTCCCTTCATATATTTCAATTACTCATGTGGATTCTATAACTGCAGTATTTAAGTCCCTTAAGATAGTTTCCTTAATAACGTTGTTTTCCACATAACACACAGAAAAACAATATTAAATCCGTTTCACAGATTGGGATCTTGAGCATTGAGAAACCAAAGGTGAGATTCATCTCACCTCACTGTAAATACCCAAGTTAGAGCTGTAGTCTGAGGCTCAGTGCAGAGAAACAGGCACCTCCAGAACACGAGACATCTGACCCATCTGAGATGTCTATCTCAGGATGAATCAGTGTCTGGAGGAAGGAACTTCCAGAAGGTGCTTGCTCAGCTTGGGTGTTTAACTCAGCTCCTAAGGTTGGGGTGATCAACCCCACCAAGGTGCATTGCCCAGAACCTCACACACAAAACCCGTGGCAGAGTGGGAAAAAGCTATTTTTCATGCAAATGCCAAGGCTCCTGGAGAGCTGACATCTCTCTGAGCCAGCCCAGGCTGTGCCTCCCTGTGTGACAGCCTCCTTTCCTGTCCAGAGCATCCTTGTGACCTTCAGAAGCTTCACACAGTCAACAGACTGGTGCTGGCAAAGGCAGTTGCTGCTGAAACCCGGCTCCATCTTTGCACATCTCACTTCAGGCAGACACCTGAGAAAGTTTGGGCTGTGTGGTATCAGGTGACAGTGACTTTTTTCCACCTTCCTTTGAAGATACCACACACAGTCTAGAAGGATTGGTGAGGGCTGACACCACCAGGAGAGCAGAGCTGCTCAGCACATGAGGGGTTTCCTTCTTTTCTGCAACGATGCAGAAGTTATTCATGGCCAGGGGACAAGAATTCATCTGTTCCCCTTTTAAACTGGGGACTCTTGTAGCCATTCCCAAAGAAATTTAATGGTAGACATTTAATACATGTGGATTCCTCATGCTCAAGTGAAGATCACAGAACTACACTCACTCATCTTTCTCCCACCTTTTAACTTAATCCTGTTCATGTCAGGAAATACAAAGAAAACAATGTGGCCACGATTTCTCATCACCTGTGTTTTTTCCTGTGCATTCCCACAAACAGCTCTGAGAGCAGCAGGTCAGAGATTCAAACCTCCCAACAATGTCTCTGCCCTGTCTTCAAAAGCAACAGAAACAAGAACTGCTCTTCCAGATCAAACATGTGTAGGTAAATCAAAAATGGTCACTGACCACTAGGGCTGTCTAAATTCCAGGTCCCAACAAGAACTCAGTTCCATTTTAAACAGGTCTAAGCACACAGTCATGATTTTGCTCAATTTAAAAATCATCCCCCCCCTTCCCCTGGAGGGGGAAGGGGAATCAAAGAGGGAAGAAGGAACAAATACCTAGAAAAGCCTTCCAACAGCAAAGAGGGGGAAGCAGCAGGAATTCCCTGAAGGAAAGCTTTCCTGGATAAAGCACAAGGAGAGCTGAGGTTAAAGGTGTGGTGTGGGGCTGCTCCTGCCCCACTCTGCCAGAGGTTCCCTTCCCATAACAACCCTCTCATTCATTTGTGCTTCTGTTTCTCCCCCAGACTCTGCAGGTGATCTACCCCTACACCCCCCAGAACGATGATGAGCTGGAGCTGGTCCCAGGGGACTTCATTTTCATGTCCCCAGTGGAACAAACCAGCACAAGTGAGGGCTGGATTTACGGCATTTCCCTGGCAACCGGCTGCTCCGGGCTGCTGCCCGAGAACTACATCACCAAGGCGGATGAATGTGGCACCTGGGTGTTCCATGGGTAGGTAAAAAGCTGCTCAGTCCAATTTCCCAGGGCTGGAAAAAGGGGCTCAGCAGCTGGGATTTCACCTGGGTAGGTGAGGAGTGTCCCAGGGCTGCTGAGAATCATAGAATCATAGAATCACAGAATCAGCTGGGTTGGAAGGGACCTCCGAGATCATCAAGTCCAACCCTTGATCCAACCCCGCCGTGGTTCCCAGCCCATGGCACTGATGCCACATCCAGTCTCATCTTAAAAACCTCCAGGGATGGAGAATCCACCACTGCCCTGGGCAGCCCATTCCAATGGCTGATCACCCTCTCTGCAAAGAAATTCTTCCCAACATCCAACCTAAACCTCCCCTGGCACAGCTGAAGACCCTGAGCCCTCTTGTCTTGCTGAGAGTTGCCTGGGAAAAGAGACCAACCCCCACCTGGCTCCCCCCTCCTGTCAGGGAGTTGTAGAGAGTGAGGAGGTCTCCCCTGAGCCTCCTCTTCTCCAGGCTGAACAGCCCCAGCTCCCTCAGCCTCTCCTCACAGCACTTGTGCTCCAGTCCCTTCCCCAGCCTTGTTGCTCTCCTCTGGACCTGCTGCAGCACCTCAATGTCCTTCCTGAACTGAGGGCCCAGAACTGGACACAGCACTCCAGGGGTGGCCTCACCAGCTCTGAGTCCAGGGGAAGAATCACTTCCTCAGCTCTGGTGAGAAGGTCGCTGGGGGAAAGGAACTGGCACACGAAGCCCCATCTCCTGAGCCAAGAGGAGCAGATGCTGCCCCCGGGCATGGGATTAGAGGACAGTGTGACTTTTTACAGCAGCTATTTATCACTCATAGGATCACTGCTGGAGCAGATGGCTGCTGCAGACATTGCTGGGGAGACATCTCTGTGGTGGGACCAGGATCAGGAAGGTTTAAATCTGAGCATTAATTTGGGAAGAGACATCTTCTGTGGAAAAGGACTTGGGATCAGCAACATTTCTTAAGAATTCTTAGCAAGATTTTGCAGAAGGCTTCAGTGAGAAGGCAGCCCTCACCTTTTGAATGAGATTATGCCTTGTGCCTCTTGATTTTGGTGGGAATTAGTTAAGCAGTGACAAAAAAAGTAGTGCTTGAGCAGTGGGTTGATATCTAAGCAGCCAAATGCCTTTGACAAACCTGGAGCACAGGGAATAGTTTGTATATAAGAGAGAGGAGAGGCACATCCTGCCTGCTGCCCCTCTGCCTGCACTGTCTGTGTGAAGGCAGGACTTAATTCAGACCCTCCAGTCTGCAATCCAGCAAAACCACCCTTCCTTCCCCTGAAAAAAATAGTCTCAGGTCCACTCACACTGCACATCCTGCTCTAGTGGAGCCTGCTTTTTATTCTTACAGTGCCTGCAAGAGTTTTGATGCCCAGGGAATAGCATGGGCAAGAATTACTGTTACAGCAGCAGCAACTAAAAGGAAAGCCAAATGTTCTCTAATTCCAGCACCTCTGCCTCCAGGCAAGCAAAGAAAGGAAATGCCCCTTCCCTTGTTACCACTGAAGGCTATAAATCATGAATTGGAGCATGAAATGTGGAGCATTTACCAAAAACCATTGTGACACACCCAGAAACAGTCTCGTTTTACATAGGGCCTTCCCACAGGGAATATCAGGTAATGGAATGTCATGTGGTCAAAGCCATACAGCAAACTAAGGACAACCTGCCACGGCACTCGTGGTAGGATGGTTCCCTGCACTGCTTTTCCATTCCCAGCAAAGCCAGAAATAGTCACCTCCTCTGCCCCAGAATGGACAGGAGTGCTATGGATGTCACACCACAGGCTATTTCAGCTCCTCGTGAGATGCCAAAGCCATTCCTTGCCCCTTTAATAACCCTGAGAAATCAGACTTGGCACAAGTGCCAGGGGAGGGAAAACAGCCCTAATTTTTCCAGCTATTTTTGGACCTGAGGAGTTTTTTTCCCACCCTTTCTTCCTCCTGTTCTGCAACAAGGACTGATTTGTTTTCCACGGCGATCCCTCTCCTCTGGATAATGATGAGGGATGTGGCAGAGGAGTCTTTTCCCACCCAGAGCTGAGGACCAGCTGTGACAGAGACCCTTTCTCCATCCTCTGCTTGAACCATCCCCACTCTCCAAGATGCCTTTTCCTCCAGGGCCACAGAGATACTCCTGACAGAGCAGTGAGGACAAGGGAGCATCCAGAAGACAGTGGATGTTGTTCTCTGCCTTCAGCCTCTGTTTGCCTCTTTTTTTCCCTTTGGGAAAAGCTTCCAAACAATGACCTATGCTTAGAGGATGACTAAGCTGAAATAGCTTCAGTGGTTTCTGTTTTGCAGCAGCATGAAGGAGGTAGAAGACAAGCTGGTGGCTCTTCTCCAGACACAGCAAGATAGGGTGCCTTTGCCTCATCATCATTCCCATCTATAAATAGGTGCTGAAGCATTTGTGGCCTTGGAATAAGAGCTCAGAGAGAAAGAAAGTCTCAGAAATTGTGTGGCAGCTCCTGGGGACAAAGGGAAGGGGGTAACCAAAAAATCCTTAGTGTTCTCCAGGCAGTGTCCTTAAAAAACTGTCACGTGGGCAAAGCAGGAAAGGGCTGAGACAGGATGAAGGGCTGGAAGAAAATCCACTTTGTGCAGCAGTGGAGATGGGTCTGGCTAAGAAATTGAGATTCTTCTCATATTGAGATACCAAGTTTTGGGGTCAGAGAGGATGGATCTGTGTTAAACCTTTGCCTGAGAGGAAAAGTTCCCTGGAGCAGGGCCAGCCCTTGTTAGGAAAACTCACCATGAATAAAATAAACACAGTTAAAATAAACTAGAAGGTCAGATCTGAAGAAGTGAGGGCAGGAGGCTGGAGAAACTATCAGGACCAACAAGGTGGCATTTTTTCTCCTTTGAACTGGTGCAAATGATGTGATCTCACAAATCAGCTCTTAACAAAAACGCAGGTGACCTATTTTTGTTCCTCTGGCAGAGGCACTCAGTGTTATTTCAACAGCTGTGGAGCCCCTCTGAGATTTTATCCTAACTAGGTGCCATCAGGAAGCAAGTGCTGGCATATTTAAGGCACTGAAAAGTGCAATCACTAGCAACTATTTCTGTCAAAGCAAATGACCACATACATTATCTGATAATGGGTTGATTTTTTTTTAATGACTAAGCAAAGGTAACCATCCAATGTGCTGAGTCAGCAGAGAGGCACTGCAGCTCCTGTAATTGCCTGTCAGGGTTTAGTCCCAAGGGTTTTGGTCAAAGTCCTTGAATATCTGGGCTTTACTCAGAGGCACCATCATTAGATAAACCCCTTGAGGCAGACTGGGACCTATTACATCCATTTGGCTGCACTTAACTGGGAGCACTGGTGAGAATAAATTCCCATGGAGGTGAGAAACAGAATAATCAGCACTGAAAAATGTAGACACAACCACCCAAGCTGACAGTGCCAGGTCCCTACCAGGGGGTAGGAGCTGTTTTGTGCCCATGGGGAGAGGCAGGGCTGAGCCCCAGCAACAGCTTGTGCTGCAAAGGTGAGGGAAAACTCCCTGCAGGCTTCAGTCCCCGAATTTTGGTCCACAAGACCACGGGCAGTGACATGCAGCTGGTCCCCAGATGATTTTAGGGAGCATCCTGTGGTGGTGAGGAAGGTCGTGACACTTTGTGAGAATATTCAGAGCCTCACAGACCAAAGTTTGGGAACTGTTGTTCCCTAAACTGTTTCCAAGGAAACAGCCTGTTGAGGTGGAATTTGTCTCTTCATGTGTGTAGATCACAAATAATAATAAAATAACATTACAACAGTAATTCTCCCCAGCTCCCAAAGGCTGCAGAAATGCCCTCAGTGCTGCCTGAGCACACAGAGCATTCCCAAAGCCAACAACACCTTTCTGGTTTTGGCAGGTCCTACTCAATCCTGAATACTACATCCTCCCCATCCCTTCAAGGCTTCGCTGATGGAGCTCTGGAGAGAAGACAGCAGGAAGACCAAGGACCTGGGGATGCAGGGCCACTCACCATCATCTGCCAGAACGTGCAGGTGGGGACCCCCACACCCCTAAATCCACACAGCCTTAGGGACAAGCTGCCAGCCACTGGGTTTTCCCCAAAAACTTATCCCCTGGTCTCTTTTCACTACCTGCAGCTAAAGTTCTCTGCAAGCTTTTGAATGGCACAATTAACCACAGGCATTGAAGACATTGCTGTCCCCAAACTGGCTCTTAAGAGGGGATGGTAGGGCCCCATCCTCTGCTCCCTCCAGCAGTTTTATACCACCATAAATTTACCAATATTATAAAATTCATAAAGAGTTCCATAAATCCATAAAAATCCTAAATACACAAGACTTTCCTGTAGTGGGTAAAGCAAGAAGTGCCTGGTCTTGACTCCCAGATCTCAGCAAACCCTTTACACTCTGATGAAGGTCAAACAGCCTGTGATTTCCCTTCCAGCCCCTGAGGATAACCAGCCATCCAGGGCCTCAGAAACGCTGCCTGTTTGTCTGCAGGCACGGGGAAAGGATGGATGTGGTTTTTGGGAAGTACTGGTTGTCCCAGTGTTTCGATGCCAAAGGTGAGTCTGCTCTGGGCTCTCCCAGTTTTAGAGGGAGGAATGAGAGGGGCAAATCTTACATAGAACCTAACACAGATTGATGCTTTTTGTGGTGGCAGGGCTGCAGTCAGAAGCAGAAACACAAGCCAGGGAGGAAATGTTTGTTTGCTAATATTTGGGAAGCTGTTGCAGGAGTGATTATGCTGTAGTTATGTGGCCAAAGAACAAATGTAGTCATGATGTTAGTAATCAGTGTTCAGTGAAAACACTTACTGCCATCAGGAATTTATTTTGCACAGCTGGCTCGCAGTGCTAAGTGGAAATAACCCCACTACAAGTACAGCTCAGAGTGGCTTTTGGTGTTTTCAACCCAGTGATATGCTTGAGTTTCAGACTATAATTAACAAACTATAACTCCAGGCTCTGTTGGCGTTAGAACTGATCAGAAATTTGTCCAAAAAGTCTTTTTTATATTTAAAACATAGCAATATCTTGCAGCCAAAGGATGATTTCACAACTGCCTTCTTTCTAACTTCTGGCAGAAGAGCCCTGACATTTCAACCTCCTGGAAGAGTGTGACCTTCAGGGTTTCTTTTGTTGTGGGACAGAAATTGTTTTCCCATGGAGTAAACTGCCCTAAAGATAACTTTTAAAAGCATCAGCAGCATCCTTTGCTGCTTTTGAACCACTGAAAGCCGTTTCACTTCATTTTGGGAGATTCCTGGTGGTTTTTACTGGTGGGGAAAACTGCTCAAGAGCCAGGTCTGGGCAGCACCCCCAGGACGTGGGGGGTGGAAGAGGGTAGAAGAAGGTGTGATGCTTCTGTGTGGGTCTCTGAAGGAATAATTCCAGCTTGGAACCTTTCCCTGCAGGAAGGTACATGCGCAGTAACCTGAACATGCCTCACAATTTACCTCAGAGAAGTGGTGGGTTCAGGGATTACGAGAAGGACGCTCCCATCACCGTGCTGGGCTGCACACAGGCCAGGCTGGTTGGTAAGTCCTCCTCAGAAAAGAGGTCTAAGCTGGAGGAGGGGAGGTTTGGATTGGATATTGGGAAGGAATTCCTCCCTGTGAGGGTGGGGAGTGGGCTGGAGAGGGCTTAGAGGGATGGAGAAACACAAGGATGAGGTGGAAATTTTGGGGTGAGACTCTTCTACCTCAAGCTCCTTCCAGTTTAAGCACGAGAGGGTCAAGTGGAGCTGTTGGAGCAGGTCCTGAGGATGCTCTGAGGGCTGGAGCTGCTCTGCTGTGGGGACAGGCTGGGAGAGCTGGGGGTGACAGAAGGCTCCAGGGAGACCTGAGAGCCCCTTCCAGGGCCTAAAGGGGCTCCAGAAGAGCTGGAGAGGGACTTGGGACAAGGGATGGAGGGACAGGATACAGGGAATGGCTTCCCACTGCCAGAGGGCAGGGAGAGATGTGATATTGGGAAGGAATCTTCCCTGCAGGGGTGGTGAGGGGCTGGGATGGAATTCCCGGAGAAGCTGTGGCTGCCCCATCCCTGGAAGTGTCCAAGGCCAGGCTGGACGGGGCTTGGAGCAACCTGGGCCAGTGGAAGGTGTCCCTGCCCATGGCAGGGGGTGGCACTGGATGAGCTTTAAGGTCCCTTCCAACACAAACCATTCCAGGATCCTGTGGAGAGCTTGCCCAGGAAGCTTTGCTGTCTTCCTCCCACACACTCAGCCAAGAGAAAGAGAAAGTGCAAGGCAATAAAAAATGAATTGGGTGCCCTGAACAAATGAAATTTTGATGTTTCCAGGAGCTTTTCAAAGTCCTTTCACCTTCCCCAGCAATTTTTCCCTCTTTCAAAGGAAACCTTTTCTCCTTCAGCTGCTGCAGCTGAGGAAAAGGCAAAGCAGGAAATCTGGGGCATGGGATGGAATGGGATGAGGCATCAGCAGGGTGGGTGCATTTGGAATACACTGTTATTACCAGCAGGGTGACAGTCACCTCATGCAAAATATGCTTCTGCCTTGACTTTCACAATCTTCCTTTGCCTCCCCAATATTCTTTTATCGAGCTGCCTGGCTTTATGTCGTCAAATTATCAAGCCAAAATTATTTCCAGTGTTCTCCCACACCCCCCTCATCCTTGTCCCTGAATTCTGAGCCTCTCTGTGCATAGACAGAAAACCATTTGGTGGCCAAAGAGTGCTGTGATTAGAGGAGCCCAGCCCCACAAAGACACAAGCCTCAGCACTCAGCATTTCCTCAGACTCAGATCCTTCAGATCCTTCCCCTTGGTCACAGCCAAAGTAGGGCAGCTAAAATTACACTTGCTTCTTTAAACAGAAATAAATCCCCGTGCAGCAGCAGGATGCTCGGGCTCCACATGGCACCAGGGTTTGCAATATGCCCATGACAGCAGGGCAGTCTGAGCACACTTTGCTGGTGGCACTGGAGGACAAAACTGCAGCTGCAAGTGTGACCTTGGTGGTGCTGGAGCCACAATTCCTCTGGTGACTGAAGCCAAAGAGCAGCTTCCCTGGGAGGGAGGGGTGGTAGATCCCTCCTAAATTACCCTTCTCCTTCTAAATTACTGAGACTTCTAAATTAAGGGACCTTAAAGCTCATCCAGTCCCACCCCCTGCCATGGGCAGGGACACCTTCCACTATTCCAGGTTGCTCCAAATCCTGTCCAGCCTGGCCTTGGACACTTCCAGGGATGGGGCACCCACTTCTCTCAAGAGATTTACAGACCTTGACACAATTACAGCCATTGGAGCCAGGGTTAACGACCCCTTCTTGCTCCCACTCCTTTGTCCTGCCTCTTCAAACAGAGCAAAAATGTAATTCTTGCTTCCTACAAGCCTGTGCAGATCCCTGTTCTCCTTTGGTTCCCTGAGGCATTGCAAGAATATTAATAACCCTGATAGTGGAGCTGATTCTTATCTAATTTTCAGTGATCTCCCACCTGTGTAATGAAATGGTAATTTATACTAGAGAAGAGTCGAGCCAATTGAAGTAAGTTGGGTTTGAGTTTTGTTGACTCTCTCTGATTTACGGCTTATAAATGAAATCAAATCAAATCCAAGCCCTCTCCAATTTTTCTGAGCACACTGGTTGCTTTTTGGGTGGACCCAGGGGAGGCAGGACCTGAGCAGCTCCTTGCTGGGTGGCTGCACACTGTTGTTGTTGATATTGCAGTTCCACTTGTCTGATTTTACTCACAGGAGGTAAAACTTCCTTGCAGGTGAAGCCTTGCTAGAAACTAATACCATTGTAGACTACATCTACAGCTCCCCATCCCTGAGGTGTGTGCAGACAGCACACAACATCCTGAAAGGTGAGAACCCACCACATTCCTCTCACTTTCTGGGCAAAACACTGATATGGGAGACCCAAGGGAAAGGGAATTTAGGGTGAGGATTATCTCCATGGGAATGTATTTTATATTAGCACAAAAGAACCCTTTTTTAATTGCCATTTAATTTTAATGTAGCTGCCAGCCAGAGGTTTACATTCCCTGGCATCAAGTACACATATATTAAATATTTCATCTTCCATACCTGCGATTGATCAACTAATTAAAACAATTCATGAACAATCAAACTCAAGTGTTAAAGCTGCCAGGTCTTGCTGCCTCCCTCCCCAGCTGCTTCCATTGATCCCTGGCCTCTTCTCTCCCTTTTCCAGGTATGCAACAGGAAAACAACCTGAAAATCCGGATAGAGCCAGGCCTGTTCGAGTGGACCAAGTGGGTCTCTGGGAACACACTACCTGCCTGGATCCCCCCTGTGGATTTAGCTGCAGCTACTCTAAGCGTTGATACAACCTACAGGTAGCAGAAAAGGGGGGGGAAAGGGTGTTTTTCAAGTTTAGGCAGCGCCTGGAGGAGCTGCTGAGGCTCCCAAAATAAACTCAGAGCAGGTTCCAGGCTGCTGGGCTGAACATGACGTGAAAATGGCTCGTTATAAACCAAATTTTTTCCACAAACCTGCCTGAAGAAACACAAAGGAGCATCTCTACTGCAGGAGGAACACGAGCACACCAAGCTGCCTTCACTAAGTGATCCCCATCAGAGGAAACAATTCTCATTTTCCCAATTATCTCAAAGCAGGATGGTAAACACCTCATTCTTGAAGTTTAAAAATCCTCACAGCAGTCCTGGCACAAGTTCTGGGGACTCAGGGAAAGAGGAGAGTTTAAGAACAGATACTTTGAGATGAATCATAACCTGCACTTAGAACATTATTGCTTCTTCCAGTTTACTGAGTGTGTTTTTCTGCTCACAGACCTCATATTCCTGTCAGCAAGTTGGTGGTTTCTGAATCTTATGACACCTACATAAGTAGAAGCTACCAAGTAACAAAGGAAATCATCAGTGAATGTAAAGGCAAAGGTAAGTGCTGCAGAGGGGCTGAAAAAACAAGCCTGGGATGTGAATGCCAATATTCCTGACCAGCCTTTCCCTCTTAAGGGGGGGAATTCCCACACGTGGATCTCTCATCCCTCTTCCAGAGACATTGGAAACTCCTGCAAGTGTCAGAACTATGACTTGAAATGCATTCACCTTATGAGAAAGGTCCATAAACTTAAGTAACAAGGTATTTTAGGGATTCCTACCCAACCCAAGGGAATAAATGAGCTATTTGCACTCTGCTGTCTGTTCCCAGCATCATCCCTCCCCTATCTGAGCTCCTCCTCTGAAATACATCCCCTATAAAGACCTTAAAACGTTTCTCCAAACACAATATTGAGATTTAAAAAACCCCCACAAACCTCTAGCTGTTATTTTTCATTCACAACATAGAAATGGGATGTTTCTAAGGTCTGGTGTTTGTACTCATTTCATTTCACTGATCTGTCTCGAAGCTTTTGCTTTAATAGTTTGCACACAGAACTTCAATAGCACAGTGGGGCACTGGTTGTAAAGGAGGCTTGGAAATGGAAATGTAAAATTACCACGGTGGAAAAGCAGCAAGAGAAATTAAAGTGTTTGTTGGAACAGGAATTAATGTTTGTGTAGGCAAAAAGCAGCTGCTTCCAAAGACAGCTGAAATCTCACTGCAATTCTTGTTTTCTTCAGAAAGCATCAAAAACTGAGGAGCACTGAGTTAACCATCATCCTGAAAATTGAGAAATGCTTTAAATATGTTAATAAATCATGTTATTCCTCCCTAATACACAGCTTGATGTGTTGTTACGTGATAAGTTGAAACTGGGTTTTTTAATGGTCTGCTTGATTCTTGTGCACCAGTGCCTAAATTTGGCTTCATCTCCCTCTTTGAGCTGTGTTTCTCCCTTTATTTCAGGAAATAACATCCTGATAGTGGCCCATGCATCCTCCCTGGAGGCCTGTACCTGCCAGCTCCAAGGGCTGTCTCCACAGAACTCCAAGGACTTTGTGCAGATGGTCCGAAAGGTAATTCCCACCGAGGGGCAAAGCTCTGGCTTTGCAGGGGAAAAAGCAGTTTGAAATCTGCTCTGCCAGGCAGAGACACTTTGTCCTGCCCGAGTTTCACTCCTTTCAGCAGTCAGGGGAGTGCAGAAGGTCTGTTTGAGAGGCTGATGGTCTGAGAGTGTCCCTGCTGTCACTGTGGGATGAGGTGCCCACCTCCAGGTGGGCTGGCAGTGACTCTGCTGTGGTTTTTTGGGGACCAGGGGCTGTGCAGAGACTCCCCCAGTGCCCAGAACACCCTCACCACAGTGGCCAGGGCACTTCTGACCTGCACTCCCCCTTCTCATCTCGCTCACTGTCATGGGAAAGGACTGAAAACTGTAATTTTTTTTTATTACCTTCACCCCTTTCCTCCAGCCCTGCCCAGGGAGAGGGCACTGCCCACTGCCAGGCCCCACTGGGCTATTCTGAGCTGATCTGCAGGATCCACATTTCCCTGCAGAGCTGTGCTGGCCTTCAGGGTTTGGGAACCACGTCAGCCAACACCTTTGGTGTGAACTGGCCTGTATTTAAACCAAGATACAAGGCTATAATCTGCCTTTCCCAGAGTTTTGCACGTAAAAGGTGCACAGTCAATCACATCTGATTCCTGGCCTGTATTTAAACCAAGATACAAGGCTGTAATCTGTCTTTCCCAGAGTTTTGCACATACAAAGGTGCACAGAGTCTGTCACACCTGAGTCCTACAATCCCCTTCTGAAAAAAGGCTTTGGGGAGAGGGAAAGAGAGAAGGTGGTGAAATGATTCAGCAGCACAGCAGGACTTCACCCCTCAGGGCAGCTCAGCTCAATCCCTGCTTATTATCACCTCTCTTTCCATCTCTCTTCCCACAGATTCCATACCTGGGGTTTTGCTCCTGTGAAGAACTGGGAGACACGGGTGTTTGGCAGCTCACAGACCCCCCCATCCTCCCTCTCACACATGGACCAACTGGAGGCTTTAACTGGAGAGAAACCTTACTACAGGAATAGGCAAAGCCACCCCAGCCAGGAAAACCCAACCCATGGCCTTTGGAAGCGTTGGAGAATGTCTCTTCTCTCTTGTGTTTTATTGACAGTGGAAAAACAGTCATCCCATGTCCAGGGGGTCACCCAAGCAGCTGTTCTGGTGTATCTCACACAGCCACAGTCACGCAAAGAGTCTCATCCACGACTAGAATACAAAAAGGGACTGATTTGAGGGGGAAAAAGGTATTAAAATACAGGTTTGAAGGTCTTGCACAGCACAGAGTCTGTGCTGAGCCATGTTCCCACCTGGGAGGGAGCCCTGGTGACACTTTCACTGCCATCTGCACCCCCTTAGGAACACCCAGCACTGGGTCAGTGGAGCATCCAGGATGCTGGGGCTGGGTTTTTTTTCCACTACTGTTTTTGCAGAGCATTAGCAGGCTCCTTCAGCACCACAGCCCCCAAATTCTCAGCACCTTTTCATCACCACCAGCTGCAAAGGAGGGTCCAGCACCAGGTTGGTTCCTCTCCTGTGTCTGAGCACTGTGGTGGGTGTTGTGCTGGATGCAGAGGTTGATGGGTGTTGACCTGCACCACAGGACAATCCCAAATTTCCCATCAGTTACAGGTGAAGTTTGAGCATCAAAAGTTGTCATGAACAAAGACTGGGAGCAGTTTCTTTTAAGTGCAGATAAAATAAACCTATTTCAACCAAACCTGGAGGATTTAGAAAAGTTCAGGGTTGGGTGTTTTTTTTCCCTTTACTTTGATTATTGAAACCCATCCCTGTGCACAGGCACAGCCTGAAGCATTTGTGCCATTTCAATTCCCTTCAGAAAAGTGGTTTCCCTTTCATACTGAGATTTTGTGCTGGTCATTTACACAGGGGTGGCTTTCTGTGCCTTGGGAGCTATTTTTTTTTGTCAGCCCTGGTGAGATTCTGCAGTAAGCAGCTTTCTCCAGGAGGGAATGATGAAACTCAAAAAGATGCTGGAATTCAGTGCTTTGCTTCCTTTATCCTTAATTCCCAAGTGCCATCTGTCATAAAGACAAAGCAGCTGAAAAAAAAACCCCAGTACACTTAAATTTAGGAGCAACATGCTTTAGCCTATGAAGATGTTATTTATCCAGGGGGGGAAGGGTTAGGATTTTGGGAGAAGGGGAAGAGGAGAGTTTCCATCTTTAACTAAAATCTTTGGAATCACAAGAGGGGTCCTCCTGGTGCAAGAGCCTGCAGGATGCCAGTGCCAGCTGTGTCACAGGAGAATGCAAAATGCACCACAGTGGGTAGTTTAGAGAATAAAGTGGCATCAGAGCAGGGGGGTTTTTTTTGGATTAGAATTATCTAAGTCATCAGCCTTGGATGAAAATGTTGCTGCAGACACTTGTATGGATCTCATCACTGTCAGAAGGTACTTAAAAATGTGTTGGAGTGGGATGATAGAGATTTAGGCTATTTAGGCATAGCCCTTTCTTGGTTTGAGCCATAAATCTGAGTATTCCCAGAAATAGGATCATCCCAGAATGGTTTGGGTTGGAAGGGACCTTAAAGTTCATCTCATTCCACCCCCCTGCCATGGGCAGGGACACCTTCCACTGGACCAACATCCCACCTGGCTTTGGACACTTCCAGGGATGGGGCATCAACAGTTTCACTGGGCAACAAAGAGTGAAAACAAGGTAACAATAAAAAAATAGCATCAAAGGAACATTCAGATCTACCAAGGAGACATTCCAGCATCCTTCTGTCCTGCTTTTCCTCTGCAGAAAGTGTCAGGGCCCTCATTTGAAATGTGTGAACGGCACACAGGTCAACACTGGCCCAATTTGATGTAGGTTTAATATTCCTAGATCAGAGTTGCCTTGGTGTTGATTTATTTTAAGCCATCCAGCCCTGCAGCAGGACTGGTCTCACCTCCCCCAGGACACATCCAAGCTGCCCTTCCAGCAGCCAGAACAAACCAGGAGTCACAAACTGCAATTCCCTCTTCCTAAACGAGGCAAAACTGGGATGCACCAGACCCAGAAGGGTTTAGCTCAGCTTCTCTCTGGGTTTAATCGAGCTTGAACACCACATTCTGTACATATTTCCAGCCAGCACAGAGCTCACCCTGTGCAAAATCCTGTCCACTGTCACCATCTGTAGGAATATTCTGGGATTTGGACCTTTCTGACTGTGTAACACACCCTGGGCCACTTGTAAGTGCATTATTATCCCAGGGATGTAACTGCAAAGTCAGGGAGATAATTCATGGGATGACAGAGCAAACTGCTCCTGGGCAGGTTTATCACTGTCAGGTTGATTTTTAATTGTAATTTAAACTGGTTTTGGCTGTGTAAAGACATCCTGAAGAGCATTTCTGGCTTGTTTTCCTCCACGCTTAAAAACTTAAGTAGTTGACAATCACACCAAAAGAAATTTGGTTCCTGATGTGGAATTCTCCAGATTGCTTTTTGTTTCATGCTGGGGGTCAGCCAGATGTAATTTGGGCAATAAATAGTATTATATTATAATATCTATTGCCTGTACAAAGCAGTAGAGGCAATAAAATTATTATATTATAATATTTATTGCCTGTACAAAGCAGTGGAGGCAATACAATTATTATATTATAGTATTTATTGCCTGTACAAAGCAGTGGAGGCTGCTCAGCCCCTGCTGCAGTTAAGTGACATTAAAAGAAGTTGGTTTTTTTTAAGCAGAAGCATGAAACAGAGAGGGAACAAAACCTGAATGCACAATTTGAATAGTGTACAAGCTGCTCTTTGCATATAGTGATACAGAAGAATGTTCTGTTGGAGAAGGTAGTGGTAAAATACTCTCTTCTTTAAAAAAAAAAAAAAAGTATATTTTTTGATGTTTGGGAAAGTATTTTGACAATTGTAGTCTTGTCTCCAATTAGGTGTCAAGAAAGAAAGAAAAATCTTATTTTCTTCTAGCATTTTGATTTCTCTTTGGGGTTTTGTGTTGTCTCATGTTGGTAAGGTTTATCTGGGGGGGGGGAAAAGAATAAAAAATTGTTCCTTTTAAATTTTTAATTGAGAAATTAAGGGTACAAAACAATTGCTGCTTCACTTTCACTCCATTGCTGCTCATTAATGTGTGTTTAAGTCACTCCAGTGTTTTGTCCTAAATTTAGACTTGACCTATGTCAAGTCTTTCCCCTGCCTTCACTTTGAGCTGCATCAGATCCCAACAGTCTCATCAGGTTGTAGGAGGCAAATAGTTCCCAGATTTTTCCCTAATTAAGGAATGAAGCTGCCAAGAATAAATTGTTAATTCAGTATTTTCATGAATTGCAACTCATGGGTTGGGTTAGAAAAATAAAAGAGTCAAATTGACACCATAAATTGAAATCACAGTTTTGCTTTCTTATGCAAAATGAGGATCCAGACCATAATAACCTAAGAAAACCACAGTTATTTCCCTTTTCTCTCAGACTGAACAGTTTCAGGAAGAAGTTGGCTGAGAGCAGGAGCCTCCTTCTCCCCTCTGATATTAGATTTTAGTGTCCATGTTACCGTGAGAGTGATAATTTTTATCACCAAAGAATGAGTTTGGTTTGTGGTTTGCTTTGTTTCTTAAAAAAAAAAAAAAAAAAAAGAGCCTGAGCACAGAGGAAATTATTTTTAAGTTAAAAATACACATGAGATGATGATGGGGGCAGACACGCTTGAAATGGTGGATCAATGAAGTAAATAAATGTAATTAAGCAGGAGGTGTGATTGGCTGCAAACACCCTAAATTGCTACTCACTGCTCACCACTTCCTCAAATACTCGTTCCCTGGGGAATATTCATGCCCTGCACATGCTTCCTGACAGAAAACACACAGCCAGTTCCTTTATTATTTCCCATTCAAATATATTTTCTGAAGTTTCTCTCAGTGACATCCCTTCAAACTCGATGTTATCAACTTTTTCTGGTGTTTCATTTTCAACCTGTTGTAGCATTCTGTTTATTATGTTGTTGTTTTTTTTCTTTTAGTGTGAGCAGATTGTATTTATTTGAGGGGGGAAAAAAATGTTTGCTGTTTAAAAAAACCAATAATTGTATTGCCAAAAATAGCTGTAATTACCTGTGACATCTGTATTTTTTTATTTTGGGGGCGGGTGGGGGGGGTTGGTTGGTTGTTTTTAATCTCAGTTTCGAGTGCTAACAACTGTTAAAACAACCACTGCAGTTTAATTCGCTTCTGACATTAAATGGATTTCTCGGAAGTCAGACAAAAAAAAAAAAAGAAGTCTCATAGGTGATTTAATAAAGATGCCAAACACCCTTCCTATTCCAGTTTTCCTCTGGAGTGTGTTGGAATTTGAGCCACGTTTTAGTTCCCTGCACTGATGGTGAAGTTCATCCGTTTGACAGCAGATGGCACAAAACCCTCTCGAGTGTGGTTTTCCACGGAGTCTCATCTTCTTGTTCCCTTTTCCCCCCCAGACTTATTTTATGTGTGGAATGGAAGCACAACTTCTAAACCCAAAGCACTGCTAACTTTAATTTGGATTTTTTTTAATCCAGCCATAGTTTTATCAACCAGAGAGACTCTTCCCTTTCAAACCAACTCAGTGAATTCATGACCTGCAGCTCTGTATCCCAGTAAAATTGATTATATTGTGATTAACATAGAAGCCATAACTTTCATAAATCAAATGTACACTAATAGACTGATGCACTTCCCTGCACCTGAAAATTTAATGGAAACAGTTTCTAATAAATTAGAAACCAAACCAGTAATGCATTTATAATTAACCATTTTGTCCACTTCCCTCAAGCCCACATCCTGCAAGTGCACACAGCTTTTAAGCCATAATTCTGACCTTATTAAAGTCAGTTTATTTTGACAGTAATAGCCACTTACACTAAATTTTGGGCAGTTGCAAAGAAAGCCCAAAAGAGGATGTGCCAAAGCTTTTTGGAAGTCACCACATGTGGCTACACCATGAAACACATGGATAAATCTTGTGATTCCCTCTTGACCTGAGGGACACAGAAGCTTTTCTAAGTCTCAGATCACTCCTGAAATAATCAGACCTGCAAGGGGACACGGGGAACCCAAATTGTGCCACCAACCCTGTGGGACCTGCTCACTGTCCCCATCCCTGCCCCCCATGCTCGGTGCTCAGCAAACCTTTCACAACCACCTCACCCAAGCTCTGCCCTCCCTGGAGAGCCACAAACCACACACAGCAAAAATTACCTTTCTCTCGTTCTTTCACCCCAGCAAAAAGAGCCAAACAAACCTCCTGGGGCAAGAGCAGAGTGACACAAGGACATTTTTTTTCCCCGGGGATTTAAACCACACAGCCAGGTTTTCGAGCGACCTTGCTCTGCCTTCCCATTTTGGGAATGAAATCCTGGACACGGTGCAGCTGGAGCATCACAGGGCCATGGTTCTCCTACCCTTTTCCTGCTCCCCCCCTGTGCATCTGGCCTGGCTCAGGAACAGTGTGGCCAACAGGTCCAAGGAAGTGATTCTTCCCCTGGAGTCAGGGCTGGTGAGGCCACCCCTGGAGTGCTGTGTCCAGTTCTGGCCCCTCAGTTCAGGAAGGACATTGAGGTCCTGGAGCAGGTCCAGAGGAGAGCAACAAGGCTGGGGAAGGGACTGGAGCACAAGTGCTGTGAGGAGAGGCTGAGGGAGCTGGGGCTGTTCAGCCTGGAGAAGAGGAGGCTCAGGGGAGACCTCCTCACTCTCTGCAACTCCCTGACAGGAGGGGGGAGCCAGGGGGGGTTGGTCTCTTTTCCCAGGCAACTCTCAGCAAGACAAGAGGGCTCAGGGTCTTCAGCTGTGCCAGGAGAGGTTTAGGTTAGATATGAGAAAGAATTTCTTTGCAGAGAGGGTGATCAGCCATTGGAATGGGCTGCCCAGGGAAGTGGTGGATTCTCCGTCCCTGGAGGTTTTTAAGATGAGACTGGATGTGGCATCAGTGCCATGGGCTGGGAACCACAGCGGGGTTGGATCAAGGGTTGGACTTGATGATCTCGGAGGTCCCTTCCAACCCAGCTGATTCTATGATTCTGTGATTCTATGATCTCTCCCCCGAGGCAGGGCTGGGAAGGAGGTGCCAGGTAAAGTCCCCCCATCCTGTCACCCACCAGTTTCATTTTGGGGCCCTGTGAGGTCACTGATTTCTCAGCAGTCGCCAACACACGGGAAATGTGAGATGGGGGCAGAGCAGAGTGGAACAGCGGCGAGAAGGGAAGGGGCAGAGACCCTGGTGGGGATGAAGTCACGGGAAATCTGCTCCCCCCCGTGCTGAAAAGGGACCTGCTGCTGCTCAGCAGCCCCAGCAGAGAGAGGAAGCCAGCACTGCCTGTCCCCAGAGCACAGCATGACTGTCACCAGGGTGCTGCACGCCGTGGCTCTTCTCCTCATGCAAGGTAAGCCCTCTGGGTTATCTTACTCCACCTCCCCTTTGTACTCAGTCCAGCCTGGAGAGCTCTATTCCCAGAGTTCCAGCACACCAGGCAGCTTTGCTGCCTTGTTTTCTGGTTGACACCAAGATATTTTCACCCTGCTCTCAAAGCTGAGTCTCAGCTGACTCCAAAAACCAGGATCTGTGAGACCAAGTCACCTCCTAGCAGCTGGTGACATACTTGAGATAACAAGGGATTCTCCCTTAAATTGGGACAGTGGATTCCTGGCTTGGATTCCATGGCTTGGATATCTGTGTATGCATTGTGGAAAAAGAGGCTGATAGAAGTCAGAATAGGATTAAAAAGCACTTGCAAAGTACTTTGCAAAAAGAAAAGCACTTTAAATGTTCAGTCTCCTTGCTCCTGCTAGAGGATGTAGCTTACACCTGCTTTGCTAATCTCCTGTCTTTCATACACAGGAGAGTGTGAGAGATTCATATTTAATTGTGTCAGACAGGGAAAGATTTAAGGAAAAAACCAGCAAGACAGTGATCCTTGCTCAGGATTCCTGCAGGCTGAGCTTTGCAGGAGGAATGAATGTGTGGTCCCTCTCCCTCACCAGTTCCTGGAGCAGAAACCACAGCAGGGCTGCTGCTGATACTTTGCTAATGCCCTCAGAAGCTTCTGCTCAGAGCACAAGCCCTCTCCTCCTCCTGAAAGATGAACCTGCATCTGCTGACCATCACTGGCTGCTTTGGGCAGCACAATTCACTCGAGCTCCACTCACAGGTCAAAAATAACCCTTTAAACAGGGTGTCTGTGTGGGCCACAGGTTCAAAGAGCTCTGCTCTGAGTGCACATCTCAGTGCACTGAGCTCTCAATGCATTTCCTGGGGGCTCTTAGAACAGCAACCAGAGGCATGAATTACTCTGCTCAGTGCACCCTGCAATCTCTAGCACAAAATTGTTGCTCTTCCTTGCCAAGAAGGTGGATATTTCACTGTATTTGATGCCAGACTCATTTTTCCAAGTGGGGCACACGTGGTACAAAACCCCTGTGCCCTGGAGCTGGCACAGGAGCATCTCCCACTCCCCAGTGACTGAAGGTCACAAGCAGGTCCAGCTGCCCCCTGTGCAGGGAAGATTTGACCTGTGAGTCATGGGCTGAGCAAAGCCATGGGCTCCCATGGAAATTACATGTATGCTCTGCTTCAGAAAAGCAAACAACACCCCCATTTCTGCCTCAGTCTTGCTGTTCTCACCTCCAGAGGTGTGATTTGAAAGACCCCACACTGCTGGTGGTGACAGGAAACCATCATGATGAAGAAAGTCCTCATGGAAAACCACAGACAACCCTCCCCTGCCACTCAAACAACATTTCACCTCCTTCCACAAGGGCCACAAACCCCCCTGGGTAACAACTATCTTACAGGGAGACAAGTCCTTCCCCTGTTTCCAGTGGGAAAATAACAGTTTCCAGCAACGATGCTCCACAAAACCTTCATTTCTGATATATTTAAAATCTTCAAGAACATGAAAAGCTTTCCCAAAGCCCAGAAAGATTCATTTCCCCAAACTGCAATGATTGTATGTGCAGTAGGAACTTGCAGCAAAGAGCTGCCCGGAAAATAAAATCAAAACACATAAAAAGGGAATGAAAAGCAAAACCCTCTTACTGCCTATTTACTTAACTCCAACCCAGGCACTGCTCTTAGGAATTTCTCCAGGGCTTGCTTTTTTCCTGGAGGAGGTAATTCATTCCAGGTCAAATATTTTCACAGAATATATTATATATCTTAGAATGTCTGGAGAGAGAAAAAGACATTTTACTGTAAAATGAGCTGAGAGAAGAGAATGAAATTTCATTTTAGTAACCTGTGCCAGGCCAGGTTTGTGGATCTTATCTTGGCAAGAAGTTTCCAAGCAGTTGCAGCATCATGATTTCTGAATAAAAAAGCCTCATTTTTCAGAGGTGCTGAAAAAATCCTTCACTGCTCAGTCTCACACACTTGCAAATCAGATTCAACAGCTCCTCAGTGAAACACAGAATTACAGAATCACAGAATGGTTTGGGTTGGGAGGGACCTCAAAGATCACTGGAGTTCCAATAATGGAATAAAGAAAATGAATGTTTGTTTTAACATGCAGGGAGCAAGTGCATTAAATGGGTCTACTACCAATTCTTTAATGGTTAATAACATTTAATAACTAAATCTGGTTGTGCTGATCACAAACCTTTGGTACAAGTCCTCACTGACCTCTCTAATGCCTGTGATTGATTTAGATCAGTACAACCACATTGGCAAGTCTCCCAGTGCAGAAAAACCCCTGGAAGAAGGACAGTTGCAATATTACTGTGTACAAAACCTTGTGAAGTTTATTGTCACACTTTAAGAGGTGTTTTTTTCCCCCCCTCTGGTCTGTGGCAGGGGGGTTTCCAGGGGCTGGCAGTGAAACCGTGACTGTGAAGGAAGGAGAAGACCTGACCCTGCACTGCACCTTCAGCCCCCCCAGCGCTGCCCCCAGCTCTGCTCTGCAGTGGCTGAACCCTCGTGGTTTCACCATTTTTCTCAACAGCCAGCAGGGTGAGTGTGAAAAGCTGCTGCTCCAGTCTCCACGGGGGTGGGGGTCAATCGGGGTGGGCTGTCCCAGCTCCTGATGCTGAATTTGTGCCCCAAAAGGCGCAGAGGAACTGCTCAGAGACAAAGTTTTAGTCTTTAAGCAGCGAGGTATTTATCCAAGGCAACATTGGGGAAGTCCCAGCTCACACTGGACAAAAGAGCTCCAAAGCAATTAGTGAACAGCTGGACTATTTATACAATTTTTGTGAGAGATTACATCATCTTTACATGAATATTCATATTATTGCAACATCTAGTTATAATACTCATAGCAGGTGGAGTTAGGGTGGAGTCAGGGGCATGGTCTTCATTTTGGGGAGAATCTTGGTGGTACATCCAGTTACTTTGGCCTCGAGGGTCCTTGTTTTGATCCTCATCCTTGGGTAAACTTCTGAACTTTCCTTAATTCTGTTGAATCCAACATGCATCCAGCAGGAGCTTCTGACCCTGGCTCTTCTCTTTCCTCCTATTTTCACATGTTCCTTCCTTATATCTATTTATGTATGTGTTTAGCATTTTTAGTGCTCTTATTTCTCTTTGTCTTTTTACTTTATGTTCTTATACGTCAGTGTGTTAGCTGCTTTTGGTGAATTACTGCCTCTGTTAGTCCTTGAATCCTAGTTCTTTATTTCTTTGCTCAGAACGTGCCTTCTGAGTTAACTCTTTGCTCTGCTTCACTCCCAGTCTGACTCACCCACCACCCAACCCCTCGAGGGGCTTTTCCAGTGGAACCCTCTCTGGCAGGAAGCTGATGAGATGGAAACCCCCCCCCAGGAGGGCTCTGGCACTGGAGCTTTTGCTGGTCTCCTGTCCTTCATACACAGGAGAGTGTCAGAGATCCATATTTGACTGTGTCAGACAGGGAAAGATTTAAGGAAAAAAATAGCAAGACAGTGAACTGTAGTGAACTGTAGCTCCCCCCAGCCCCCAGAGCTCAGCACTAAACCCCACCTCTGTCTCTCCTGTGGGGCCAGAGTGGATGTGCCTGAAAGCCCTGGGCACCCTCCTGCTCACCAGGAATTGGATGGAGTGCACCAAGAGAAAGTTTTTAGAAACAAGCAGTGATTTCTTAGATGTGCTGACAAAGCCAAAGCTGCAGTTACTGCATTCCCTTCCACTCCCCACACCTCACTTCCCTCTGTCCTTGTCTCTCCTCCTCTTGGACCAAACAGCTCTGCAAGACAAGCACTGCTTTGGCCTTCCCTATTTGCACAGTACCCAGCCAGCATTCCTTGTTAAACATTCCTTGTTAAATCCTGTATGTTTTAATGATAATAATGACTGGGATTTATCCAAATTGAGTACCCAACTCCCACTGAAACTGCCCAAGTCCTCCTAGGTTGCTCTGGGAATCACACCCACACCAAACCAGCTCACTGATGCTTCCCTTAAATATTGCCAATGTTTCTAAACAGAAAATGCCACGAGTAACTGTTGTTCCTATTTACTCAGCAAGTGGGATGAGTGTCCATTAGCCACTTGAAGTGACTCACCCCTGTATGGATGTGGAACTGTTTCCTGGGGAATCTGAGATCCCAGGTTCAGTATTCTCAGGCTGTGAACCCTCAGGTTTAAATGGGATCCAAAACAACTCTGTGCTGAGCCCCTGACAGCTAATCCAGGTGGGAAATGGGGCTATTTCAACCCACCCTGTGCTGCTTGGACATCCAGGCCCCCAAAATCCCAGCAGCCTAAGGCAAGGGTTCCTCTCCCCTCTTGCACTCTATTAGTCTGCAAACCTGGAGGGAAATCCCCTCTCCATCAATTATCTCTATTTTTGACATATATCTATATTCTTTGTATTTTACACCACAGAGGTAGGTAAGGGTAGCAAAACCCCTTTATTTACCCGAGTTCTTTATGTCCACAAACTCTTTCTAAGCAATTTTGGACCAAGACACTTGATTCTGTCCATCTCCAGCTTTAAACATCTGTACCTTTTAAGCTTCAGCCCTTTTGATGCTTGAGTTTTTCTGAGCTGACACAACAATTTAATAAGGGGAGAGAAAGGACATATCCATGGGTGTCTACAGCAGCAGATTTTAACCCAAGTGAACAAAACTTCCATCACCTGAGGATTCCCCCCATAATTCCAACATCCCACAATTACCCTTCAGTCAGACACATGATGCAACACCCACAAGGACCAGGGTTTGCAAAGCATTTGGATCCTGGATAAGTCAGGCACACCAAATATTCTCCTTTTGTATTACAAAAGAAAACAGTCCCTGTTGAAGGAGAAACCAAACCTGACCCTGCACATGGAAGTTTTCATTTTTCATTCTGAGTCACCCCAGGGAGCCTCTGTCTCGTGGTTTCTCCAATAAACCACTTTGTGAATCAGTTCCCTCCAGTCTCAATGCAGCTACAAACACAACATATCTGACATCCTGATTATCTCAGAATTGTTTAGTATTTAATCACTTTAAAAGTGCTGTGATTTTCTCCCAGGCTCTGTGTTTTTACAAAAACCTCAGCTGAAAAAAAAGTAATTAAAAATAAAAAGATAGGTTTTGAGGCCTTTTTCTCCCTGTGACTGGTGCACACCCCCAGTTTCGGTTCATTTTAAGGGCAGAAAGTTACAGTTTCTGTGTTGCAATGGTGGGAAAAGTCCAGGAACTTGGCCTGACCTTGAGGGTTCCTCTAAGTCATCCAGGAGGGATAAAATAAAGACTAGAAAGTCAAGAGGCAGAAAGGGAACTGTACAGCAGAGTAGACATATCCTAGGAGATGGTTGCATTAAAAACTGCTCTGCTACATCAAGTGAGGAATTTTAAAAATTCAATTATAAAAACTGTCTTCATTCACCACTGCTTTGATTATTTGCCTTCCTCTTATGTACCAACACACATGGCACACTGGGTTTTGTTTTCCTTACAGTTTTAAGAGACAAGAGGTACAAACTCATCCATTATTCCAGGGATGAATTATCCATCCAGCTGTCCCAGGTCACAGTGCACGACGAAGGCTCCTACAGGTGCTTCTACTATGGCAGACCCTTCAAAAGCAAGGCCCAGCCTGTTGAGGTATTGGGTAAGTCCCTTTCCCTGCTTGTTCCAGAGGAGCAGGACAACAGAGCCAGCTCCTCAACACCAGGCCTGCAGTTTTGGATGGAATTTTAATGGTGCTTAACACAACAGCATCCTGGTCTTAGCTCAGCCCCCCCAGAGGATGCTCTGTGTGCAGCCACTCAGAAAACTGAGGAGAAAGATGCCCCAGTGCTGACTCTAAATCTTTCTGCTGCAGCTGCTCCTTCTAATCCAGTACTGGAAGTATCCCAAGACACAGAAAGAGGCATTACACTGTCTTGCTACACCCAAGGATGCAAACCCCAGCCCCGGGTCACCTGGCTGTTGGACAACGGCATGGAGCTCCCAGGTAAGTGTTCAAGGACCAGGGTTGATCACCAACAATCCCTTCTTACCAGCCTTGGGCAGCTTAAAAATACTGGAGGGTGAAACACCTTCTGCAACACATCAGTTTGGGCCACTTCTCATCCCCTACTACTCCTTTAGTACAACCTGGGGCAGGTTTGGAGCCTGGTCAGCACCAAATCCCAGCGTCTGGGCAAGGGAGAGGCTCCTCTGCTTGGCTCACACTCAGCACAGAACAGCAACACTTGCCACCAAAACCAAAAAAGAGCAAGAAATTCCACTGGAATAAAATGAGCCCAAACCCCTGGAGGCAGAGTTTTCAACCCCCCAGTGTAAAGTCTGTTAACAAATCCATTATAACTATATTTCTGTGTTGGAACCAGCAGAGAGATTTGCCTCAGCTTTGCTGAGCAGCTCACACACACCAGCAGCCCTTCTGCTCATTTAACTATATAAAGAGCTGCTATTCTCAGATTACTATAAATAGCACTATTCTAAAAATCACTGCCTTGTTATCTCTGGGGCACAACTGCATCAAAGTGTGAGAAAAACACTCCCAGATGCAAATGTATTTTCTTTCACACATTAACAAGCTCTCACTCATATTTTGCATCATCAAGCAACATATTCAAAGCTTAGCCTGTAATATTCTTCTGCCCTCAAGATGGGTTTTTTTGTAACTAAGGCTCAAGAAAACAACAGAGAAGTGTGCTGGCCTGAATATAGAGAGAAATCAGGAGTGAATAAAAAAAAAAACAGGCTGCCAGACACAAAGGCATTAATGCAAATAAGGTGCTCAGGGAACCAACACACCATCCCTGAGTTTTTATGTGTTTTTCACAGTGTTTTTCTAAAACCAGGGGTTTCCTCAAACCAGAAACAACCTCAGTTCTGGCCTGATAAAGTGAATTATTTGTGGCATCACAGCACACAACTCAGACACTAAAAACCTCCATAAATCCAACAATGCATTTCTCCACTTGCTTTAACAATTGTGCTCTTCCTTCTCGAAGGCCTGAAGTGACTCTGCTTCCTCTCCCTTCCATCCTCAACCTTAATCACTTACTGCAAATATTTACACTAATCAGAAAACAGCTAATAAATCTTAATTACCAGCATCACCTGAGTTCCACCAGGGCTCAGCAGGGGCAAACCAGCTGTAATTACTGAGCTGTTGCTGAAAAAGATTATTTCCTTCCCAGCAAAAACCACTCTGAAAGCCTTTGGAGCTCTCACATGACCCTACTGGGAATGGAAAAGAGGGTTGGGAAATACTGGTCTGTGTGATACAGTGAATTATCTGCAAAAGTTGATTTGGAAAGAAGGAATTTCTTTCATTTAAGGGATCAAAGGAAAGCATCAGAACCTCCACATTATAAACAGGCAGTCGAAATTATTGTGCCACCACATCTAAAATACCTCCCTCTCCACCAGGGCTGTTCAAACACATCTCTGTGTCACATGAAATACATCTTTCTTTTTCCAAATCATATAAATACAGTCAGTATTACCTGGAGGGGTAGGAGCTATATCAGGCAGGTTCCACGGCTCTCCCTAATTCATTCTGGCAAGGCAATGAATCTTTGTGTTTGACTTCCCCCAGCTGGAAAAGGAGAAAAGTCAAACCTGCACTGCAGGGATGATGGAGAACTGTTACATAAATATTTATTTAGTACAAATGTAACTATTGCCCATCAATATTAACTGTGCACATTTCTCGATGTGCACAAATGTTGCACAAAAATCTTTTTTTTTTATTTTCATGGTTGGGGTAACAAATGCACAGCTGCTAAGACACAAATTCAACACCCTTGGGGGTCACATAGAATTGAAAATTTTCTTGATCTCAGTTCTGCTGCAGAGCACAGAGAATCCCAGAATAGCTGGGCTGGGAAGGGACCTCTGGAGATCATCCAGGCCAAGGCAGGGTCACCCTGAGCAGGTGACACAGGGACACATCTGGGTGGGTTTGGGATGTCTCCAGAGAGGGAGAATCCACACCCTCCCTGGGCAGCTGTTCCAGGCTCTGCCACCCCCATGGAAAGAAGTTCTTCCTCATGTTGAGGTGGAACTTGTGTTTAGTTTATGGCCATTGCTCCTCATCCTGTCACTGGGCACCTCTGAAAAGCATCTAGGAACATCCTCTGACACTGAGACTCCCCAGTGTCCCACAAAAAGCAATTTATTGTGTCTGGTACGGCCCAGAATTGCCAGTGGGTGTGTGAACATTTCCCCCCCCAGACAGTGTGTGGGGAATTTCCCCGTGTGAGTCACTGCACGAGCAGAGCTTTGGGGTTTGGGTTGAGCAGAGGAAGCGCAGCCAGGCCTGCACTTAAAACAGCTGGGAGGAAGAAAACCTGACCTTTGGGTTCCCCTGAAATCCATTTGCACAACAAACCACTCGTGCACAGCGATCAGGGGCTGCTTCAGCACTCAGGGTGAAGCACATTGGCCCTGGAAGGATTTTCATCCAATTGCCCTCGGCTAAAAAGCACTTCAATGTTTTCTGAAATGTTTAGGTGACACCAAGCACGAGCTGGGGGCTGATGGGAAGAAATGGAGCACAACCAGCATGTTGACAGTCCTCTCCTATGGGCCCAATGCCACAGCCAGCTGCATCATCCACCACCCAGCCCTGAGGGAAGAGAAGCTGATGGCATCTTTCCACTTCCAGGACCTCCCCAGGATGGGTACTGCAAGCTCCTTCCAAGCTCCTTCCCCTCATACTGCTCTGAGGGGGTCAGAATTGCACAGACACACAGGGAAAGCTGAAGCCCAGAGTGTGGAATCTGTTTTTCAAGGAGAAGGTTCCCTGGGGCAAAAAGAATTCAGAGTTCTTCCTCGGGGTCAGGTCTGAACAGCAGCACGGCCTCTGCTCTAAGACACACACAGAATAGTGTTTCACCTTCATTTTATTCCTCATTTCACAGCATTAAATATATTCAGAGAGCAGGGAAACGGAGGGTGGGAGAGTAGGACTGTGAGTGTGACCCCAGATCAGACAGAGAACCCAAACAGCCCAGAGCACGGAGCTTGTAGGGCAGGTTTAGCTTTTCCAGGATCAGTTCAAGTGGCAAAGTGCATCTTCTGATTTCTGTTGTATTTGGGGGGGGTTTCCTTTAGGATCCAACCAACCAACCACCCCTCCTGCAGCACCAGAGGGTCCAGCAGGTTCCAGCTCAGCACCAACACCAACCCAACAAAACCTCCCACCAGACCTCACCTCTGATTGTAAGTTTGGTCTCTGTCACATGAATTTACTGAACTGGGGTGGAAATGCTGCAAGAACAGCCTTACATCCCACGTTGCAAAGGACTGTGGAACATTAAACACAGCATTTATTGCTTGCTTTCCCAGTTTCCAGCCATGCAAGCAGCCAAAGTCTCTCTCAGATGCAGCAGGATGGGGGGATCCAGGCTGGGATCCTCTGGATGGGTTGCACTAGATGGCACTGTGCAACAACACAAACCTCTCCCTGCACCAGGCTGCACTTCCTGAGCTGTTTCCAGCAGAATCAAGAGCTCCACTGCCCAAATAAGTTGGCCAAACCACACCATGGGTTTTGTGCCTGCTTAGCATGAGAGGCCCCTGCGGTGAAAAGTCAATTGCTGCTTTAGAAATGCACAAACTCTTTGTTTATTTTTGTTCAAAAGCGCTACATCGCTGATTACAAACATCACAGAACGGCCACATCCTGATAAACAATTCATGCATGTGTTGATGAACACACAGGGAAAGGGAGCCTGAATCTTTTAAGAGGGGAGTAGAACTAGTTGGTCTTTAAGGTCCTTTCCAACCCCAAACCATTGTGTGATTGTGTGGCTTTCACAGGGTGTGCTCACCCACCTGAGAGGGAGTGAAATGCAAAGTTTTGGTGCATCATCATCATTTCAGCTTTACAAATCAAAGTTAATTGCACAAGGATATATTGTCTGTGTCCATAAGAAAGTCAGAACTCGTCTCTCTGTCTGTGCAGGGCCTGAGGAATCATCAGCTTCATCAGGAGATGAAGAATTGGAAGGTTTCTCGGGTTATGGTGACCCCAATGGTATGATTTACATCATCAGACACTGGGGGTGATGGCAAAGGACAGGGATTGTCACACTGTGACTGCACCACCAGGGGCTGTGAAGACACTAAAGGAGTACCCAGGGATATGAACACCAAAATACCTCCTTTAAGAAGAAGGATACACACTCATTCCTGGTTTTTCCAGCAAAGGAAGCAAACTGACGGACAGGGAAAGCCCCCAAATGACCAAAGAGTCAAAGCTCAGCTTTGTTTTAACTTGGCTGTAAATGGGAACCATTGAGTTCCACAACGTGTAAGAGACTCTGAGGATTTTCTGCTCATAAAGTTTCAGATTTAAACAAAATCCGGCATCAGGGGAGTGAGCACAGAGCTCTAAGTCAGGGGAAGTCCCAGGTGCTTCAAAGCTGCTGGGAAAATACACATTTCTTAAGCATCTCTTGGCCCTTCAGAGAAATATTGTTCTCCTTTCCTCCAGGGACTGAGACAGCACCCAAAGGAAATGTCACAACAGAGGAATTTCCCAGGACAGAAGCCCCACTGCCACGTGAAAACACCACTGGGACTTCCACCTTCACTCTTGGTAGGAACTCCTTAATGAGCTTCCAAACATGAAATGAGCTTTCTGACACCAGGCTGGGTCTCTCTGAGCACATTTCCCCCTCCAAACCCTTTGTCAGTGCACCAGGGTAATGTTTGTAATGCTTGTAATTTTGGGGGAGACCACAGAAACACAGCCATTTGTACCATCTAGGAAAAAAAAAGGCTAAAGTTTGCTGTTTGTTGTGCTAGAGCACAAGTCCACTGATTTCAATCGGTTTTTCTTATTCATACAATAAAAAAATTGACCTCATATCCCAAAATTAAGTCAAATAAGGTGAATTCTGCTCCTCTATCATGTTCATCTGGCCTGGTCCAGGTTACTGTGTTAATTATCAGAAGTTCACAGGACATTTCACAACACAAACACCCCTCTGCCTCTGTCACAGAGCAAGATCCCAAATCCAAAGGCATCATAAAGAAGGAGAAGGACCTCTTGCTGCCAATCCTGGTGGCTGCCCTGATTTTTGTGCTGCTCATCATCGTCCTGCTTTTCCTGATGAAGCTGAAAAAAGCTCATGGAGTATGGAAGAGAGGTGGGTGATGGCCCTGGAATGTTGACCATGGAATTGCTGTGTTAAGCCTGTCTCTGAGCTGGTCAGGCTGATTGAACCCCCATTTCAGAACTAGTCCCTCAAGATTTTCATGCTCAAGGCAGAGGGTGAGAAAGAGTCATGGGAAAAAACTCATTATCTTAATTACATTTGGTTTGCGCACAGAAAATGATGTTTCAGAGCAGACACTGGAGAGTTATAAATCCAGATCTAATGAAGACAGTCCAGGCCACGAGAAGAATGGACAAGGTAAAAAACTTTAACCAACATAAACTAATTCCTGTTGGGGCATTTCTGCAGATAATAATAATAATAATAATAATAATAATAATAATAATAAAAAATGTGTGTTTGTATTTCAGTTGCCAATCACAAGCCCAACCTGCAATATGTAACAGAAGGACACAGGGAAACCACTCTGAAGAATCCAAGTGACAAAACCACTGCAATAAGTGAGAAAATGTTTGCATGTGGCAAGGAAACAGATGTATAGTGATGGGAAACCTGTACCATATTCAGAAACCCCCCTTTTTCCTCATGTCAAAGATCTCAGGTCTCATGATTTCAAGGAGCAGAAGCACCAGCAGCTGCTTTCCATCCAAAAGCCAGCTGGAATTGCTTTTATTAAACAGCAGGACAGGGAGATGGGACTGGTGCTCCTGGAAATCTGTCAGCAATGGACTGGTTCACCTGTAATCCTCAGAGGATTTCATTATCCACTGTCAGAAACACAGCTCATCAACCCCATCCCAGATCCCACCAGCAACTGGGGACCTCTGAAGATATTCAGTCCATACAAAGATATTCAGTCCATATGAAGATATTCATATATTGCTCCTGTGATCACAGGACTGAGCAGGAAATCCAAGGTGCTGCAAACCTTGTATGGCCTCATTCTGCCCCCAAACATGGACCTCCAGCTGCATTTAACCAAGAAGGGGGTTAAAAAGAGAAGGTTATTCCCCCTCTCTAGGACTTCTGCCTCAGTTCCTCACCTGCCCAAGGATAACATTTCTCACCTGCCCAAGGATAACATTTCTCACCTGTCCAAGGATAACATCCCTCCCTGCTGTGCACAACATCACCAGTTACAGTCTCCCACATCACCTAAGATTCCAGGGGTGTTACAGAGAAGATGGATGTCCTTTAAGGTCCCTTCCAACCCAAACCAGTCTCTGATTTTATGCTTCTATGAACGTGAAGGGGATGCAGGATGTTAGACGTGGGACCCCCCCCCAAATCCAGGAATGGAGTCGCTTCCCTGCCAGCAGGCAAGGTGGGAGCTTCACCAGGACAGTATCTCTGCCACAGCATCACCTTTCCTGTCGCAGAAGGGTAAAACCGAACCCTTGAAATAAAGGACACGCACGTGACAACAGAAAGCGGCGGTTTTGTCGTTCGAACTCGTTATTTCTCGCTAGAAAAAAAACCGATGCAAAGTGGGTTTCAATATCGAATGAGAGAAATATCCCTTTCGGTTCCGGGGGGGGGGGGATGGAAATAATCCCATTTTTCGGTGGAAAAGCGGCTCCTCCCGGGCGCTACCACAGCCCCGCCCGGGGAGGGGGGGAGGACGAGCTCCCCCCCCGCTTCCCCCGCGCTTGGTACGTGCCGATCGCGTCCTCCGGGTTACCATGGCAACGGGGGGAACGGCCGGGAATGGGACCGGGAATGAGCCGGGAATCGAGAGGGTGAGAGGGGATGGGATCCATGGGAGAGGGGAAGGGAATGAACGGGACAAGGGACTGGGGACAGGGAGAGGGGACAGGGGTGTGGGGACAGGGACAGGGGTGTGGGGACAGGGACAGGGGCACCGGGGACCGGAATGAACGGGATAGGGGACAGGGAGAAAGGACATGGAACTGGGAACGGGGACTGGGGATGGGGACAAGGGCAGGGGCTGAGGGGTTGGGGACAGGGGACCAAGAGAGGAGATCGGGGACAGAAGACGTGGGACAGGGGACTGGGTAAAGGGACATGGGAAAAGGGATGGGGACAGGGGACATGGAAGAGGCGATGGTGATGAGGGGACTGGAGACAGGGGACTGGGAGACAGGGCTGGAACGGGGGACTGGGGTGAGGGAACACAGGAGAGGGAACTGGGAGAGGGGACCAGGACAACAGACCAGTGTGAAGGAATCAGGGAAATGGGACAGAAACAGTGGATGGGAGATTGGAAAAGGGAACCAGGGTGAGGGGACAGGGGATGAGGACATGGGACCAGGGAAATGGGACATGAACAGTGGACAGGAGATTGGGAAAGGGAACCGGGGTGAGGGGACAGGGGATGGGGACACAGGACTGGGGACACTTCAGGGAACACACACACCTGGCCTGGCTTTTCTCCAGGGACTGAGGTCCTGCTTCGGCCCCCGAGGGACCTGGACAGGGGTTGCAGGCAGGGTCTCACCTCCCTCATGGACACTGTGGAAGGAGAGGCAATTCCCAGTGAGATTCCACCTTCCTTGCCCATCCCAGGCTTTGCCCTCCAGGCTGTGGGTGATGGAGCAATGGGCACAGGGGTCTGTCCAGCTGTCACATCTGAAAAATTAGGAATTATTTATCCCCCACGTGCAAAGGTGACACTCCCTGTGCACCTTTACCCACGTGTGTGCTGTGACTAACGTACCTTTTATCATAAACCAGCCTTTTCCCTCCCTCCCAGACACTTTACCTTAATGACTTCTGAACACTTCAATCAAATGTAAAGAAACTCTCATCCTAATTCAGAATGTTCCAGTTCTTTTCACTGTGTTGTTCCCTGTCACACTTCCTTGCTGATTTTGCATGTCAAGATGGTATCAAGTTGAATAAAGAGAACATCCAGAATTTATTTGAACTCTCAAAAGTTAACACATAACATCTTGTTGCTTTGTCTCAGCTTCATTTTCCTTTTCAAAAGCTGTTTATGCATTATTTATGACCACCAATAGCTTAAGGTAGATTTCATAGCTGTTGCTGCATAGGGACCTTGATATTAACTGCTTAATGAAACATGAGTGTGACAGATGAGAATAAAGAATTGTTGAACAATAAAAGCTCAAATTCTGAGCCTTAGCCAACAATAGTACCCACAACTGCAGCTTTTAATAAATATAATCATTATTATAAGGCCGACAACCTTTTTGTTTGCTCTGTTTTCCAAACACAGGGCTGGTGTAAATAAACCAGCAGTGCAAACCACAGCATGAAACCCTCAGCTCTGAAATACACTGCAGTGTTTTCTCCACACTCTCGCACCGTGAATAAAATCCACGTGCCTCCAAAAGTCCTCGTGCCGCCCGTTTTCCACCCTCCCAAATGGCAAAGGGGGCTTGTGAGGGAAGGGGGATCTGCCTCCAGCCCGCAGGACTCGGACTCGGACTTGGAGAGCCTCGCTGAGGAGGGGCAGGATCAGCTGGGGCTCCAGCAGAGGATCCTGGAGAATGAGGAGCTCCTGGGACTGGGGTCTGAAGAGCTGGACAATGACAGCCTGGAAGAGGACAGCCTGGAGGAAGTGAGCTCAGAAGAGACCAGTCCAAAGGGAACACAGAAGAATGGAAGGTAAGGCTTAGATTTCAGTAGGTGAGCAGAACAGTTCTGATACTTTCATAGAATCATAGAATCATAGAATCAGCTGGGTTGGAAGGGACCTCTGAGATCATCAAGTCCAACCCTTGATCCAACCCCGCTGTGGTTCCCAGCCCATGGCACTGATGCCACATCCAGTCTCACCTTAAAAACCTCCAGGGATGGAGAATCCACCACTTCCCTGGGCAGCCCATTCCAATGGCTGATCACCCTCTCTGGAAAGAAATTCTTCCTAATATCCAACCTAAACCTCCCCTGGCACAGCTGAAGACCCTGAGCCCTCTTGTCTTGCTGAGAGTTGCCTGGGAAAAGAGACCAACCCCCACCTGGCTCCCCCCTCCTGTCAGGGAGTTGGAGAGAGTGAGAAGGTCCCCCCTGAGCCTCCTCTTCTCCAGGCTGAACAGCCCCAGCTCCCTCAGCCTCTCCTCACAGCACTTGTGCTCCAGTCCCTTCCCCAGCCTTGTTGCTCTCCTCTGGACCTTGTATTCCTCACAATATACAAATGGCATTTCAAGACCAATTTATGTTGCCCAAGTGCTATTAAAGCACCTACAGACATAGTTTTAGAGGACCTACAGACACAGTTACACACCAAGATGTACTATTTCATCTTACATTCGTAATTACTATGCCCACTGCTCAGCATATCCTTGACTTTTATTATGTTGGGTGAAACATAAAATGACCTATGGCCGGTCCAGGAGGGTAAGATGGAGAAGAAAACATCCCTCACAAACCTTTGGGCAAGTTAAATATGAGTCACAGTTGCCCAGCTACCAGGAGGGACATCAGTTGTCCTGGGGGGCATCACCAGGGGTTGGACTTTATGATCTTTATGATCCCTTCCAACCCAAGACATTCCATAATTCTGTGACTCTCCAGTCACTGCTTGCAGGGAGAATTTGGAGAGCAAGACAAGAGAGAAAAAAACAAGACTCAGTACTGAGCCCTCTTCTCATTCCTTACAAAAGGTGCTGAACAAACCAGGCCACTTCTCTTAGAAAACTTACAGGCAAAAATTAATGGCTTGAATAAATGCAGTTTTGTCCTCATGGCTGTGTAAATCTGAAAATGTCCAGGGTTACTGTCAGCTTTAAACATCCTTTAGAAAGCGTTAACTTGGTACATAAAATGAAATTTAATTTGCTGCCGTGCACATGAAAGGTTTAACCCTCTATGAATTGGGAATAATTCTCAAGTTTAGAGGGATTAAATTAAACCCGAAGTAATAATAATGTGCAGTTTCAATTTAATTGTCTACTTAAAATAAAATGACAAACAAATGAAGGCTAAATGATTAATAGCATGCTTTTATTCACCTCCTCAACAAGCAAAATGGCCAGTTATTGAATATTTTATTGTGGGTGCAAATGATGTTAATTGTACTAGAAACATGCTCTAATTTTTAGTAATTTTTTTGACTGAATACTGCGCTGAATGTGAGGCTCTTCATTAAATGGAAATTTGATTTTATTTTGTTTGAACTTAGCCCAGTAAGTACTCCAACCCAGTCCATTAACCAGAGCAAATATCACAGCATATACATATAAAACCCCCTTGTACATCCATTACTAACCCTGGAATTTGAAGAGGAAGTGCTGCATCTGTTGTCTGCACACCCCACTTTTGTGGAGGAGCAGAGTCCATCTAACCTTCCCCTCCACTTGGGGCGGGGAGGGGGAGGAATAAAAGGTGCCCTTTTTGTCTGGGGGATGATTAGGGCTGAAGGGGCTCTTCACACTCATTTTGTCCCCGTGCAGTGACCCGGCCTGGAGCCCGCAATTGAGCCCCCATTTCAAGCACAATGGGGCTCTTTAGCATTATCCTCTGAATCACTGCAATTATATCACATATTTCTGTACTCATTTCCAAATGTGGTCGCCTATTTCTGTTTACCTGCAGTGCATGGCAACGGGAAATAATCATGTTTTCCCCCAGATAAATCACCTCCTCTCCAGGACACAGCACACCGGTGGTTACCTGAAATGAAAATAAAACATTATTTTGTTGTCAGGAGCCACTTGAAATACAGGCAAAGGCACGTCACTCATTTAAAAACGTGCATAAATGGTTTATGGAAATGTTAATAGGATTAACTAGGCCACACTTTGGAGAATCCAGCACATCAGAGCATTTATTTTAATAGGGGCTGAGGAGTCAACCAGGTTTCAGCCTGGTTGGACATTTCATAAATGTCACTCTGAAAGACTCATCATGGCAGTGCCCAAGAAACCAGGGCTGTACTGCAGGTCCAGTGAAATAAAAACAGTCTTAAAAGTTTTTTCCTCCCACGTTTCTTACTCCTGTTACTTCCTCCACATCTCCTGGAAGCCACTTTTTATGTATTTGGCTCCTGCAGTTGGTTTTCCTCCCGTTGGATCAGATCATAAATCAAAAATCGAACCAATTGTGGATTTTTTTAAAGCAGAGCATCTGTGTTTGCTTCATGACAAATGTAATTCAGAGCAATGATTGTTAAAAAAATAGGCAAACCCACAGCCCTTTCTTATTCATGTTTTTCTACACTCATCTTTTAATGAAAAGTTATTTTAAGTCTCTCACAGAAAGAGTTTTTTATTGCAGTATCATGGTGGTTCATAGGAACGAGAAGAGAAAATAAAAATACAGAGCTGGAGGCTGTTCCTGCTTGGACAGTCTCAAAAGGACACTTGAGAGAGTGATTTTACCAGGAATATCACTTTTATTTCACTCAGCAGAGTCTCTGCAGAAGGAGAAACACACATTGCCTTTTGTGGGTTATATGATTTTTAAGGAAACAACAGAAGCAATATAAGATATCACTTCAACTTTTAGCTGATTCTACCACTGCTACTTGTGATTTCTGTGCTGAATTTAGGATAATGATTGTATTCAACTGTGATCTGGATGTTAGACCAATTTATCATTCACTGGTAATGCAAATTAAAAATGAAGAGGAAGTCTTGCCTAAATTTTCTCCTAAAAAAATGTTGGATAAAACTGTTCTGATTCCAATCCCAATCACTCTATGCACTAAGTCAATTGGCCATATTTGCAGAATGTTTGTTGGCTCCAATTGCAAAATGAAATAATAAAGAATTTGCACAGTTTGTGCAGAATAATTGTGTGTTTGTTTTTTAAATAGGAAAAACCAGTCTGTGGACAAATATTCCAGCCTAAGGTACAATCCTAACTGGAAAAACACAAGAAGGGTAGGAAAAGCATCTCAAGCTGGAGGAAGCAGTGTGGACTTTTTCCAGGAGTCATTTTACCTCCATTCCAGTGGCTCCTCAGAAGAAAAGAGTCAAGAGGAGGCAAAACCACAAGATTCGTTCTCAGAATTCGGTTCAGAATTTTTAAGCTTTCCTGAACCAAATGTCCTGGTCAGCAATGAACCCCTTGGGCTCCAAACCAAACAGAAGGAATCTGGAGATGGTTTTCAGTCCAAAGATCGACCCCAAAGAGCAAAGAAAAACTTTGTGAAAAAAAATAAACAGACTTTAGGATTGCCCTCAGAGAGGATAAATTCCTATCTGGAGTTACACAAGAAAAAACAACAAGGTCTTCAAGAGCAGGTGGGTAATTTTTACATATTTTTATAAACTGAGGACTGTCTAGTGTTAAAATGCAATGCATGGTGAGGTTTGCAGAGGAGATGAGATTTGCAACCAGTCATGCAACTGATAAATTAGGATTTCCAGGGAGAATCTTGTTCCCTATGGAAGAATTGCCAAGTCCTCAGTAACAACCCCAGCAATGGCCACGTTACAAGCCCAGTAAAGCCACGTGTGTTCTTGGCCATGAAGGTGTCCCAGAGGTGATCTCATGCTAGTTTTTAATCTAGATAAAGCTAAAGAAATACTGGTTCTGCACTGCACCTTCTCAGTGGTTCTTTCTTTGCTGCCTCTGAGTTTTTCCTGCTTGGCCAGCATGAATTTGATGATGATGAACTCTGCTAATAGCAAATTCCAAGTCTTGTTCAAAGCAGAAAATACCAACTGATGGGATCACAGAGTGGCCTGGGTTGGAAGGGACCTTAAAGCTCATCCAGTTCCACCCCTCAGTTTACACCTTCCACTAGCCCAGGTTGCTCCAAGCCCCATCCATCCTGGCTTTGGAAACTTCCAGGGATGGGGCAGCCACAGCTTCTCTGGGAATTCCATCCCAGCCCTTCACCACCCTCACAGGGAAGATTCGTTCCCAATATCCCATCTATCCCTGCCCTCTGGCAGTGGGAAGCCACTCCCTGTGTCCTGTCCCTCCATCCCTTGTCCCAGATCCCTCTCCAGCTCTCCTGGAGCCCCTTTAGGCCCTGGAAGGGGCTCTCAGCTCTCCCTGGAGCCTTCTCTTCTCCAGGGGAACCCCCCCAGCTCTCCCAGCCTGGCTCCAGAGCAGAGGGGCTCCAGCCCTGGAGCATCTCCATTGTCTCCTGTGGATTTGCTTGGCCTTGTTGAACTTTCTGAGGTTTGCCAAGATCCCAGCCCAGATTTCCTCCTGGCCATCAGCAGCTCTAGAATCACGTGCAGCCCTCAGGTTTGAAGGGCCTGTGCTGTGAAATATCAGCCAACTTGTGTGAAGGATCAAGTGGAAACATAATTACAGCTCCTAATGAACCATTACACACGAGTTTGTTGCTTTTACTTGCTACTTACTGTGCATAATGGGAAGGTGGGAGTCATTGGATCGCTCCAGGAGTTGTGGGATAAAAAATTCTAAGCTTGGAAAACCGCTGGGACTTTGTGCTTGGAGTAAAACTTCTTCTCAGGGCTAATGAACAGTTGACACAACATTAGAGGGCATGTGGTGACTCCATTCCTCTGACAGGAACAGTGGACAGGCTTTCTTCTAGCAGGGCTATTAGGAGCACTTGTTTTCTTCCAGTTGTAATTTGGCTGATGGCAAAAATAATTAGTGCAGATTGCTGCTAATTAAAGCTGTGTTGATATGATTATGTTTGCTGTCCAGGGAGTTCTGAAAATCTTTCCTGTCTGAGTCTTGGAGCCAGGGATCAGGACTCCATTGTGTTGGCACTATTCAAAGATATGTAGCAGGGAAAAAGGGCTGTGATAGAAGATTTCCTTGCTGAAGGGGACAGCAGAGCTGTGACATGTGTTTCTTCCATCAAAAACTTGATACAGCCACAACAGCAGAGGGAGTGGACTCCCCATCCCTGGAAGTGTCCAAGGCCAGGCTGGAAAGGGCTTGGAGCAACCTGGGCTAGTGGAAGGTGTCCTGATCAAGGCAGGGGGGCTGAACTAGGTGATCCTTGAGGTCCATTCCAAGCAAATTCTGGAATTCTGGGATTCTGGGAGCAGCATCACCACCCATGTGTTTGCTGCACAGGAGGAAGCACTTACCTCTCATGTCCTTAATTCATTGCTCCATCATATTGAAAGGGGTGAAAGAAGACGTGAAGGAAGCATCTTGTTGGTCCAGGAGCAAACTTTGATCCCCTCACCTGGAAAACTTTACCACAAAGTGCAAAAACACTGAGGATGTGAAGAAGCAAACAAGCCACAGCCTCTGCTGAAGTGACCAAACTGTTGTTTCCTAAACTGGATTAATTTGAGCTTTGCAGGGGGTTGAAGCTGGTTTTATTGATAGGATATTTTTATTGATATGCCACTGGTGCTGTGGTAATGAAATAGTGTTTACACTGAAGTCAGTACTTTGGAGTTAAAATATTGGAGTTAAAACATTGGAGTTAAAACATTGGAGTTAAAATATTTGCAGCCTCCTTCTTGCAAAATTCCCCTGTTCTCTCTGTGCATGCGGGCAGCATGTACCAAAACATACCATAAACGGGGGCTGATCTGTATATTTACTAATTTATACAGCATTTTATAAAGCATCAAGTTCTTTGCAGCGTTGCCTGATTCTTAAAGAACCCGATGATGAGTTTCTTTGAGAGAGAGAGAGAGGGAAAGAGAGAGAAGTAGTGGCCCAATCTAGCTCAGCTGTGCTCAATCTGAGTTGCTTTCCTACCTCCAAGCCCCTTACTTCAAAGCCAGGAACATAATGTACAATTTTTTAATGGCTCTAGACCAAGGCACTCAGACTCTGTGTGCACTGTGCCTTACCTCCGTGTAAACACCTAATCAAGATTGCCTGTGCTTCAACAATAGCAGCCAAATGCAATTCGAGAACCACAAGCCTTTGAAGTCCTCACTGCAAAGGCTGGTTTTCTAGTCTGGGATAATGACATGCCATGATTGCTGTCTTTGTTGTATCTTTTCAGTAGAGAAGCAATTACGGGCCTCAATTTAACAGAATAGGCATTACACAGCTTATGATTCTCAAAATGCAATTTCATTTGATCATTTTCTCAATTTGATTGGTATTAATAGAATGGTTCACAAAAAAAAAAAAAAGAAGAAGAAGAAAAAAAAACGCTGGCAGAGGTTGTGTCCTGTTCCTCTTTCAAAGAGATAATGTAGAAGTATGTTTTACCTGCCCAGGAAACCATCAATGCAGTGAGTCAGTTGGTTCCACCAAAAACATCCTGCTGCCTGCAGAGCTGTGTCTTTCCACGGTTCAGGAAACCTGTGTGCAGACTTTTCATTTGCTTTATAATTTCTGCATTTCCATTTGGAGCAAAAAACCCACTTACCTTTTCTTTGTTGTCCTGATCTCTCACCCCCAGAGAGGCTCTGCTTCCCAGGAGGGTTCCACACTTTCTTCCCACTGATTTCACCACAGCTTCCTGGAAGGATTTCACACTTTCTTCCCACTGATTTCACCATTCTGATTTTGAATTCATGGTCCTCTTGGTCATAGGTATATTCTCAGTGCAAGTCCTGTGTGAGTCACCACCTGCCATGGTGACACTGCCCCACTCATCGAGGTCACTCGGCAGAATAGTTTGGAACAACACAAATATAAATAAAAAAAAATTAAAAAATAATTGTTTTCCTGCAGTTTTATAGATTAAGGGGGAAAAAAATGATGCTTTCAAGGAAAATGTTCATTATTGCTGCATTTACTTGGCAAAAAATGGTTCAAATCAGATTTGCAGCTCCCATCCTGTTCCCACATGAAGGTGTTCTTGTCTGGGAGCTTATTTTGCCAGGTTACATGTATTGGATGCTTTATTCCTGCAGCTTCCCCTGCCCTTTTCTCCCAGTATTACTGTGTTTTGCCATCTCTTTCTGCAAGACTTGCTCAGGCCCTGGCAGAGGGAGGGGTGTATCATCCATCAGTGCCTGATTGCTTGGCCAGGGATGGTTTCTGGTTGTTTTTCTGTCATTAGGTGCATCCACTCCTAGAAATGGAGCAGCCCAGACACTGGAGAATCACAAGGAGGTTTCTGTGCTGCAAACTTCCTGCAATTTTCTTTTCCTCTCTTCCCCTTAAAAGTAGAAGGAACACTCCCCAACACCACACCACTGTTAATTGGGTTTTTGCTTCCTTTTCTCTTTATTTTCTCTCATTTATTTTCTTGTTGCCTATTATATAATGCCTAACTTCAGCATTTTAGTTTTAATAGGGGGCAAATTATTGCTCGTTCTTTCCCCAAGACTTTTAAAGCCTTTCATTTCTTTGGGCTGTTGCCATAAACATTCTCAATTTTCAGGTTACAGATCCTAAAACAGTTGATGAGGAAGAACCACCACCCCAGACGGTGAAAAAGAAGCCTGAAGACAACCTGAAAGGACAGCAGCTCAAGGTTCCTTTTGGATAGAATTTAATAACTGAAATCTATATATAAAATCATTGAAGTTTGGATATTTAAAGCTGTCGTCTTGTTACTTTTAAAGTACTGATGACTGACAATAAATCCTTGAACATTTATCAATAGATAATCACCAAAATTTAGTGCATGTGCTTTATGGACTGAATATTTTTAAAGCAAAAGGGATCCCCAATGCCAAGGAATTCTGAGCTTAAAGAATCTTACCTATTTATGGCATTATTTAGTTGATTTATGACATTATTTAGTTGATAATAATGCAAAATCACAGTGGTACATGGTCATGTTTGATGGTTTATGAGGATTCTGAGCTAGAACTCAGTTATTGCTGCCTTATTTGTCCCCTAAAATCCCTGTGAAAATCAAAAGTCACCACAAAGCAGAAAATGTTACATGTAGAAGTAGTTGGACTCACCTCCTCTGTACACATAAATCTGTTTTCTGCTGGCTTTAAACCAATGCATTGTGAGTCTCTGGAGCACTGAAGAGACCAGGTTATGATCACTGATGAAAAAACAGGAGCTTCAGAACCAGCCAACTGTGATTATTTCTGGCAAACCTGGTTATTCTCAAGTATTTGAGGTAATCCAGGCACTGCTTAAATTCCCAGCTGTTCACACTGGAGGCAAAGCACAAACAGGATTTTAGGCTGCTGTTCATCGGGACAGATTTGGTTTATTTATGGAATTTCAGGGTGAAGTAGGGGCTGTTTAAATGGGAAAACTTTGGCAGCAGTGGCACAATGTGCCAGGACATGGATTGTTAGAGCAGAGGTGGAGCTGACAAATCCCCCCGTTGGCTGCAGGAGGCAGGATTGCCCAGGGCTAAAGCTTTCACCAAAACCCCCTGGTCTATATGTGGATTTAATTCCTACCATTAAGCAGTTATTCTGAGTGCATATGCCATGGGCTGATTGCAAGTGTTGCTGACAAAAGAACCCTGTAGAGACGGGAGGATGAAATGGAGGATTTTAGCCCTGACAAAGATTAAATGGACTGAGAATGGATTTGTGTGTTCCTTCCTCAAAGTGGGCAACACCTGAGGCTGTAATTGGAAAGGGATAAATCTTAAATAAACTCCAGATTTAGAGCAGGGCAGTTCAGCTCACGACAGCAGCCCTGGTGTGGTTAAACTCTGAAATTGTTTCTTATCATCTGGGTTATGTTTTGTGGGATACAGGCAGGGAGGAGGTTTAGAAATAAAATCATTCATATGATTGACATCAGTCTGTTCCTGCTGTGGATCAGTCTAATAGTGTGTACAAAGCCACCTTTCCCTGAAATTTGGGACAGTTTGCTTTGTACAAAGCCGCCTTTCCCTGAAATTTGTGATAGTTTGCTTTGTACAAAACCACTTTTCCCTGAAATTTGGGACAGTTTGCTTTGTACAATCCCACCTTTCCCTGAAATTTGTGATAGTTTGCTTTGTACAAAACCACCTTTCCCTGAAATTTGGGGCAGTTTACTTTGTACAAAGCCACCTTTCCCTGAAATTTGGGACAGTTTGCTTTCATTAGGGAACAAAATCCAAGAATTGCTTTGATTTTTGAACGATTTTCTCCAGTCCCCAGGGTTGGGAACAGGTAGTCCTGTGCATTTAAGGGCTCCTGTTGAACACCTGAACTGAAGCTCACCCCACTTTTGGTGACTTGTTTCAGGATCAGCACAATAAGTTCTCCCAGAGAGAGAAAACAAAACCCACCGGGAATCTCGATGGCAAAGAATTTCCAAGGAACGGCAGCCAACAACCACCGGGAAGAGCAGCAGAACCAAAGCCTTGGCACCACAATCCCCAGCAAATCCCAGGATTTCAGGCTGCTCCCAGTGTAGAGGAGCAGGACAAGAGCACTGCCCTGCAGGAATGTCTGCATCCCAATCCTGCTGCTGGCCCTGATGCTGATCCAGCAGCAAAATCCAACACTGGCTTCAATAATTCCCCAAATTCAAGACATTTTGTTAACCAAGGCTTTCCCACATCTACCTGGCCTGTTCATCCCACATCCCAGCACTGGAACCCAGCAGACACCAGCAAGGAGAACAGGAAATACCAGCAGGATTCTCCACGTGGAATTCCACATTCACACCACCACATCCCCGGGCAGCGTTTTGCAAGTACCAGTGGCCAAGAAAATCCGAAACAGAGGAATATTTCATCTACTTTTAATGGCAGTTTTCCAGAATTGAAGGATCAAATCCCGCTTCAGGACTGCAAAAAACACATTCATGAGGATAAAAGGTACCAGAACTATGATATCAGTAGTTTATGGTAAGGATGTAAGTGTTGAAAGAGTATTATTATAACACTGTGATTGCCCAAAAAATATAGAAATGGACAATAAAATGCTTTAAAGCCTGAAGTATAAAGTTATTCTGCTACAAGCCTGCAGATTATAATAATAATAATAATAGATTATTATTAATTTAAGATTCATTGTAGCTACTGATTTTTAAATATGGCATTGGCAAAGGACAGTTCCAGGCATAGAACTTCCCACAGCTGGAAGTTTCTAGAAGGAAAAGTTTAAAATACAGATAGGAAAGAGAATTGTGCATAAACCAGAGTCAGTGCAGTGCCAATTCTGGCTCCCTCCCTGTGGGAAAGAGCATGAAAATCCTCAGCTATGTAGGATTTCTTTCAGTGCTCAGTGGGCCTGACCCAAAGCCATTTGAAAGCAGCTTTCCTTGGCTTTAGGTAATTTTGCATCAGGCTGAAAGTCTCCCCATCTATAGTTTTTTCCATTTATTTTAAGCAGTTTCCATACACTTGGGTGCAAGCAAAGTCAGTCATTGTGAGATCCCCGTTTTTCCATCTTCATGCTCCCAGTATATTCCACATGCAGGTTGCTTGTTGAGCTTCCTGCTGTATATAAAAATATATGTCATAAAATATAAATATATATAATAATATCAATATATAAAATATAAATATAATATAAACTATAAAATATAAATAGAATATATAAAATATAAATATAATGTAAAATATAAAATATAAATTTAATATATAAAATATAATATAAAATAATATATAAAATATAAATATATATAATAATATAACTATATAAAATATAAATATACTATATAAAATATAATACATAAATGTAATATATAAAATATATATAAATATAATATTAAAAATATAATATATAAATATATAATATTATATTAAAAATAAAATAATAATGTTCTATATACATAATCATACATAACAAAATATATATTTATAAAATTGTGAGAAATATTTACTTATAGAAAAATAAATTTATATAGTAATATATATTATAGATTATAGATTATATAAATAATATAGATTATATATAGATAATCTAGATATAATATAGATATATAGATTATATATCTAGATATATAGATATATAGATATAGATAGATATATAGATAGATAGATTATATATCTAGATATAATATAGATATCTATATATAGATATATCGATAAATATATAGATTATAGATTATATAAATATATATCTCACTTTTTAAGGCCTTCTCAATCTTTTGTTCCCAGCTCACCACCAGCTCCTTGTGCCACCTCCAGATTCACCCAGCTGATGGAGCAGCATCTCCCAGGAATCCCTGGTTTGGCAGGAACTCACTTTGCTGACAGGTGGTTGCTCAGCCTCCTCCCACCTGCAATCCCACGGGTTCCAAGTGGTTCCCAGGGAGATCCAGAGGCAGGTGGAGGAAACCCACTGACAATGAGCAGGAGCAGCTCAGAGGGACATCTCACACAAACGAAAAAGCAAACCCAGCCTAAAGTCAGCAAGAAGGTAAGAAAAAAGCTGTGGATTGGATGGTTTAACATTTCTGTTCCCCCTCTGATTAATTTTTATTTCTTAGTAATCCAAAGTTCTTTAGGGAAAAAACAAAGTAGGTGTACAGAGGAGGTGAGTCCAAATTATTCTACCTGTAACATTTTCTGGTTTGTGGTAACTCCTTGATGTCCTCAGGGAACTAATAAATCAGCAATAGTTGAGTTCTACCTCAGAATCCTCATAAACCATGATGTTCTCAGGGATTTTAGGGAGCAAATAAGGCAGCAGTAGTTGAGTTCAACCTCAGAATCCTCATAAACCATCAAACACTTCATTGGTATAGAAAACACACACACCAGCTTGCCCAGAGCATTAAAAAAATCGTGGGACAAAGGTAGAAACAGACACTAAAATAATTTAGTCCAAAGAACAAGGTGATTCTTCCCCTGGACTCAGCACTGGTGAGGCCACCCCTGGAGTGCTGTGTCCAGCTCTGGGCCCCTCAGCTCAGGAAGGACATTGAGGTCCTGGAGCAGGTCCAGAGGAGAGCAGCGAGGCTGGGGAAGGGACTGGAGCACAAGTCCTATGAGGAGAGGCTGAGGGAGCTGGGGCTGTTCAGCCTGGAGAAGAGGAGGCTCAGGGGAGACCTCCTCACTCTCTGCAACTCCCTGACAGGAGGGGGGAGCCAGGGGGGGGTTGGTCTCTTTTCCCAGGCAACTCTCAGCAAGACAAGAGGGCTCAGGGTCTTCAGCTGTGCCAGGGGAGGTTTAGGTTGGATATTAGGAAGAATTTCTTTGCAGAGAGGGTGCTCAGCCATTGGAATGGGCTGCCCAGGGAAGGGGTGGATTCTCCATCCCTGGAGGTTTTTAAGATGAGACTGGATGTGGCATCAGTGCCATGGGCTGGGAACCACAGCGGGGTTGGATCAAGGGTTGGACTTGATGATCTTGGAGGTCTCTTCCAACCCAGCTGATTCTATGATCCACCATCTCTCCCCGTGTCACTTGGAGTCCTGATGAGCTGCAAGGACACAGAGAGCAGAGTTTGTCCCCAAAGTTCTCAGGGATAACCTGATTTAGGAGCTGTTTGGGTCTGCCAGCAGGCAGCCTGGCCTCACATCTGAGCACACCCTTATCCTGCTCAGGCTCATTTGCTGGCCAGCCCAAATCTCCTGCTTTCCAAGGGATTCCCAGGGAACGGCCCCAAACTTGGAGGATTTGTGAAGCTAACGGCATAAACACGGTCCCAAGCCTCCTGATGATCCCATTTGGGTCTTTTTGTCTCTTTTTGTCTCCTCTGTGTGCCCAGTTTCACAGTGGAACCAGTTAACACGGGTACAGTGGAACAGCATAAAGGGATCCCTGTGTGTCCATGACAAATTAAACGTTTAAGAAGTTTGCTCCAAGTCTCGGGGCAGACAAACTTAAGCTGGAATAATTATTGCTGTGTTTCATCTGTGTCTTGCTGCTTGGATGCCTCTAAGAAGAATTAGCAGGATTATGATAGCAACTGAAGGGCAGATTTTCTTCCCTTTCTGTTCCCCTGAGCTCAAACCATTGCTTAGATCCTGTATTTTCAGTGGTTTTCTCACGCTTCATATGTGAGGAATGCCCAGAGAATGAGAGTGTTTGTGTCTCACAGGAAAAATCCAGCTTTTCCTAATAAACAAATGCAGTTCAACTCATCATGTGAAGTGAGAAAACCCTGATTCTGCTGTAGACAGCTAAAGGATTAACTCCTCACAGCAGCTAAAATTAAAAGTTAGTCATTTATATCATAGGGGTAACTGAGAAAGAAACCTCAGACAGAAAATTCAGTGCATAGAATTAGTTTCTCTGCAGTTGAGTTTAACCTGAACACGTGTTTTCAATAAATGCATATTTTACTTGCATATAGAAATGTCTTGGTGCTTCTCCTTTTTAATCTGTGATTAAAATTACTACAGAGCTGATCATAAGGAGGAGTTTTTAAAACATAGTTCGCTTCTAAAAATTAATCTGGTACTCTCGAAAGAGCACTTTTCCTCAAAGTTTTTATTCAAAAAGCACTTTGTACTAAAGAATCTTTTTATTAAAACATTCTGGAAGCATTGGGGTCTTTGCATAAAGAAGGATTGAAGTGGCATCACCCATCACTCTTCTCTTCCCATACACTTGTGAAGCTTTTGCTGTGCTCAAGGCATGGATTTTTCAGCTGCCTGTGGATAATTTTCCATTGCAGTTTGGAGAACAAGGAAAGGTTATTATTACTATCACTATCAACGTTTGCCTTATTTTTTTACCACCAAAATCAGGTACTTTTATCTGCTCCTCTTATAAGAGACTCCAAAGGAGGTGTTGTGACAGTCAAAGGGGTCACTTGAAGCTGTTTAAAAATAAAGCTCACAAGAGGTCAGTTTTGACTGAGAAATTACTGTTTTGTGATTCAGATAATTGGCAATTTCCCACCAAGATTCAAAGGAAATACAGTGTCCTTTGCCTTGTGCAATTAGCTCAGTCTTGTTGGTCACTTATTTAAAATGAGACGTGCCAGGGGTAAGGCTGAGACCCCATTTGAGCCCCGCTCCTGCTTTAATTATTCTCTCTGTGAACCCAGAGGAAGGAAAAATCTGTCACTGCTGTTTGTTTTTCAGCCATGTGGCCCAAAAGTCTGCATAAACCTCAATGTGAAGCTTGGGGGCCTTGGACCTGACTATGAGGCAATCAAAGAGAAAGTGAGTAAATCCCTGTTGCCTGCTCTGCTTTTCAACTGTGCAAAGTGATTTTATAGGCAGAAAAATCACTGCTGAGAAGCAACTTGTGGTTTTTTGATGCTTCATGTCCTTGGCTCTGGGTCTGCCTTGAGATCCTAAAGGGAAATTCAGGTAGAAGGGAAGATAACTAGGTAATTTTAACCCTCTGATTTTGTAGTTCCAGAAGCAGGGAGTAGCTCACAGAATTCCTCAGCAAATTATCCACCCATGTGACTTGAGTTGCACTGTCCTTCCCAGTGCTGAAAGTGGAATTCCCAGTGCTGAAAGTGGAACTCCCAGTGCTGAAAGTGGAATTCCCAGCCTTCCAAGTGGAAGTAAAACAAGTTGTGTGAACAGGAGCAAACAGCTGGATGCACATTTATACCCTGCTGAAACGGAGACAGATTGTTCAGAACACTCAGATGTCACCTTTCTGCTCAGCTCTATCCTCAGCCCAAGGAAAAGCTCTTAAAAATGAAAAGCAACTGAAAAAAAAAAGCTGTGCCATTTATCAGGGTTTCCTGTTGTGTTCTGCTGAGGGGGGATCAATGGCCTGGCCAGGTTAAACAGCAGCAGAGGTGTAAATGGAAGGCTTGGTGGAAAAAGTGGTTCATTGATGGATCCACTGAGACATTCAATGACAAACCCTTTTTTCCCTTTTTTTTTTTTTCCAGAAGCAGAAGTTAAAGCTGCAAAAGGAATATTCAAGGCAGATTAAGGAATACAACATGAAAAATATTACTTTGGTTCCGAAGTTACCTGCAAAACCTCAGGTCACATCTTCAGTGTCGAGACAGAAGGTAAGAACAGATTCCCTTTAAAATACACCCAGGGAGAGATTCTGGGCTTTGCACAGAGGAAAGGGAATAAATTTAACTCAGAGTAGGCTAAAATAGTTTCTCCACTTTGATTTTCCTTTTAACAGCTCCATGAATCACAGATTTCCTCTTGTTAATTATTATCCACCTGCCCCTCAGGCTCCCTCCCAAAGGTGCCCATCAGTTCCAGAGCTACAGTAATTACTCTGATTTTTCAAGCCCACACAACGTCACTTCAGCCTTCACTGGCCTCCAAAAACAGCTCAAATGAGCAATGAGGGACTCCAGGGCATTGCACCCACACACACAAATCAAGGGAGCACCTTTTCCTCATTGCAGGAATTAAGAAAGCTCTGGAAATAACATATTTTGACCCATCAGTTCTGCAGGAGCTCACCTGCCTAGGGAGGGAGAAAGGGACAAAGGGATCCCTGCAGGCTTCAGGAACAAAGTTGGGGAGTTTAATGTCAGTTGAATTCCTCAGTTACTTGTGTTTATTTCCAAACTTCACATGAACCACAAAGTGACAAAACTGAATTCTCTGGGTGTCAGAAGGGCTTTGGATTCCTTCAGAAGGCTTCCCAAATACACTCTTTCACCAAGAACATGCAGCTTCCACTTGAGGCATAACAGGTGTTGTCCCAATTCTTGCAACAAACACAGACACCAAAAAACATCCCAGGTTAAACCAGGGCTCTGTCAGATCCAGGATTTCTGCAATCCTGTTCCCATTCCCTCTGCAAGACAGCCCTCAGGTTCCAGACATCATTCCTTATTATTGGACACTGGAAAAAAATGTTTATAACCTTAATGGACTCATGTTGCTCTTTCCTTTTTAACAGTAAAACAGTTTCAGTGTCTGAGGTGGCTTCCAGAGTGTCAGAAAGCAAAACTCCTTAGGGTGGGTGACTTGGCAGTCACCACTGAACCTTAAAAACAACATCAGGAATTAGGGGAAATATTAATTTGACTCAGCATAAACCCACCTAAGTGTTCTTGGAAATATTGGTCAGGTTTTCTCCCCATCAGTTACCCCAGTTGTCCTGTTTTTAGGCACTGGAATATGCCAAGAAGATTCCAAGGCCAAAGACTTTCATGACAAGACCATCAGACAAAGAGGTGAAGGAGGAAGTTCTGTCCCAGACTCCAGATGGAAGCAGCTTCCCCAAAATCCCATCCCTGGAAACTCTGCGGAACAGACACGAGAAGGAGAAGGAGGCTGTGGCTGCTTTCAAAGCCCTTCATATCCTATAAGGGATACATCTGAAAACATTTGGGATATCTTCAAATCAAAAATACCCAAACTATTTAATGATGAGCTCTGACCGTCACATATTGATTTACCAGCCCACTGAAATATGAAGTGGCTCAAGTTTAATCATTGATAAATTTTGGACTTGGTTCTATCACACCTTTTTTTATTTTAAATAAAATAAACCTATGCATATGTAGCATTTTAAATATGGTCTTCTCTGTTACATTTCTTTAAAATAACTGATCTAGCAGTTGCATCTTTCAGACTAATCAGCTGCTGGCTTGTCAAAGCTGGATCATTTTTGGACACGTCAAACACATGGACACATCTACAAAACATTAAAAATGAACTTCTGTTTCATAGGATGATCTTAATACCACCAATATTTCTCTTTTTGAAGTGCAGAGGAGATTTTGGCAAACTGTCCAGAAACAAAGCCAAAAATAAACCATTGCTGGTGGGGGAAAAAAAACCAAAAATATGCACCAAACTCAGCAGTTGGTAATGATACAATACTAATTATTCAAATATTACTCTGTTATTTATTAGGGAATAGTTGTCACATTAGGACCAAAATTTTGAAGCTTCATCTGGGACAAGAAAACTCCAAGCAAGTCCTGGCTGAGCAGGCAGACTTGTTATTAGCCAGAAGCAGTTGGAAAACGTATTGAGCAACTAAGGATAATTGAGAGCTACATGTTGGAGAGGAAACAGCTTTTAACAGATTAAGTCCATAAAAATAACAACAAACAGATGGGTTTCTTACGGTGGTTCCATTCCTTTAACTTAGTAAATTATTAATTAAGTCAGCACGTGAAATGTGATTAGAACTCACAGCAAGGGAATTTTGACTCAAATCTCCAAGAAAACCGGTTGGTTCCAAGGCAAATAAAGAACCAACCACCTTGTGATTGTGTATAATTGCTTTGTCTGATTTATTAGGTCTCTTTTTGTCTCCTGTTGAGCTGGGCTTGGCAGCTGGAAGTTTAGGACACACATAACATTTGGGGAGAGCTTGGTGGGAGAACACTTTGCAGTGTGGGGAGGATGCTGTGGAAGGATCACCCTCTGAGATGGGTGAGGCTGCAGGGGGGATGTTTGGCACCTCATGGAATATTTCCACTTCCATCCTCTGCCTCAGCCTCCCTTCTCCTCACCCTCAGGCACTGCCTGTGCCCTCTCTCCCTGTGGAAGGTGGTAAAATCCCCCCATCCCAGCTGGAAAAGCGGTGCCATGCTCTGCCAGCCGCTGCTCTCCTACTTTTCATTTTTAAACCAAATGGTAGCACTTGGGAGCATTTCTGCTCAGGGAACCTCAACTTGTTGTTTCTGCTTAAAAGTGATAATCCCCCCTTAATACAAACCTCAAGTGCCTGTTTTAATGAAACCTTCAGATGAATATCAAAGAGCTATTTACTCGTATCTAATATTTTAATTAGATTATATTCTCAATTTAACCCATTAAACCCCCTTTGATGATCTCCATGTTTAGTGTTTAGCCCCAGATGCTGGAGGTAATGAATATTGGACCTTTGATTTAATGAGAACTTCTGCCTTTCCAGCCTGACTCCCTTTGTATCCCCCCTTTTTTTATTTTCCCAGCTATAGAATCCGGTTAATTGAAGAAGTCTCTTATCACCACACATTAAGGAACCTAAATTAGCATCCCTTTTCTGATTAGAAAATGTGAGCAGACATTTTCTCTTTGATCTGAGGATTGAGTTGAAGTAGGCAACAGCCCCCTGAAAATGAGCTGATGGCTTTATTATTTGGCTGCCATGCAGATGCACCCATGTGGTGCAAAATGCTTAATGTCTTAATTGATCACCTTCCTCCCTATCTGGCATCCCCACTACCTTTTTAGAGCTCCCATAAATTAGGGGGGAATCTCTCTGGGTGTGTGTGTTCCTTTGGGGCTTTCTGAAGGAAACAATGAACTTCCAGGAAGCATCTCAATACTAAAATAAAGGCCTAAATACTAAAATAAAATACTAAATATACTAATATACTCAACACTAAAATAAAAGCCTAAATACTAAAATAAAATACTAAATATACTAATATACTCAATACTAAAATAAAAACCTAAATACTAAAATAAAATAAAATGTGATGCTGCTCCTGGGGGAGGTTTCTTTATAAACACTGATCATCTCACAAAAATTCGGAAAATCTGTTCATTGTGGGTTTTGTTCAGGTGGTTTTTTCTTCCCAAAATTTGCAGCAGAGGTGGAAAGAAAATCTTTTTGATCTCCCCTGATACCAGCACACGTTTTTTTCCTGCACCCAGCAGGTCTGGTGGCACAAAGAGGGACCACACAAGTAAAAGATGAGCATCCATCTGCTGGAAAGCAAAGGCCAAACCTTGGTGTCTTTCAGAGCAGGAAGACAAGGGATTTCAATGGGAAACAGGCCTTGAATGTGGCATGAAGTGTTTGAGAAATAGGCCTTGAATGTGGCTTTAGGTGTTGAAGGAGGGGTTGAGCTGGAGCAGAACCTGACTAGCCTAGACTGACTTTATTTTAGTTATTTTAATTAGAGTAAGGGCAGTGACTTAGGTATCAATTTGAAAATAAGAAATAAAGCATTTTTTGATAATATAGGTGTTGAATTGTCCTTTTGATTTTGATTCAAATTGCTGGGAAAAGTGTTTCACTCAGATAACTAAGGTACTTCGGTTATCCACGGAGAAATGTATGTAAATTTGTATATAAAAAATGTCTGCTGCTCCCATGGTCCAACACGGGACAGAGAGGCATTTATGTGCATCATCCCATGGAAATTCCCAATATTTACTTGGCAGGCCCTTTGTAGGGCCATAATTTCTTAATATTTTAGCTTCTGGGAGCGTTGCAGCCCCAGGAACCTTCAGGGGTCAAAGACCTGGGGTCACTTCTTGAGGGCAACTTTGCTCAGTGACATCAGCACCTCACCAAAGGCATGGACAGGCTGCTGAGCCCCCAAAAAAAGGTGGGTTTATCAGTTAAAAACATCAAATAAGGCACAACCTCAAAGCCACGTTCCATCATCACGTCTCTAAAGACAAAAGGGAAACCAGACAAGGTTGTGTCCAACTCCTGCAGTCATTAAATACTTGAACAAGCTCAAATGTCCAGCAGCCCACAAGCCAAGCATTTGGTTGTTATCAACTCCTAGTAGGGTAAATTCTACAATAAATTACAGTGGCACAAAGAATATGCCCTTTTTTAAAAATTATTTTATTATTTAGCTTGTTTATTTTATTATGCTTTTTATTTTATTGGTTTGCTGGGTTTATTTTATCATTTTGCCCAAACCTGAGTGCTTTCTGCATGATGAAAAGCAGGAATGTGAAGAAAGGAGCGACTCTGGTCTCCCAAAAACATCCTTTACACTCACCTGACTCGACCAAGTATTGCTACAACTGCATTAATCCTGCGAGGAGCTGCACCCACCCCTGGCAGTGGACCTGGAAGGGTCTTATCTAAGTTTATAATTCCTTAGAAACAAGATAAATCCAAGACAGAAATCAGCCACTTTTTAATCCCAGTAAAACCATCCAAGCAGGAGTTTGCAGGTAATTAAGGTGGTGCTGTTTGTTATTGTGACCAGAAGAGAGGAAGAGCAAAGTCAAAGCTGCCCCTGCACGTGTTTAACAGCAAGATTTTGTAAATTATTCACTTTATAACTGCCCGCATAACCTGCAAATCTGATCTGCTTTCATATAGCTCTGGCCACTGAATGAAAAATTTACTTTCCAGACCCAAAAACGTTAAAAATGTTTAGGGCAGCGAACGGGAAAGTGTTTAACATCAAAACAGCAAAGGTTCATGGAAGGGTTTTAGGCTGCTGTTTGATTTTTCTATAAGGAAAACAACAAGAAAACCATTAACCACTTAGGTGTTAAATAAATTAACAGGCAACAATTTCATTTAAAAAAAAAACCCTCACTGAAGAATTTTAATGAAAATCAATCTTCAATGGATTTCTTGAAAAATAGGAAATCCACCAAGATTTCCTATTTCCAGCAATTATTTCCTGCAAGCCACTTCCACTCCAGCATTTCCCAAACGAAGACATTAAATATTTTTTTTTAAAAAAAGGGAGAGAGAAAGAGGCAGCTCTAAACAATCTCTCCCCACTCCTCAAGATTTTGGGGAGAGCAGGAAAAAGTCGGGCCGTTGTCATGGAATGAGGAAGGACCCAGGAATAAGAATTAGTTTCACTTATTCTAAGAGAAAAATCGCCGAAATGAACAAACAAAACACCTCCCCAGCCCTTCCTTCTTCCCAGGGCCATCTCCACTCTCCAAACACGCAAGAACCTCTTCCCAAAATCTTGCTCTCCCTGGCTGGAAGCTGCATCTTCCCAACACCAGCCTGGCAGGAATCGCTTCCCAGCTGTGAAGGAGCTGGCTGGGGACAGAGGGAATGTCTCAGGCGGTGACTATTTCCTTCAAGTGTCTCCATCTCAGGGTTTTCCGCACCAAACTTCCTGGGATAAGTAGCCTGTTCCCAAATCCTCCCGTTGCCTGCAAGGCTCAGCGCTCACCGCTGGGATTGGGGACATCCCTGGGGTTGTCCCATTCTGCCCGTGTTTGTCACTGAAGTTGCCAGAAATCAGTGACTTTGGTTCTAAATAATATGATTGTAGCTTTAAACACCATCCAAAAAGTGCCTAAAACCAAAGCGAGGTGGAGATGGGCGGGTGTTTGTGGGGTTTATTTTATTGATCGGCACAAAAACTTCGTGAAGAGAGTCCCTGTAGTGGCAGGGGAGAAACGGCAGAGATTTGAGTGTTATTTGGGTCATATTCTGACCCTTCCTGGCACATCACAGACCCCCAGAGCAGAGCCAGGCCAGCCCTGAGCTGTGTGCATTCCACAGGCTGTTCCCAGCCCTGGGAACACGGTCAGGAAAACACGATCATGAAAATATCACGGTAGAGCTCCTCTTTTCTATCATTTTTAGCAGTTCCCAGCGAAGCACACGCTCGGGGGAGGCTGACAATGAGCACGGAGCAAGGCAAACAAAATCCTTGACGGGCAGACGTGGAAAAACAGCGTCAAATTAAAAGGATTTTGAGGCAGTTTCCATCCCATCCCTGCAGGTGTTGGGAGAAGGGAAGAGCCCCGGAGCTGGGAGAAGCATTTCCAGCCAGAGATGGGAAGTGACCTGCTGGACCCTGCTCTTGGCTCCCTGAGCTGCTTCAAACCACACCAAGGCTGCAGGAGGAAAGTGGTTGATTTACCTTCTGAATCATGATTTTTAGGGTGGCGTTTTGTTGGTGAAAATTATTGCCCTGAAAGTATTCACTAACACCACATAAAAGGTTTTTTTCTGGATAGCTGGGATTTTTTTCCTCCCCACAACGTGTAACTTTTATTATTTTACATGTAAAAAAAAAAAAACATAAAGAAAAACCCACAAAGAGGAAGCAAACGTACACTTTTCAATCTTCTATATTTTACATATTAAACAGGGACTCATTTTCCCTCTCACAAAACAACACGTCCCGTAATCCAAAATACCCTGAAAGTGCTGATAACGGCAGACAACCAAAATTAAATTCCCGATTAAATCAAAAAATGTAAGGAAAATAAATTAAATAACGTAACAAGACATCGACGTGCCACCGGGTTGTTGTGCAGCAGGGGCTGAACAGGTGATTTCTGCGCCAGAACAGCCTCTGCTCCAGGTTTTTATGGAGGAAATCCCCAATCCCACCATCTCCTCCCCAAAGATGCTCTGGGAGCGCAGCGGAGGCTCCGCGTTTCCCAGCCGGCAGCTCACAAAAATAAATGATAAAAATCTTAATTTACCTGGAAATTAAAACCGTTTCCCCGGCGGGAAGATGAAGGCAAAGCGAGGGCGGCCGGTGGCTGCTCTGTGTGACCGCGACACGGAGCGCGGGGAGCCGGGGGGAGATGCAGGACAGGGGGAACAGAAGCCAAACCTGGAGCGGGAGCAGCTCCGGGGCTATCTGAGAGGAAAAGGGAATATCCGGGAGCTGATTCCCACCTGGAAGCTGTGAAGGAATCAGGCTGCCAGCGCAGGTGTTTCTCCAAGCTGTAGAAAATCCCTTTTGCTCGGTGGGAGCGCGTTTGCTCCGAGCATCCCCGGCAGGATCGAGTTCTTGGCGATGCTCCCCCTTCCCCTTGTCCGCATCGGAATTAAATAAACCGTAATTCCGCTCTTACCTGTTTCTTTGGAGGGCTTTTCTACAATTCTTTTTTGTTTGAGTGTGTGCACGTCCTGGAAGCTCTGCCCGGGCTCAGCGTTAGGGATGGAGACGGCGAGCCCAGTGCGTGGAAAGAGCGGCGAGGATTTAGGGATTGGGGGAATGAGGTTAGGGCTTGCCCTGCCTGCCGCTCCCAGGAACGACAACATGCTGCCACGAGTAGACATTTATTTGAAACTCCGGGAAAGTTCGGGGAACGGGGAAAAGTCCGACATCTCGAGGGGAAGGGGAAACCTAAAGGAAACTCGGCTTAGTTTACTCCCCCCTCCACCCCAACATCAGATTTCCAAGCAAAGCTCAGGCTTGGGGCGATGCGGGAGGGAACCGGCGGTACTGCCTTCACCCCGGGGAGGGGAGGGGGCTCCCCCCGCACCAAAACATCCTGTGCCCCCCTTCCCTGTGCGCGTTCCTCAAGGCTGGGGAGGAGGGGGCGACCTGCGGGGTCGGGGCTGGGGCAGAGCCTCCCCGGAGCACAGGAGAGCCCCGGCCGGGCTAGAGGCGGTGGGGGCAGAGATCCCCCTCCTCCAGGATGTCCACCTCGTCCTCGGGGTCCTGGAGCAGGAAAGGGCCGGGGGGACCCTTGCGGGGCTCGGCGCCGGTCGGCTCGGGCAGCTCGGGCTCGGGGGAGCTCGGCTCCCGGCTCTCCTCGCCGCCCGCCTGCTTCGGGTCGTCCTGGGTTTTCCGCAGCTGCTTTTTGTGCTTCATGCGGCGGTTCTGGAACCAGGTTTTCACCTGGGGAAAGCGGGGAAAGAAGGAGAAGGGAGGGGGGGAAAAATAGTAGTAAAAATGAAAGGGAGAAGGATGTCGGAGGGGATGTGGTGATGCTGGATGGAATTTGGGGATGCTAGGTGGGGTATCGGGGATTCCGAATGGATGGGATGTGGGGATGCTCAGTGTGATACAGGGGATGCTGGACGGGATTAGGGGTGGGCACAGGTGCCAGAGCCCTTCCCGGCAGGGTGGTGCCTGTCCCCGCCGCCCCGTACCTGGGTCTCGGAGAGGCTGAGGGCCGTGGCCAGCTCCACCCGCTCGGGCGTGGAGAGGTACCGCTGGATCTCAAACCTCTTCTCCAGCCCGGAGAGCTGCGAGTCGGAGAACACGGTGCGGGCTTTGCGGCGCCGGCAGTGCTTCCCGGGCAGCTCGGCGTGAGCGTGGTGCTGGAAAAGGGCTGGCACCGGCATTCCTGGGGGGACACACGGTGGAGACCCCGGGCTGCGGTCGGGAAGGGACTCGGAGCCGGGAGGAACCGCCGAGGAGGCTGCGGCGGCTCGGGGTGGGATCTCCCCCTGCCTCTTTTAGATTTTTGTTGTTTTTTCGTTTATTTCGTTTCTGAGGTCGATTTATTGGTTTGGTTTGGGGGATCCTGTTGCTTTTCCAAGCGCTTCGAGCTCACCCAGGGAAGGCGAAGGCATCGCGGGCAGTGCCCGCAGCGCTGCCACCGGAGGGGAGTCGAGACTGCGCCCTCCCGGCAACGAAACCACAACGAAATGGGCATGGAAAAACACAAGGGAGACCTGGAAAAAGCTGGGAGGAGGAGAGTGGTCCCCCGCGGCACCGCTGGTGCACATTTTGGGCTGCCCAGTGGGAAACTTTTGAGGTTTTCTTCCTCCAGAGCAAGGAACGGGCCCGGGGAAGAGCGGAGCCCCGGGATGCGGGAGAGGAGCGGCAGAGCCCCAGTGGTGGGAAAGCGAAGCCCGGTTGGACAACACAAGGAAAAAGAGAGGCTATCAGTGCCAAAATAAAAGTGATTCTAAAAAAAATAAAATTAAGGGCACAGACAGGGAAAGCCTCAAGATTTCGGGCAGCCGAGTGAAGGGTGAGCCGCAGCGCGGTCGGCTACTCTCCCTTCTCCCCACTAACGAAGCCGGTGCTGCCCGGGGCTCCCCGGCGCTCCTGCCTCGGGGGATGCAGCCAGCGCGTAGGTGAGGGGTGTAGGAAGATGCCCACCCACCCCAGAGGGGCTCGTCTTTCACTCCTGTCCCCACCCGAGTCCCCACCTCACCTTCCCAAACTCCCCGTGTCCCTCCCGCGCTTACCCGAGGTGGTGAGGAAATAGGGGTGGTGGTGGTGATGCTCCGGCTTGTGCAGGGCAGGGTGCGGGTGAGGCGCCAGCAGGGTCGGCGTTGGCATCAGGGGGTACCCATAGTCCAAGAGGGGCACGCGGGAGGCCAAGGAGCCCGGGAAGTGCTCGGGGGGCACCTCCCGCAGGGGTTTGGGCTTGTGCAGCAGGATGTCCTCGATGAAGAAGGAGGTGGGCCTGGGCGCCGACACGGGGTGCACGGGCGACGTGAAGTTGAGGTTCATGTCGCTTGTGTCCCCCCTCGGGCAGCGCGGAAGGGAACGAGCCGGGCTGAGCTGCCGGAGGAGGGAGAGAGAGGGGGGCGGGCGGCTGCACCGCCGGGGGCGGAAGGGAATAAACAAAAATAACGACGACAAGAATAAATAAACAACAATTTTAAAAAGAGACGGGGTAAAAATAAATAACGATAATCATTAAAAAAAATAAAATAAATAAAATATCCCCCAGCCAGAAATAACCTGGCGGAGCCGGGGGAGGCGAGGCGGGCGGGTCGGGGATGCGCGGGGCGCTGCGCGCCTTTGAGGCGCGGTGGGAAGGGGGCTGCGCTGCGAGCCAATGGCGAGCAGGGGGGGGACGGGCCTGCCGGGCCACCCAAACTACCCCGGGGGCGAGGAGCCGCTTTGGAGCAGCTCCGGTGTCTCGCAGCATCCCCCGCAGCATCAGCCGCAGCCCGCACCGCACCAGCCCGCTCAGCCCCCTTGGAGCGTTTGCCCAAATTTAAGTGTTACCTCCTTTTTTTCCCCCCTTATTTTTATGAAGAGAAAACTTCGGGGATAATAAATTAGCGGTTAAAACCGCTCCTAAACCTCCCCTGACCTGTCCCCGCGCACGCAGGTTCTCCCTTCCCGCTCAGCTTCTCACCCCGTCGGGGTTTTGTTCCCGTCCCTTCCCCGCTCTCGCTGAGCCAAGACTTTTTTGGGGGGGGTTCTTTCCTCTATTTGTCTTTTTTCTTTTTTTTTTTTTTCCCCCTCTAATCTGTAACATTCATTTCCCCGGAGTCAATTTGCTAAAATGAGGGTGATACACCACATCATAGCCGAGGTAATTTCGGTTCGCATCTCGGAAAATTGCTCTAATTATTGATGTTAAACTCAGGGAAATTAAAAGAAGGCACTTCTCCTTCATCTCCTGATTTTAAGCTCTAATTTGTTGAAATCGAGTTGTCATCACAATTCCAATCACTACCGTTAATAGTAAAAGTGTTCTAATAGAGCCAGAATTCGCACAACCCATGCTATTAGATAATTAAGAAAGATGTTAGAAAGGCAAGTGCTAATCCTTGGGCACACGGACAGCGCTTCCATCTGATCCAGCAGGTAGAACAAATTAATTACCCGAATCAATTAGTCCTAAAAGTACAGTTCTCAGGGAAGTGTAAGCCATGTCTTCCATATGGATGAGCTGGTAAATGGTAAATAGATGAGGAAAAAGCTTTAAAAGAATAGAAATGGCAACCGTCGGGCTTTAATGAATGTGCGACGCCCGAGCTTTTCCAGCGACGCCGTCGGTTCTCCGCCACCGCCGGGCACGGACACGCGGGGGTGGGATAAAGATGTGGCTCCTGCAGCAGTGCCAAAATTCAGGGGGGAGCAGAGAGCTCCCCATCGCACCGGGAAAACCCACGGGGGGGGTTTTCACCCTGTATGTGTTAGAGCCACACACACACCTTGTTTTACACGTGTAGTGCCCACGTGCAGACAGTCAGCACTCACTTAAACAACATATATATGTATTTATTAGATATTTCTGTATTTATTTTAGGTATTATATTTATATATTTTATTGTATTCTGATATTGTGTATTTTGTATATTTGTATATTTTGTGTATTTATATATTTTGTATATTCCTATATTTATTCCAGTTATTATATTTATATTATATATTATATTGTATTCTCAGATATATTATAGATAGATGTATAGATATATAGATATATAGATATATAGATATATAGATGTATAGATATGTAGATGTATAGATATAGATATAAACTCTTGCCTGCAGAGTGTGGATGCAGGTGCACCAATTCAGAGAAGCAGAAGCAGCCCCTCAGAACTGGGGGAAAATCCCTCCCCTCCCTGTGCTACCCACAAAACTCCCTCTTTTTCTCTGGGAAGAATAAATAAATAAATAGATAGATGTATGAACAGATAAATAAATAGATAAATGTAACAAATCTGTCACAGTGTCCCCTCCTCAAATGCCCATTTCAGCATCACCACGGGGTTTTGGCTGGGGGTTTAAAAACATGCCAACAACTTTCTCTGAGGAGCAAATGAGTAAATGAATTAACAGTGATTAAAAGGGTCTAAAGCCCAACTTGGAGTGTATAAGCTGCTTGACTGGCCATTTCATCAGCTGAGATTTCTTCTCTGGGAGGGCTGGGGCTCTACTCAGCCCATAAATATATATATTTATTTAAGGCAGATCTGAAAGATTAAAGTCGTGTTACTTCAGCCAGATTGGGTGACGGCTTTGGGACTCAGGCAAGAGCTTCTTGCCTGAAACCACGTTGAGAGGGGCTGCTTTTTGGGGTCCCTCTTTGTTTAGGGTACAGAGAAATAAAGGAGAGGGGGGTTGGGGTCCAGTTTTGATGTTTTCTTGCAACAACAGCAGCAAAACCCATCCCCAAACCAGGCAGTGGCACTTCAGGCGCTGGTGCCAGTTCAGGGGCAAGAAGTAGAGGTGACAACCCCCATCTGTGGGGAAGGGAAAGGCTCCAGGAAGGAGGGACCTCTGCCCTGCAGCCCTCACACCTGGGAATGTTTTAAATTTAACATTTCATGTTTTTTTGGGACAGAAATGGGGTGCCAGGGGCTTCCCACCCTCTTTGCCCCAGAAGTCTCTTACCTGTTTTCCCCTTTTGCCCCTCTCCTGAAGGTCTCTGGGGTGGGGGGGACCAGCAGGACAGATCTCACCCAGGGACCCCCAAACGTGCCCTCCCCAAGGAGCAGCCCCAGATCCCAGGTTGGCCCTTTTTGCTGGCCAGTCATGCACACAGCAGGTGTTCCTGTGGGTTTTTGCAAGCAGACATCATCCCATTTGCTGCCAGCCTCGTGGGTGAGCAGAGCAGGGGCTCCTGTTGAGGGGCTCCCACGGCTTTTCACCAAATTCAGCAGCAGCTGCCCCAAAGCTGGGCAGAAGCTGAGGTTCTGCTGGGCTGAGGGACACATCTAGGGGGGAAAACAAGAGAGACTGAGGTCATGGCAAGGCAGGGAGAAGCTGCAGTTTGGCTGTTTCACTCACCGTGTGTTTCCCTCCCCGTTTGGGAGGAGCAGAATCACCCCTCAAAGCTGCACTTTGACACCTTGGGGAGCTGGGTGACACCTCAGCCTGGACCCCCAAACCTCGTAGTTGATACCTAACCTAGGCAGCCACACTGCTGTGGAGTTTGTTTGTTGTTTCTTCAATAAAATAAAATGATTTCTACAGGCTCAAAGAGCTTTATTAACTTTTACAAACATATCCTCCCTGTGTATGTACACACACACCCCCTTCATGATTTAATAACACACATAACACACATAACTCCAGCCATCATTACTTGCATGCTTAAGATCATCTCAAGGTATCACAGGGAGAATTTTGCCCAGGAAAACAGAAATTTATTTGACTCAATACCTCGGGGGTCATTTAAAAGGTCGGTGCAGCCACATTGATGTTGGCAGCTTTATTTCAGTGCGTTGCATTAGGGATAAACTTGGTGCAGTTTAAAAATACACGCACTTACCTTCCTGTGGCTCTTGAAGAGGTGAGGTAGCTCGGGAGCCCGGCCTTTTCATGCCTTTCGAGACAAATCCACTCCAAAAGGAAGGGTTAAATTAAAACCAGACAGCCTTGACATGATCAAAATGGGAGCCTGGCTGCAGGAGAGAGGTCTGAAGAGCTCAGGTTGAGTAGCCACACACATAACATAGAGAGAGGTCTTTTGAACACAAAGCATGGCTTAATGGAGAATGTTCCATCCTGGTGCTTCAGGCAAAAACACTTCCCACCCTGCAGGAGCAGGTGCCCCTGCCCTGAGGTGCTGCTGGAGAGAGGCAAAAACGCTCCTGTCTTGCTCCAGCCCCTCTGCCCTTCCACACCCCACCTACCCATGCCTACACCTGGCACCCAACTCTGCTTCCCACCACCCTGCAGGCTGTGGAAAATCCATCCAGGAGCAGGGATGCTGTGATTTTATAAAATTCAGCTCAGCTGGCAGTGGTGGGAACCCCCTGAGCACCAGGTTGGGTCTGCACCAGAGGCTTCTCCTGGTATGTCAGCACTGCCACAGAGAATCAGGAACTGGGCTCCCTGTGGGTCCAGCTTGGGATATTCAGTGATTCCACGGATATTTTAGTGTTGGAAACCCTCTGCTGTGCCTTGGCACCAGCCCAAGGAGGGTGTGGTGGACAGGCTTTGAGATGAAGTGCTGCCTGAAACCACAGGGTTTGGGAGGTTGTCCCAGGGCTGAGAGAGGGTGGGAGGGGAAAGAAGCATCAAAGAGGGGGTTTTAACTCCTAACCAGGAGAAGATCCAGAGTTTTCCAAGAATCAAAACTCCCCCTTGGCTTTTGCTGCCTCAGAAATGTGTCATCCCATGGACTGGCCCTGTCCTTTGTCTGTGCTGAGAGGAAGAGGAGGCAGAGTGAGAAACAGAGAAGAAATCAGCCTGTTATTTTATCCCCTGACAAGAAACACTCAGGTCAAAAGCTGGGTCTGTGTTATTCTCACAGAATCACTGAACCTCCCCAGGAACAGCACAATAATTTCAGGGCTGTAGTTCCAGGTAAAAAGCACAGGGGATGGAAGGGTGGCTGATGCCAGGGGACCACATTAAGAAGGTGTTGAGACAGGAAGGCACTTTTGAGGTTTGTATCACTACCAACACCTCCAAGAATCTTGGGGATAAAAAGAGGTATGGCATCACTGAGGGGAAAAATGAAATTTAAGGTGTGAAACCAGACTTCAGCTTCCTCACACACCTCCCAAACCCAACTATGTGTGCACAGGCTCAGGGGTTCCATTCCTAGATCCAAAATTTCATCTCTGGACTGAAAATTTGTCTCATTGGCTGGAAATGCTGAGTATTTTCTGAAGGCAGGGAACTTGCAGAAAGAGAATGTAAGTGTTTGCATTGGCAGGTTTGGTCTAAACACTTCCTTAAAATAGTGACTTTTATTAACCAAGACCTTTTTAATTATCTAATATTTGTTTTCAACTTCAACAGGGTCATCTGGACTAGTCCAAAACACAGCAAGATTATTCCTTCTTCTTTGTTTCTTTCTTTCTTTTCTTTTTTTTTGTTTTTTTTTTGGGGGGGGGGATGAGTCAGAAATTGGGAGGGAGGCTTAGAAGTTTCCCTGGGACCTGCTTTCAATTAGTTCTCCCCTTCATTTGGTTGCATCTCAATTCCTCCTCATGGTGTGACCAACCCACGGGCCCTGCTGGCTCCCTCGAGGCCGAGGTGATTATTTCACCCAACGCCATCTGCACTTTGGGATCTGGGCTAATCCTCTGCTCTCTAAAAAATCCATTCTTGCTCCTCTAGTCCCTGCTTTGTTGTTGCCTTTAGCACATTAATGCTCACTGGTGTTCTTTCATTCCAGCTGTGTAACAAGCATCTGCACAACCCAACATTTTGAGTCACTTTTCTGCATTAGTGGCTCGGGACCTCCCTTGTTTCCCCAATTTCGTGATGTACAAGCCGTGTATGTCCTTGCTTTTAACCTTTGGGGCAGGATAATCCTCCTTTTCCCTTTCTTATCCATTCAACCTTGATTTTATTCCCATTGTCTCCCTACTTTTCTTTGTGGTTTTCCTCTTTCTGCCGCTCCGGGTTGCTCATGAAAACCTCATATCCCTTTTCCACTTGGAGAAACACTGAATATACAACCCCCAAGTCTGAGCTCGGGCTGGAGTAAGTGAGAAGTAACTTAAATAAAAACCAGCAGAGCACAGAAACCGAAATGACTCGAATACTTTGATTTTCTTTCCAATTCCACTCTTCGCTTTCCAACCTTAAAGTGTCTCGTTTTGAAGCCTTAAAACCAAAAAGCAGACAAATGATGCACTCCAAGGTCAGAGGGAGCTGTTATGACCATCCAGTCTGACCTCCTGTATCAGACACAGAGAAAACATCCAACCTTGGCAGCCCGTGGAGCAAAAACCCCAGTTTTCCAAGTCTTTAAATTTATGGTTTGAATCACAGTGCATGCAGAGAAAATAAGTGTTTATAGACAGGGTGAACGAGCAGCTTTCTCTCATCCCCAGATCTCTGTCAAGGCCCTCAGCTCCGGGTTTGTATTTTGAGCAGCTCCCCTGAAAATTATCTCCAAACCACACTCAGCTTCTGCAAACACGATTCAGCCTCCAGTTAAAAGGTCAATTCTACCAGAGAGAGGATTTTATAAATCACTTAGGGCTGGTTTCTCCTCCTGGTTTAAACACACAAATTGTTGTCTCACCTGATGCACACAAATGTCACGACTCAGGTGTTTGGGTCACAGGGACGGGCCCAAACCGAGGCACTTTGTCCAAAGAAAATTATCTTTCTTGGTTGAAAGATAATTAAACCTTTTCCCTTTCATGTTTACTCCAAACAGATTGCAAAACTAGTTGGACCTAGTTTACAAAAAGAAAAAAAGATAACCTTTTTTGATGATCAAAGGGAGAGATTGGTTCCATTACTTGCATTAGTCAGAGTTGCCTGCACTGTGGCCTTCAGAATAAAGGCAGAAATGTACTTTAGAAAGATCTGAGTAACACACTTTACTCGAAACATTTTTGTATTATATGGCTTCTTGACTGTTTCAGCTTACTCTGTATCTGTGCACTTTATTTTAAGCACTCCAGAAGTGGATGACAGGTCTGGGAGGGGGGGGAGGAGAAAAAGAAAAAGAAAAAAAAAAAAAAGGCCAGAATCCAGTCAGCATCTCACAAATGCATCTTCAAATAATGCTTTAAAACTGGAAATTACCTTCTGAAATAGGATTTTGTCCCTTTCCAAGGGTGAGGTATTCAAATGGAAGGGAATATTGCTTAATGTCAAGAACACTTCCTCACATTTGGCAATATAATTTTTAAAGGGAAATATTAAAATGCTCTGAAACAAGGTGGGTTACAAATTAGTGAGGTAACATCTGCATGATTTGGCCATACTTAAAAAATAAACCCCATTTATTTAGTTCTGCAATGTTTGATTCAGCCCAGCTATTCCTTGCTCTTTCTGATATTTTATTTTAATATGATTTCCTGCTCAAACAAAAGTGAGCCTTGTACATCCCTCTCCAACTCTCCTTTTCCCCCTTACCGTGGTTTTAACAGAGCAACCAAATTCAGTCAAATTAGTTGGACAATTAGCAGCCTCAAACATACATTTTGCCCAAAATATTTCATAATTAAGTGGCTGGAGAGAAGGCAGCAACTCCATTGTTTCAGTGTGAGCCTGAAAATCACTGCAGTGACTTTGGTATTTGTTTTTAGAACAGAAAAGTGATGGAAAATTGCCCAGACTTAAAAACACACTGATTTCTTACTGAGGAAACACACAAATTTGATATTTTTTAGGTCTCGATTTAGCTTCCACCCATCTGTTATTTTTAATAATGAGTTATGGGGCTTCTTAGTCCATACATTCATTTTCTGCTCTTCAAAGCTGATATTAGAAACACGCAATGCGATGTAATCACCAGGGTCACCAGTGCAAAGAAAATGATAGTTTTCTGCCCAAATTTGGGGTTTTTTTTGAGGGGATCAAGATGTGGAATCCAGCAGCCCAAAGGAGTCTTTGCAAATGAGTCTGCCATTTGTTGTGGTAGATGGAAAATTAAACCTGCAAGTCCAACAGGTCAAGTAAAATAAGCTTGGAGAGAGTGGGAAACAACAGATCATAGAAAATGTCCTCAAAATAGAGGGGATTTTAGAATTTTATAAGCCTGTGCATCTTTCTATATAAAAGAGGTGTCTATAATATATATAGAACATAAATAATAATAATAAAATAATATAAAATACGAGATGTGTGTGTCTGCTTGTCGGTGCATTTCTGCCCAGCCGAGATCAGTCCTTGAGCCTCCAAATAAGTACAAAAAGAAAAAAAGAAAGAGAATTTTCCAGTTTGTATCCTCTGGCAAATGCAACACACATTAAATTCATTTAGCCTAGTGCATTTTTAATAGGCATTATTCATCTATTACCTTAATGAGCTTGTGGTGAAAGCATATTGCCTCCCAATTTTAACAAAAGCAGTCTAATACTGCTGCAGCTTTTTCCCCTTTTGCCTTCTAAGGCAGCAACACAGAGGGGGGAAGAAAAAAAAGCCATAGAGACAGATAAGGTTTTTATTCTGTGTCACAACACTACATTAAGAATAAAACCTTCCACTTAAACACTTAAATGAAAACATCGAGAAACTAATTTACCATTTGTAACCACATGATTTAAGTAGGAGCAGCTTTAATTTTCTTCCCATTTTCCTCATATTCAATGTGAGCCCACATTAGATTTCACTGGCTCAAATCACAACACTTAAAGCCACTTTCATTTTCTTTTTGATTAAATAATTGAAATTCCTGTCACTGCCTGCACTTTACTAGCACACAAATTTTCTGTGTAAAGATAAATACTCTTTTTTTTTTTTCTCCTCTCACTGGCTGCAGGGTTTGGGGTTTTTTTTTTTGGCTCTTTTTTTTTTTCAGTTTAATCTTAAAAGCAGGCAAGGTTTAGTTTATTGATGGTTCCATAAAATGGATCACTACTCCATTCACCTATTTCGTGGAATTACACCGCTCCCATTAAGTGATTGTTTGGAGAAATTATGGAAAGCCATCTTGGCTAATTTAGCTGTCATCGTGGGGAGGTTATTGCCATCCAACCCTAAAAGGACAGGAAACCTGGGTCCTCCTGTGCTGCTCCCTTTCCACACACACACATCCATCAATTCCTGGATTTTTAGGGAAGGGTTTGTTTCCATCGGGGTAACAAGTTTTATTAACGCTCCCTAAATAAGTTACTCCCACGAAATTCAGGGCTCTTCCCCTGGATGTGCAGCATCCCTGGGCACTGCTGGGGTGGGAGGGGAAGGAACTTCCACAAATTCTGGGATCTGTTTTCAGTTTTAGGCCGTGGAGGGACTGACCCTGCACGGGATGTTTGGGTCTGCTCAGGGTTAACTCTGGGTAACAGGGTTTAATTTGCCTCTGGGCTTCAGCTTCTCATATATGAAACATATCTATTTATATATATTATCTATAGTCTGTGCTTCAATTCCTTATATATATGATGCATTTATATATATTATATACAGTCTGTGCTTCAGTTCCTTACATAGGAAGAATATATATATATATGTATAATGTGTATATTGTATATAGTCTCTGGGCTTCATTTCCTTATATATCAAGCATTTCTATATATTTTTATATATTATATATAGTCTGTGCTTCAGTTCCTTGTATATCAAGCATATGTGTATTTTCATACATTATATAAAGTCTGTGCTTCAATTCCTTATATATGAAGCATTTATATATATTTATGTATACTATCAATAGTCTGTGCTTCAGTTCCTTATAATAAAGCATTTTTATATATTTATATATATTATAAATAGTCTGTGCTTCAATCCCTTACATATGAAGCACTTACATATATTTATATACATTATCTGTAGTCTGTGCTTCAGTTCCTCTGGGAGTTTGGGTTTGGTGCTGCTGATCTCACCCCCCCACCAAAGCTCTGAGGGCCTTGAAGTTTGTGCAGAGTTCTTTGAGAAGAACTTGTGAGCTTCAAAAGGTGTTTCCAGGTTTTTCCAAGTGCATCTGCTGAGCTCTTGGGAGGTGTTGCCCTTTGATCCCAGCCTGGCCAAGCTCATCTCAATCATCATCAGCAAAAAAAAAATAAGGGTAACTTTAATTTTCATATAAGAGGAGTCCATTCCACACAATTTAGAAGCATTCCTGGCAGTGTTGACAGTGTTGACAGTGTTGACTTCTGATTTAAAAAACAAATAAATAAATCCACGAACAAACCCAAACTCTCAGAGGAAAATCAGCCGCGTGAGGCAGGTCCAGAAGTTAAGGACCTTTCTGGGAATAAAGCAATGCACCAGGTCAGCCCAGGCTTTTCCTGCTGAAAGGAGGTCCAAGGAGCAGAGGGAAACCCATCTTTGTGCCTGCCCCATCCCTTCCCCTCCAGCCATTCACCCCAGAGCACATTGTGAGCACAGAATAACTGGGCACGTCAGCCTCAATTAGGCAACTCCTAATAAAGCAGATGCTGCTATTGTGGGGACCAAGTGTGGGTGCAGGAAGGCCCCCAGCACGGCCCAGGCTGAGCAGATATGATGCTAATTGAACTCTTGCTGGCAATTTTTCACCCCTAAATGAACAAGAAAGAGAGGAATCTTGGAGTCTCATCTGTTCAGCTCGTGGGCAGGGAAATGTTTTCAAGGCCAGCAAATGAGCAACTTAATCCACGGGGATGTTTGGCAGGAGGGGCTCCTCGGCAGAAAGCAACACCCCAAAACCCTGAGAGGGTGAGGATGGGTTGTGCCCTGTTCCCACCACAGCAGCAGGGCTCAGGGACTTGGTTATTTTATTTAATCTTAAGGAGACTGAGGGTTTCTGCAGTTTTTCCTTGGCCAGAGGCTGGAGATCCAACGTGAGGCAGCAAGAGGGTTTTCCAGGCTGCTTCCAAGGCAGCTTCAAGGAGGCTCTGACAGCACAAATGTTTCAAAGAAGGACTTAATTAGCCCCTGGGCACCTGAATTTAAACCTACTCTTCTCCTGCCCCTTTACTGCTAAACCCACCCCTAGAACCTGCCTCTTAAACCTGACCATTCTTTCCCTCTTTCCTTTGTAAGGGTGTTGGGAAGAGGGAAGCTCAGCTCCGGGACTTTGGTGTTTAAACCCACTCAGATGTCCCTGATACAGCCAAGCAGCTGGAGGTACCAGCAGGCAGGAAATCTGGGGTGCTCTGGGACCCCCTTGGCACTTCTCAACACTCCCTCACCCAAAAAAGGACAAGAGAGACCTTTCCAGGAAGGTGTCGATGCCAGTTTGCAAGTTAAGCCTGACTAAAATGAAGGTGAGATGAAGACTCCCAGATTTCTCCATGGACTGGAACCTAAATTCCAGGGTTAAACCTGCTGGGGATTATTTTTTGCCTGAGAGCCTCATTTTTTATCAATCCTGGCACAAAAGAGTTGATTTCTCCCCCTTATTGTTATCAATGAATAATTAAGTCTCTCCTGGTAACCCCGCGCTGAGAACGCCTTTTAAATTAAAATATTTTCCATTTGATTTTTGTTTGCTGCTCATTGAAAATTGGGAAAAATAGGCTAATTACAGCTATCCTAATTAAGCTCCTGCAATAACCCATAATTATGCCTGTATTTATCACCTTTGTGCTGGACACTTTAACCTGTTGTGGTTTGTAATTAGCATTGGGGGCTTTAAGGTACCATCCTGCCCCCCCTTGGTATAGGTAGGGTTTGAATTGGAAGTGTGGAAACAAACTCTCTGTTTGTGAACCTGTAATTGGGGTAATTTAGGAGGGTTTTTATTAGGTCAGAAAGCTGGGCTGGGTTTAAGCACACTTAGGTGAGTCTAAGTGTATTTTAATAAAGACAAATTGCAGCGTCGCTGCTGAGCAGCACAAACTTGGCCTTTTTTTCCCCTCCAAAAAAAAAGATGTGGAGAAAGGCTGAAATCCAGCCAGAGCAAACTGCATGAGATGCCAGCCCCTGTTTTCAGGGGGCAGCTGTGGTTGTATTTTACTCTTCCATGCTGGGGGAAGGTGCACGTGTTGCAGTGGAAGTGCTTTCCTTCCTCCGAGAGCACTTCCTTTAATGGACACACAAATGGGCTTGCAGGGGGAAAATGCCTCTCCTAGGCTGGTATTTGCTGAATTCTATCCGTGCTGACTGCAAGGGAGGAAAATCTCTTTCCCTTTGGTGCCTGAAGGACTCATAAATCCAGAGGAGCTGCTGCCTTTCCTGAGGAAAACCCGTTTTCCAGCAGCTCCCTCTGCAGAAAGGCCCTTCCCTGGTGCCTGCCCTTGCAGGGAACCTGTGGGATCAGAGGGTCCTGTGGTGTAAAACTGCAAAGTAAGGGGTTTTTTGCTGCTAAAATGTTCCTATCTGACATGCCCAGAGGGCTGGGGTTACAGGAATGACTTGATTTCTCAAGGCACTGCAAGACTTGAACCCCCTGGGGTTGAAGAGCTTTCCCAGGAGAAGAGGAGGGGGAGAGAGAAAGGAAAGGAGAGCTGCCTTTATGTTTATATAGGGACACCTCCCAGATTAAACCACTGAGGTTCCCTTGGCTCCTCCAAACACCCAACGAGGTGGGCTTTGATTTCTGGATCCTTTATTAGGACCCTTTTCTTTCTCCCCTCCATCAGTTGCTTTTCCTCCCTGGGTGGTTGGATAATTTCTGTGCCTTTCTATTAAGGGATGTGCTTTTGGTAAAACCACTCAGCTCATGGGCACACAAAAAATTTTGTGCCTTTCTGGATGGATCAACTCTCTCCCCTGATAGATTTTGGGAGCTAAAACACAACGAGGAGACAGGGATGTACTTTGTGCACTGAGAAACCAGTGGTGTTTGCATCCACCTTCCCCAGCTGATAAACAGAAAATAAGGAGAATTTTGTGAGAGAGAAAATGTGGTCCCGATGAATTATCTGCTAATAAAGCAAACTGAAAAAATGAGATTAAATATGCACAGTGAGAGAGAAAATGTGGTGCAATGAATTGTCTTCTAATAAAGCAAACTGGAAAAATTGGATTAAATATGCACAGTGAGAGAGCAAATTGTTGGAATAAATTGTCTTCTAATAAAGCAAACTTGTCTCAGTTAAATTTGGGGGGGGTCATCAGTCTTTTGAGGACAAATCAGAGAATATCCTGAGTTGGAAGGGACCCACAAGGAACATTCTGACCCTGCACAGGACATCCCTAAAGTTCTAAATAAGCCCCACAGACTTCAGCAGAACCCAACCAGTGCCACAACATTTATTAGTTCATGTAAGAGACAAAAATTAAAGTAGAACAAGGGGTGTGATATTTGCACTAAACCCACTGTCTTTATGGACAAACTTGGAGCAAGGAAAGGAGAAATCTGTTAAATCAAGTCAATTTACTGCTCTGAAATAAGGGGAGCCCAGCACTGGCCACACTTACGAGGCCATTCAGGGCTGATTTATTCCCTGAGACCACAGAGACAAAATCAAGCCATTACAACCTTTTAAAAGCTTTCTTGCAACCAACTAAAAATATCCATTGCTGACAGATGCAAGCTGTCAATAAGGAATTTAAGAACTCAGTATGAAGAGTGGAAAGAGTGCAAAGTCTTGATAAACATCTCAAATTGGGTCTTACTCAGTGGGAAACAAGTAGTTTATAGTGGTAATTGTAAAGGGCATTTTACATCGAATCAATTAAATGAAAATCTTTTAAAGCCTTTTTAAAAAGAGACCTTTTTAAGTTAACAGGTGATTTTAATTGGAACCATGGGACTTGCATCACAGGAGGCAGGGTGGGTTTTTTTGTCGAGGTTTTTTTTTTTTTGGAAGCTTTCAATATAGGGCAAAAATCGATACACTTCCATCAGCATCTGAACTCCCAGAGTCTTGCAAGTTGAATAGTGAAGCCAAGCAAGAATTAGAGTTTGCTCTGGGTTTGTGAGGCTTTTTCCAGCAATTAAATATGCCTCCATCACAACTCCTTCATTGTGAAAGGTGCAGGAGAATTTATCAAGTCTTGGTTGCTCAGGATAATTTTTTTAGTCAGAATCCTCTGCCATCACCCACCGTAAAACTTTTTTTAATAGATATTTTTGACATAATCAAATGCAGTAATTGCAGCATTTAACTTTTAAATTCCCCTTTTTTACCCCTTCCCAGCCCTCTGCAGAATTATCAGCAGCAGGCAATGCCTGTGAACCTGAGGGATAAATGCCATGAGCACAAAACCTTCCCTCTGAAGCAAATGACACTTTGGGCCATTGCCTTTTAGAGCTGGTGAATTCCTGCTCTTCCCAGTGCTCTGCAATCCATCAAATCCAGCGAGGTGAGATCCAGGAACACCAGCTGCCTACCTGGGAGGAGGAGAGGGAAAACCAGGGGCAGGAATAACACTCAGGAAAAGGCTTGGAACTGGTTCCTCTGCAGAGCTCTGGAGGCAGAATTAACTGGGATAACCTGTGGATCCTTTATTCCTCAAAAATCAACTTTGAATTTCAATCTCACCTCCTAAAAATCAGAGGGAAATATTTGGTGTGTCTCATCCCAACAGAGACAGCTGAGATCCAGGGGCAGAAGAGGCAGAAAATGCATCACACAACCTGTATTTTTGGGGAAAAAAAACCCTCAAAGTGGCACTGAGAACTTCCCCAGGGGAATAAACACAGGGAGAGAGCAAGGACAGCCTGGCTCATCCAGCCACCATCCCACAGGAGTGCCAGCAGCTCCTGGGATTTGACTGTGATCTTTGCACCTTCCTTAAAGCAACCCTGGAGTCACATCCTGATGTTACCTCCAACAGATAAAAAGGTACAGAGCCTCTAAAAGAAGCACTGAAGCCTCTAAAAGAAGCATTGAAGCCTCTAAAAGAAGCATTGAAGCCTCCTGGGTGTGGGAAAAAAAAAAACCTGGAGAAATATCCCAGCTGAGTGACAGGAGGAATTCAAGGAGGGACAGCACCATGGAAGGGGTATCCCAACACCTTCCCTCCCTGAACTGGAGGATTGAGGCCAGCAAGGTTGAAGACACGAGTATATTTATTTTAGGAAGTGTTTGGATCACAGGAAACATGAAACCCCCCTGAGTATAAACAGCATATATTCCCTGGAAGTGTCCAGGACCAGGCTGGAGCAACCTGGGATAGTGGGATGTGTCCCTGCCCATGACAGAGGGTGGACTAGATGAGCTTTAAGGTCCTTTCCAACCCAAACCATTCTGGAATTCTGCACTACAGGGGGTGGTTTGGATCCCTCCTGCACATCCCTACCTCTGCAGTGACTTCCTTGCCCTCACACCCAGGGCATTCCCAAATTGTGTGGCTCCAGAGACCCACCAAAATCCCAGCAGGGCAGGTGGGGAAACTGAGGCACAGTGAATCCCAGCAGGGTGGGGAGCCAGCAGCAATCCAGCCCCCTCATCCTGGGCATCACACCCTCCCTTCCTGCCTGGAATTGCTGTGCTGCTGCTGTGCACCCAGTGATTAGTGGGAGTGTGAAGTTATGGAGTGGGAGATCCAATCACAGCCACAACTCCAGCTCTGCACAGGCCTATTTGAAAGGGTAAGTGTTCCACAGTTGTGTGTTTTTTTTCATGCCTGCAACAATCTACACAAATAGGCTTTTAAATTAAGCAGTGATTTGGAATATAAGTGAGTGCATTTAAGCTGCTAAGAGATGGAAAGATCCTAATGGCTGAAATATTTGTCATATCACAAATAAACTGGCTGTATGGGGAGCTACTAATATAACTAATTTTTACCAAATCCTTCACTGCTCTGTGACAGAAAATGAGGTCAGCACAGGTTGAGGCAACAGCAAATGAGCAGCTGCCAGAAGGCAGCACAGAATACTGATAAAGGACTCTGCAGGAACTGTGCTGCCTGCCCACAGAAACAGGAATCAGTTTGTTCAAATTAAGATAGAGCTTTTCCAGAGCATCCAGGGTTTTAATGGAAAGGTGCCTGCGAATACAGGCTTTCAATGGATCTGGAATACAAATGCCTTCCCAGGTGTTTCCTCCCTGTCCTCCCCAGACCTGGGCACATCCAGTTCTATCCATGAGTTCTGTGGGATTTTGAAAGGCACTGGGGTGTCAGAGAGGGCAGGAGGTGCTCTGGGGCAGCTGATGAGAGTCCCTGGGATTCCTACGGTTCCTTTGGGGTTTTCCAGTTACAGGAATTAAACCCTGACCTGACCTGCCACTCACAAGGGGGAAAAGTGAAAGGAAGAGGATTTTGGATAACTTGGGCCACTTTAATAGAACAAACCAACCCCAAAGCCCACAGAGGTGGTGCCTGGCAGTGCCTGCAGCACCTCTAGAGGTTGAGGAGCCTCCCAAAATCACTCCAGTACAAGGTGCTCTGAGCTGCCACATGGAGGATAACACACCCAGGGAAGAGGGAAATGCTCCATGTCAGGGCTGCAGCAACAGCCTGTGTTTTTCTTGCCATGCTCTAAAGGCTGCCTCAAACATTTGGGACCAACTGGGATGCAGCCATAGTCTGGTTAGATGAGGAAAACAACAGAATTGTTTTCATTCTCAGAAAGAAACCAAAAACACTTTGGAAGGGGATTTTTCTCCCTCCTTTACAGGGATAAGCAGCCTGTCTTTGAATAAGGGGAAGATTTTTGTCATAATTTTCCCTGAGCCCCAAATGAGTGAAAAAAAGCAACTCCACTGGTGAAGTGGGAAACTGAGACATGGGGAAACTGAGGCACAAAAAGTCTTCCATAAGAATTACAGAATCAGAGAATCCTGAGCTGGAAGGGACCCACAAGGATCATCCAGTCCAACTCCTGGCCCTGCACAGACACCCCAACAATCCCACCCTGTCCCTCAGAGCGTTGTCCAAACACTCCTGGAGCTCTGGCAGCCTTGGGGCTGTGTCCACTGCCCTGGGGAGCCTCTTCAGTGCCCAACCACCCTCTGGAGGAGGAATCTTTTCCTAATATCCAACCTAACCCTCTCCTGACAGAACACCAGCCATTCCCCCAGGTCCTGGTGTAAGGGAAGAGACTCAGTGTCTTCACTGTGGCAGCCTGAGAGTGACCCCACCATGGCAAAAATGGGTCAGAGAGGGGACCAGGGTGTCCAGTTTTAATTTGGGATGACAATCACACATAACCCCAACTCCCTGTGCCACGTGAGAGGGGCTCTCCTGGGATCAATGCACGGGGAGCTTTGGGAGTGGAACAGCGACCACTTGGGAGCATCAGCCAATTTGAGAAGAATAAGCTCAACATGGATTAGCAATAAAATTTAAAGCTCGCCACACTCCCAAAATGGAACGGTGGGAAGGGTTCATATTTGATAACCATTAAATGGTTTAATGAAATAATTATAACCCAGACTCCTGAGCCCGGCCGGGATCAATAACTATGAGCTCTGAGCAACAGCATGACCCGAGTTCTGCCATTTTCCCAGCGCTCCCCAGCAGGCAGAGTGTGAGACCACAAATGAGATTGACTGGAAAGTTGCATTAAAACCCCCCCATCAAGGGCACTCATGGATTAAGGGCCGCTGTGGCGCTGCAGTGGGCTGGTCAATACGCTTTATTTTCCGCATCAGCCCCAATTTTGCCACCTTCCCTCCCACTATTAGTGGGAGTCGATGTGCTGTCGATGCCTGGTGCTGGCAGAAGCTGCATTAATGCAGGCTCACAAAAGCAGGGCTCGTGGCATTATCACTTCACTCACTTTCAAATTACAGCCTAATGCTGTCTCCAGGCAGCCTGTGACACGTTAACACTATGTGTGGTTTGCTGGTGCCGGGCTAAATATTTCATGGCTAAAGATTTCAGGCGAGATTTGACGACTGAAATAAACCACTGCCCGGTGGGAAATCATTCCAGGCAGGAGAGTTGGGTGGAAAATTGGTGGAAAATCGACAGGAAAAGGGGTGATGAGGGTGATGATGTGGGAGAGGGGAAGAAGAGCAGGGAAGGTGTGAGGGCAGAAGGTGTGTCCCCGTGTCTGCTGGGTAAAGGCAGTGGGAAAAATAAATCAAATAAATCCAGGGATGGGGCAGAGGTGATGAGAAAAACAATACAAGTACCTGTACCTGTACTGTAAAAACAATACAAGGTACTCACCTGTCCAGGTACTCACTTGTTCAGGAATTCACTTGTCCAGGTACTCACTCGTCCAGGAATTCACTTGTCCAGGTACTCACTCGTCCAGGTACCCTCACACAATACCTGCACTTGCTCCCAGGCACAGGTTTAGGTGCCCAGTCACTGCTTTTAAATGTCAAAGTGTTCCCCCTGACCCATGAAATGCAGGTGGATGGACCCCAAGAAATGCTTTGTTTTGGTGGGTATCCTTTATTTTGCTCCCCTGTTTTGCAGACAACTCTTTAGGTTTCTTTGCCATCATTAAAGGAAAATCTCATAAATTTGACATAGTTTTCACTCATTTATTCACAACAACTCTGCAGCAGCCCCTTCTGTCCCACTCTGGGTCTCACATCCCTCTGGACAGACCCTCAGCCTGTACCTGTGCTTGTTTAGGATTTACAGTGTGGAATCTCCTCCCTGAGCCTGACCAGGCTGGTGGGTTTGAACCAGAGCCCTGACAGCCCCCAGCAACACCCTCCTGTGAGAACTGTGCTGGCTTAACCCACTGGTCCTAAAATACCCTAAAATACCACTTTCCCACCCCCATTTCCACTTAGTGTCCCTTAGGGCAACAAAGGCATCGCACACCATTCATGGGAGGTGCTGCCACGGATCCAATTAAATGCCATAAATATTTTTGGGGTGACATCATTCAAAACCTTAGAGGGGCAACCAAAAAAGGTGCCTCTGTGCCATTCCATGGTCAGGTGCTGCTATCTGGTGGCCCAGCACCAGCAGTGCCAGCAGGGCCCCCAGCCCCCCCAAACTGAAAGGAATTCAAACCCTGCAGTGCAACACTTTATTTCTCACTCAATTTGGTGGGATTAATTAATGTTGTGGTTATTCCCCTAATTATTATCAGGTGACTCTAACAGCTGGCAGTGCACAGGATGTTGCAATCAGCAGGCACAGGCTGAGGGGTCACTGAGGGACAGTCCTGTCACTGTCCTATGCCAAGGTCACCCGGGACAGGTTAGTTTGTTCACAGTGGTTTGCTCAGGGCTGTGATTGGGGTTTGTGATGAAAACGGGGATGAGCACACAGGGATGGTTCAGTTCCTGCTGAGCAGGGCTGGCACAGAGGCCTCTTCTGCTCCTCACCCCACCAGTGGAGGCTGGGGGGACACAAGGGGACACAGCCAGGTGACCCCAAGGGATATCCCAGACCCTGTGGGGTCATCAGCATATAGAGCTGGGGGAAGGAAAAAGAAGGGGAGACAGGGATGGGATTTTTCCTCCCTGGTCACCGTCAGGTGTGATGGAAGAATAAATAAATCCTTTGTTTTGCTTTCCTATCATCAATTAAGCTCTGTGTCACCCTATGGGCTCTCTCAGCATTGCTGTGCCCCCAAGCACCACTCACAGCTCTGGCACTACAACCCAAATATGAAGTGTAAGAATTTGATTGCCACAGGCAGCTGAGGGAGCTGGTTTGCATTTGGAGGTGACCTCATGGAGGGAACATGATCCCTGCCTGGGATCCAGTAGCAGGATGCACAGGAACAGCTCCAAGCTGTGCTGCAGTTAGACTGGACAGGGAAATGCTTCCTTATTGAGTGGGCAAACACTGGAAAGACTTCCAGAGGTGATTCCAGTCTCTCCTGTGCCTGTGGTTTCAACATCCAGCCCTGCTCAGGCAGCTGGACTGGATGATCTCCCCAACTTCCTTCCAACTGATCCTGGCCTAGAGGTTTTCATGGACTGCACTAGCAACTGATAATTGCCACTCCTCTGCTCCAGGCTTCACTGGGAGCAGACTGCTGCTATATAATTTGATATTAAACATTAATATACCAGCATTTTCCACAAAATATGTGGTATTACTGCCTGTTATTGCTGAAAAGGCCACCCAAAACCACCTCCCCACCCAGCACTGGCTTCCTCAAACTTAAAGTCACCTCTGAACCTGCCTTCCTGAAAGTCAGATGCTTCAGCTCATAAATGCTTTCAAGACCAAATCATTACCTGTGTCTATTTTAAGAATGCCATTTATTGCCCAATGTCTATGATAATCAGCTTTTAAGTTCTTCCCCAAAAATGCATTCAGACCATAATGCCCAGGCAGCACCTGGTTCCTTTCCCAACTGAGGTACCCCCCTGGATCATGTTTAGGTAGCATAATTACCTTTATTTACCCTAAAGTTTACTTTCTTTTCCCTTAATCTACAAATACAAAGAAGTGAAGACAGAGACAGTGTGATGCCCATTAAATAGTTTTTATTCTTTAGGACATGAACTGCATTTCCACTCATTACAGTACTGTAAAGTGCAATGGTTTCATCTCCCTCCTGTGCACACTTTCAAGTATTTAAAATGCCCAGAAAATGTTTCTCTTTTTCTTTTGAATTTTTGTTTTCTTTTTACAGCAGCTGAGTTATGGAGTTTTAATCTGGCAAAACCAACCCAGATGTGCCTACAGGTTTGGGTCCTTCACTCTACCCCCCACCTGGGGGTCCTCCAACACTAACTGCTAGTGGAATGCATTTCCCAGTGTCCTTAATCCACCTCCTCGATGGTTGGTCCAGAAGAGGCTCCACCAGAGGGAGGAGCTCCACCACCTGGGAATCCTCCAGGCATCCCACCGGGCATCCCTCCAGCGCTCTGGTACAGCTTGGTGATGATGGGGTTGCAAACCTTCTCCAGCTCCTTCTGCTGGTGCTCAAACTCCTCCTTCTCGGCCGTCTGGAAAACACAAAGCTCAGTTAATGTTGCTCTCACTCATGGACACAGCCCAGGAACAAAGCAGGATTATATATTTAAGAATCCAGGCTTATTTTTAGCCCAGATCATTGTTATTATTATTTTTATTATGCTCAGTCCCAAGTCAGACTTGCATTGGACAGATGTAAGGTAACTTCTGCTTGATCTAGTTTCAACACTACTTAGTACTTTTACCACTGTTTAATCTTAAGGTCCTGTTGCTCCAGGAGCAACACATGAGGGCAGATCACTCATGGGAGAAACCCAGCTGGAAAAAGGAGGGATTGGAAGCTGTGGTCGCTCAGACATCCAAGGAAGGAACTTGGACCAACACAAGTCTTTCGACTTCTGGTGGAAACTACGAATGGCTTTGGAGTCACTTTCATCACAGCAACCAGAGCTTCTCCATCCTCCTGGACCAGCCCAGCTGGACACCTGGACCATGGAATGTGACCCACCTGATTCTTGTCCAGCCAGTTGATGATCTCATTGCATTTGTCCAGGATTTTCTGCTTGTCCTCGTCAGAGATCTTGCCCTGGAGCTTCTCATCCTCCACAGTTGCTTTCATGTTGAAGGCATAGGACTCCAGGGAGTTCTTGGAGGACACCTTATCCCTTTGCTTCTCATCCTCTGCCTTGTACTTCTCTGCCTCCTGCACCATCCTCTCGATGTCCTCCTTGCTCAGCCGGCCTGCAGAACACAGGGCATGGTTTGTGCTCAGTCACAAATTCTCATCAGTTAAAAATCACACATTTCTAATTAGTTTGGGTAGGTAGAAGAGGCCTAGAATGTGCTTTCTTAGGAACTCATGAACCACTGCACCAGCAGCAAACCAAGGCTCACAGCTACAAATCAATGTGCAAATGCCAATTACAGCCAAGTTGTGATTAAAATAAAAAGCACAGTTCAGAGCTCTTCAGCCTCCCACCCTCAGAAACACGTGGGTCCTTACCCTTGTCATTTGTGATGGTGATCTTGTTCTCCTTGCCAGTGCTCTTGTCCACAGCAGACACGTTCAGGATGCCATTGGCATCAATATCAAAGGTTACTTCAATCTGAGGGACACCTCTGGGAGCAGGGGGAATGCCAGTCAGCTCGAACTTGCCCAGCAAGTTGTTGTCCTTAGTCATAGCACGTTCTCCTTCATACACCTAGTGAGGAAAACCATCCAATTATGTCATTAAGATTGACATTATTAAACCATAACGAGCTATTAATTATCCTGAGGGGATATGGTCGCTCAGACATCCAAGGAAGGAACTTGGACCAACACAAGTCTTTCGACTTCTGGTGGAAACTACGAATGGCTTTGGAATCACTTTCATCACAGCAACCAGGGATTTACAAACTGCAAGGACACACCACCTCTGGCCTAAGAGTTACTGCAAGCATCTCCTTATCACCTCAGCCCAGAGCTCTGTGCTCACCTGGATCAGCACCCCGGGCTGGTTGTCAGAGTAGGTGGTGAAGGTCTGGGTCTGCTTGGTGGGGATGGTGGTGTTGCGCTTGATCAGCACTGTCATGACACCTCCAGCTGTCTCAATACCCAGGGACAGCGGAGTCACATCCAGCAGCAGCAGGTCCTGCACGTTCTCAGACTTGTCTCCAGACAGAATAGCAGCTTGCACAGCTGGGGAGAGAAAGGGGAATTGTTAAGAGTCAGATAATGCTAGAGATAAACTGTACACTACAGTCATGCACATGGCTCGCTCAGACATCCAAGGAAGACTTTGGCCATCATTAGTAGACTTCTGGTGGAAACTACGAATGGCTTTGGAATCTGATTCATCATTGCAAGTCCAAGAAGATTTATTTACTGATTTGAAGAGCTTTAGTCATCCAGGTGGTAAACAAAGGGCCTACACCTGTACTGCTCTGAGACCCGAACTCAGGTAGCAGTTTGTACCACCACCTCCCACAGCTATAACATGGGAGTTAGTTACATTATAGTTACCTGCACCATAGGCCACGGCCTCATCAGGGTTGATGCTCTTGTTGAGCTCTTTGCCGTTAAAGAAGTCCTGCAGCAGCTTCTGGATCTTGGGGATGCGCGTGGAGCCGCCCACCAGCACGATGTCGTGGATCTGGGACTTGTCGAGCTTGGCGTCCCTCAGGGCCTTCTCCACGGGGTCCAGGGTGCCCCGGAACAGGTCGGCATTGAGCTCCTCGAAGCGAGCCCTGGTGATGGAGGTGTAGAAGTCGATGCCCTCGTAGAGGGAGTCGATCTCGATGCTGGCCTGGGTGGAGGAGGACAGGGTGCGCTTGGCCCGCTCGCAGGCGGTGCGCAGGCGGCGCACGGCGCGCTTGTTCTCGCTGATGTCCTTCTTGTGCTTGCGCTTGAACTCGGCGATGAAGTGGTTCACCATGCGGTTGTCGAAGTCCTCCCCGCCCAGGTGGGTGTCCCCAGCAGTGGATTTCACCTCAAAGATGCCATCTTCGATGGTCAGGATGGACACGTCGAAGGTGCCGCCGCCCAGATCGAAGATGAGGACGTTCCTTTCAGCACCCACCTGGGAGGAGAGCAATGTTTTTAATTCACCTATTACTGGGAGGTTAACAACTTTTCTATTTGGCCATGAGACACTTAAATAGATTTCACTATAGCTTTGAACAATTATAGAATAGAACTTTCACCTAAGCACCTTTTCTACTGAATTCCAAAAACTTTAATATTTCTTGTCAACCATTCCAATAGATAAAGACTTTTAGAACATTTAAAATACATATCTATATAATATCTATATAATATCTATATATAATATCTATATATAATATCTATATATAAT